>NC_142472.1:33920896-34228605 GCF_049115385.1 Moschus berezovskii
GGGGAGCGGCTGGGGGCGTGCCGAAGCGCCGGCTCCTCGCGCCGCAGGGAGAAGCTGCTGCTGCCTCCCTACCGCCCCGGCCCGGACGGCCGGCCACGCTAGGCGGAGGCCGAGCGGGCGACTCGCATCAGCACCCGGGCCCAGCCTCCGGCCGAGGCAGCCGCCGCCGAGCCGCTCTGCACATGCTCAGAGCGTCCCTCCAGTCCCCCGGGCGCCGCGGAGGCTCCGGGTTTTAGCCGCGGCCCCCGGGCGGGGCGGGGCGCGGGCGCTGGGTGGGCGGGGCCGGGGTTAGGACCGGCCTTTGAGGTGGGGGCCCGAGGCGCTCGCGAGGGGCGGGGCGCGGGCCCGGGTCCCTGGGCCGCCGCCCCCGCCCACGCTACCCAATCCCAGGTGCCTGATTGGACCCGGCCTGCACTCCCGCCACGGGCACTTCCTCCAGCCGCTGCCGCGGAGCGAACTGCGCCGACTTGGGAGCCAGGGGCGGGGTTCCAAAAAAGCAGGCGCTGCAGGTGCCTGCTTTGGCGGGTGCAGCGAATGCCCGCGGGTTTGCTCTTTTGCAAGAGCGCTTGTGCTGAACGACAGCATCTACTAGCCACTAGCTGATTAAACCAATAGAAATCCAAAAGGCCAGGGAACGTGGAGTACCAAAAAGTAAAAACGTGGAGCGGAAAGGCTTTGAGATGATGCTGTTAAGCCCCTAATTGGTAATGCAAAAACAGCGGTGAGAGAGCGGAGAGTCCAGGAGAAAGAAAAGCGCCCTCTCCCTAAGAGGGGGAGAGTGACCAGCTGGTAAAGAGCCGAGTGTTCAGCTTATTCTAAAGTCGTCCGATTTGAACTGTTCTGCTACCACCAATGTTTAACACGAAAAAGAGCATGTTTATACCATCTATATATTCATACATTCATCAAACAAAAGATCTTTGAGCTCCTAACTCTGCGCCAGATACCGTTCTAAGAGTTGGCCAAGCATTCAAGTGAACAAAACAGACAAAACGTCATTGTGGGAGAAACATGAGTAAAATTGAATGATGTTCCATCTGTTAAATAATTTACAAGCTCTTAGGTCAGACTTGCTGCGGTGGGGGTGGGGAAGGAAAAGCAGAAAAACCCCTGTCTCTCCTGCGAACGGCCTTTTCTTCCATCTTCTGGAAATGATCAATGGATCTGCTTTTAAACGGGGTTGGGGGAAGATTCATAAGCAGAAAAATTGAGTCAAGTTTCATTCCGTTAATCCTGACGTAGCATTTGGGGGTGTTCAACACGGAGAAAAGTCTGAGGGCTTTATTATAAGACGCTTCCGCAGAACTGGCTGGCATCCTCCGATGATACAGTATCTAGTGAAGCTCTGGGACTTTTCCATACCAGTCTGTGTGACCATGCACCGCACCCCTCTGGAACGGCTCCCATATTGTATGGTTTTATGACAGACACAGATACAGCTCTGCGCCTTCCTGCTCAGAAACACTTGTGTCTTGTCAGTTGCCCATTTATATCTCCAACTTCTGTGTGTATGGAGGGCGATCTCCATTTCACTTGCTTGGTGAGATCTTCCGTAAATCAGATAAATATGTGTAATTGGTTCCCTGAGTCTTCCTACCAAGCGTCCCAGCTTGCTAGACCACCAGGACCACCTGTATCACCCATCACCTTTCCAAGTTTCAGTCTAGCTTCTCGATATTCTGGTTATTACTAAAACCTGGAGAAGTGGAGTGATTCTACTGAAAGTCCTAAAGTAAAGAATCTATGGAAGGATTTTCCGCATGCTCAGTGGCAGATGCAGAGAGCAGCATCCTTGCAACACAAAGAAGGGGAGACAACAGATACAATGGGAACAAAGACCTGCTGGGTTCCACGTTAGCAAAAGAAATCGGGAATGGGCGCAGAAGAGCGAAGACAGTGAGAATTACGACGCAAAGAAAAGGAGTCATTTTTCTGCAAAATTTATACACTCTGGAGAAGGAGAGAAAAAAATCCCGCTCCTCCCCCATATACTCAGTAAGGTGTATAGAATATATCCAAGCAATCAGTAGTCAAGCCTGAGAACTGTTTTCCAAGTAGCAATTAGTATTTTAAAGTATCTTTGTTGTTTCCAAAGAGAGCATTCCTTGAAATTTAGACCTCGCAGAGAGATGAAACTGTCCCATCCTAAATTTCTATTCTGCATTCTTCTTCCAAAAAGAAAAATTTGCCCTCTTCCTGTTTTTTAGGTGTGAAGAAATTCAGGTCTAGAGAAATTTTAAATCATCTCTTTCTTTTCTATGAAAGCACCCCTGTTTTTTCCCTTCTGGGAATTACATATGTACATGCCCCAGAAACACTCAAAATGCACACTGATTTTAAGTTGCTTATCTCCAGGATGCCTGTCTCTTTAACACATAATTAAAGAGGTTGATGGTGTCAAGGTTTCAATTAAGCAGTCTTGATTTTTTTTATTTTGATGCAAATTTGTATGCTCTGTGTTGAAAGAAATTGCATGCCTAGCTTCTCAATTTTAAAATATTTTTGTTTTAAATGAAATACATGGGGTGATTGCAGTGATTTACAAACAAGATATGGAAAATAAAGGCGCATATCTCATTAAAACCTTTATACTTTAAGGATACATTTGAAACACCATAAATTGATGAGAATTATCCATCTATCAAACATTCAAAATCAGATAAAGAAACAGGTATTTCACCAGTGCTCCCTATTCCTTACACTCCAGAACTGTGGTCACTGGGTCACTCTAGTGAAATTCAAGAGAGGAAATAACTTCTTTTGATTTGTATTTTTCACATATACCTGTAGTAGTATCTATGGACATCAAATTGATTCATCCACAAAATTGCAAAGACAGCGTAGTTTCTTCCTGAGTCTGTAAATCTGATTCTCCAAGTAAGTCTAGGAACAGTCCCTTATCCTAGTTTCACAGATAGGCTAACAAAGTTAGATTACTTGCCCAATTTAGTTTTGAAATCGACAACAATCTTTGGCACTACTTTTCTCTTTGTGCCTTTGTCTTAGAGTGAAATTCCACTAAGAGTAACCCCTTATGTTTTAAATGCAGATTTTCCATCAGTGCATTTATACGCTAATATGACCACTACATTCTTTCAAGTTGATAAATCCAAATACCATAAGGAGAGAAAATCACCTGATACATTACCAAGGGTTGTGTACTCTGCTGCTGCTGCTGCTAAGTCACTTCAGTCGTGTCCGACTCTGTGTGACCCCATGGACGGAAGCCCACCAGGCTCCCCCATCCCTGGGATTCTCCAGGCAAGAACACCGGAGCGGGCTGCCATTTCCTTCTCCAATGTGTGAAAGTGAAAAGTGAAAGTGAAGTTGCTCAGTCGTGTCCGACCCTTAGCGACCCCACGGACTGCAGCCTATCCTCCGCCCAATTATGTCCAATTCTTTGTGACCCCGTGGACTGTAGCCTGCCAGGTTTCTCTGTCCATGGAATTTTTCAGGCAATACTGGAGTGGGTTCCCATGCCCTCCTACAGGGGATCTTCCCAACCCAGGGATCGAACCTGTGTCTCTTGTATCTCCTGCATTAGCAGGTGGATTCTTTTGCTACTGTGCCACCTGAGAAAATCACAGGTGATTAAAGATCCCCAGCTCCATTTTCAAGTTCATTTAGAGGGACCACAGTCTTTGATTTTTTTTTCCCCTCTTAATTGAGATTCCTGTTTATCCATGCAAAATAGTCCTGAATAATGTGGGTCCCCACTACCCTTGTCCAGTGCCTAGCAAGTCTAGCACTTAGCAAAAACACATTGAAGTGTCTTTTTAAAGAAGAGATGAATAAATAAATCAATCCCTAAGTTCTAGCTGAAATTTAGACAAGACCCTAATCGGTTACTTCTATAAGCCCCGTTTGTCATATGGTAACAGCATGGGAGGATTAGAAGGCTTTTTGCAGACTCCATGATAATTATTTCACGTCTGACCCAGTTAAAAGCTAGAAAAATGCTTGCTGCATTAATGTGGGGATTTTAGAGTAAGGAAATAACACAGAGAGAAAACAAAAATACATGAAGCCAGAATTCACGTAAATGAATGTCCGTGTGGGTTGCTCCATTCAGACCCCACCCAACTCTACCACTAGAATTCATGCCAACAACCCCTGTAATTATACCCTGTAAAGTTACATATAGTAGTAGTTAGTATAACAATAATAGTAATAATAATAATTCTGTTGACTTGGCAAGGTATCCTTGTCAGAGCCCTTTTTAATAAACACTTATCACATATCTATTATGTTCAAGTCACGATGCTAGATAACCTTTTACAAGTAAGACAGTGTCTCCACCACCAAGACCTTATCGAGTTGGTGAAAGAAGCATGTAAACAATTGATTTAAGACTCAGTGTGTTATGTGTCATGATTAAAATACAAGTCAAAGCTTAGGGAGTGCCCAAGAAGGAACAATTAATTTTGGCTAAAATTTTGGGAAGACTTCATGTAGAAAGTATATGTTATTTCATTTGATTCTCCTTTTCAAGCTGGGAGGCATTGGGCAAGTATTATGATATTCATTTATCAGATAGAATCTGCTGCTGCTAAGTCGCTTCAGTTGTGTCCGACTCTGTGCGACCTCATAGACGGCAGCCCACCAGGTTCCCCCGTCCCTGGGATTCTCCAGGCAAGAACACTGGAGTGGGTTGCCATTTCCTTCTCCAATGCATGAAAGTGAAAAGTGAAAGTGAAGTCGCTCAGTTGTGTCCGACTCTTAGCGACCCCATGCACTGCAGCTTACCAGGCTCCTCCAACCATGGGATTTTCCAGGCAAGAGTCCTGGAGTGGGGTGCCATTGCCTTCTCCACATATAGAATCTAGGATATTTCAAAGCAACAACAGAAGTAGGATACAGCACAGAACTCCAGCTTCTCGTCAATATCATTTCCTCTGTGGTCAGTTTATTTTGTTTTTATGAATCACTCACACATCTACCATGCCCACTTACATGAAACTTTAAATATTTACCTTAATAGTAGCTGGTGGTCTTACTAAATGCCACATGTTCTATGCCCTTTACTTGTATTAACATTTAATTATCAAACGCCCTTTGAAGTACTTTCTAAACTTAGTCTTGTTTTATAAATGAGGAAACTTAGGCACAGGAAGTTAAATTACCCAAAGCTGTGTGCTCAGTTGCTCAGTCAACCCCACGGACTGTAGCCCAATAGGCTTCTCTGTCCATGGGATTTTTTCAGGCAAGAATACTGGAGTGGGTTACCATTTCCTCCTCCAGGGCATCTTGCTGACCCAGGGATAGAACCCTTGTCTCCTGTGTCTCCTGCATCAGTAGGCAGATTGTTTACCACTAAGGCACCTGGGAAGCCCCTACCCAAAGTTACCCGGCCACAAAGTGGCAGAGCCAGGAATTGAAAGCTAGGCAGTCCCAGCTTCTTAATTGCAGTATGTCTTTTCTGGTCTTAAGCTGAACCCAGCAGCATACCATACTCTGTTCTTAATGGTTTATCAATAAAAACTATTGACTTATGCAAAATCAATAGCCAGGAATTCCTTGAACAAAGCCTGATTCATTAACAAGCAAATATTACTGGAACTTAAAAAGTCACCAAGCACAGATGAGAAAACAGTAGGTTTTCAAAATCAACAAAGTTGCCAGTGCTGGTACAACACTTCTGACAGTACAAAGGCTATTCATTCAATGATTATTTCTGCACAGATGACAAAACAGCATGAACTATCACTGCTTTGTATTGTATTTCTAGCCATTTGGATTCTTCACATGTCAATACCACTCTTAAGAATACTCAGAAGAAACCAAGTCACAGCCTATGTTGGGTTTGAACAGATCCCATCATGATTTTGGATGTATTTAAAAATTCAAAATGTAAAAATAATTTTTTGAAGTTCATAAACATTTCAAAATCTGAAACTTTAAAAACTAAAACACTTTTGAACAAGTTGTTCTTTTTGAAAGAAAACATATAAGGTTACTTAAACCTTGAAAAAAAAGGCATCTTTTCATTTTTCCTTCATTTCTTTAACTTTATAAGAGAAAAATGAATCTGGTATAACTTGAGTCTCGCTGGCAAAAATTGGTACTCTGTATTACCATTGCACTGGATGTCTAGAGCTTTTGAAAGTGTCTGAATTTTGAACAATCTAATTTCTTGTTTTCCTCAAATGTTTCTCTCATCATAAAAGTCAATGTGGTAGTTTTCTTTCTTTAATTCAAAAGAGCTCTTTTTTTCTTTGAAAATTTTCAGAGCTTTTATTTAAAAAAAAAAAAACTTCTTTGCAAAAATTTGTGATTGCACTGGAGTGTTACAAATCAAAGTCAGAAATCATTTGAAAGTCTGACACAGCAGAGCAAGAAGTCCTTCTATGATAGTGGATCCTTTAGTTCTCTTTCAAGTTACTGGCATAGCTAAGGACATTATGGGAATCTAAGCAAAAGGCAATACAGAAAACAGTGCAGTATTCTCTTGACACATCATCGCATTCTGGAAATTATCAGTATAAGCCAGTCTCAAAGAAGTCACTGCACATTTATTCAAAATAAACCTACAGTGAATGCCTAACAATGGTCAGTGCACATAATGAATTTTCAGAAAATGCAATAATTGATACCCATAACCAGGTTATCTGTGTTTCACTATTTCCTAAATCCTTCATGGAGGCAACAGTTATAATCATGTCACTGAAGGACTTTGTCATCATGACTACAAATATGTTCTTACTTCTCATCTTCAGGAATATTTTTTGTTTGTTTAGTTTCAGAAAGGAAGTGTCAATTAACAGAAAATATTATGAACTAATTTTTTGGGGGGGCACAGCACGTGGCGTGTGGGATCTTAGTTCCTCAACCAGGGATTGAACCTGCGCCCCCTGCATTAGAAGGGTGGATTCTTAACCACTGGACCTCCCCGAAAGCCCCAGAAAATACTTATTAAAAGCTATGATCCCTTTCATCAAAATAGAATGTAAAATATCTCAGAGGTATATTTACTCTGAGAACTAAAGAATAGCAAATAGGATGGGGCAGGGGCAGAGGTTAACTACTAGACAGTTTTCCAGCTTTGTAGCAAGTTTAAAGCCTCTGTTTTCAGACTGTAGGCTTTATTTAATGGTAACTGTAAGCACTTTCTATTAGTCCATGAAAACAGTGTCTGAAAGTTCTCATGTGCTACTGGAAACAGAGAAAACAACAGACAATAAAATTTTAAAAGATCAGGCTCAGTAGGTGATGAGACCAACAGATTGCAAATACAGCTTCAAAGAGGAGATAACTAAATTAATTTAGTTCATTGAAGACAGACATCTTCCACAGAGTTTAATGTGGAAACCTAACTTGAAAGTGAGATATAGCAATCTGTTTCTAGGATGCTGTGGCATTGCACATGTGGACATATGGACACACAGGGGGAGAGCTAGAGTGGGACTCAGAAGACTTTGCTTAGGTACCTATCATTGCTAAGGGTTTTCCAGGTGGCGCTAGTGGTAAGCTATTGATACCTAGTTTACAAAGGTAAACGTAAACTTGCCTGCCAATGCAGGAGATGGAAGAAATGCAAGTTCAATCCCTGAGCCAGGAAGATCCCCTGGAGAAGGCCCATGACAATCCACTCCAGCATTCTTGCCTGGAGAATTTCATGGACAGAGGAGCCTGGCAGGCTGCAATCCATAGGGCTGCAAAGTCAGACAAGGCTGAAGCGACTTAGCATGCATCATTGCCGAGGTAAGAATAAAGTACCTGGACAACCCACATGATAGCTCAGAAAGCTATTGCCTGAAAATGACAAAAATTCCTTCTATCCATATTTCATTGACCAAAGCAAGTCACAGGGTTACATATACTTTTAAAGCAACAGGAGTATGTCCTGGAACTGAAACTGTGGATAAACCCCATGTCTTTGTCTTTTGAAGTAAAATGCTGACTCAGTAATGATGGGAAATGTGAAGGTGTAGAAACAAAGAATAGCTGTTGGATGGGAGAACTGGTAACAATTTAGATTATAATTCTGCCACAGAGCAGAATCACTAAACTTGCAGCTCCCTGAAAGATATAGATAAAGGCCTGACACACATTCCTGAGTTGTTTTTACAGGAAGCAGACCCCCTTCCAGATGAAAACTGCTGACCACAAGAACATCGACCCTAGACTAGTTGAAACCAGAAGGTTGATGACATTTCAAACTTCACCTTGATGCCAACCAATCCAAGAACTGTCCACAAGCTGATCACGCCCCACTCTTTGAACACTGTAAAACTCCTCACTACCCTCTCCAGCGTTAGAGGGCACAGTATTGTGGGCATTAGGCCACTGTGGCCCCCTTTGCCAGGAAAAGCAATAAAAGCTTTCCTCCTGTACCCAAAACTCTGTGCCCGTGTTTCTAATCAGCACCAGTGACCAGAGGCTGAGTTTGGGCAACAGTATCCTGTGACCTGAAGGAGAACTGGAACTATACAGGCACGGCCTGAAGTGAAAAGGGGAAGTGTTAAGTCCATCCCTCAGTCGACTCTTTGCGACCCCGTGGACTGTAGCCCACCATGCGTCTCTGTCCATGGAATTCTTCAGGCAAGAATACTGTAATGGGTTGCCATTTCCTTCTCTGGGGGTCTTCCTGACCCAGGGATCATTGCAGGCAGATTCTTCACCATCTGAGCCACCAGGGATGCCCACAGCACTGCCCACTACAATGTAATTTTAAGTAAATGTTTCCTGCTACTAAATAAATTGAAGGCTGAGATTTATCTTAAATATTTTGACTGACTCCCTTAAATTTTGGAATCTCCTGCTTTTATGGTTATCTGGCTAGAAATTCATTGTGATTATATCTTGAATTCATTTGTAATTTAAAAATATAGTTTTAGTTTAAATATATATCTAAACTTTCTTATGGTTTTTTACTCAGTTCAGTTCAGTTCAGTTGCTCAGTCATGTTCAATGCTTTGCGACCCCATGGACTGCAGCATGCCAGGCCTCCCTGTCCATCACCAACTCCGAGTTTACTCAAACTCATGTCCATTGAGTCGGTGATGCCATCCAACCATCTCATCCTCTCTTGTCCCCTTCTCCTCCCGCCTTCAATCTTTCCCAGCATCATGGTCTTTTCCAGTGAGTCAGCTCTTCCCATCAAGTGGCCAAAGTCTTGGAGTTTCAGCTTCAACATCAGTCCTCCCAGTGAATATTCAGGACTGATTTCCTTTAGGATGGACTGGTTGGATCTCCTTGCAGTCCGAGGGACTCTCAAGAGTCTTCTCCAACACCACAGTTCAAAAGTATCAATTCTTCGGCGAGCAGCTTTCTTCACAGTCCAACTCTCACATCCATACATGACCATGGGAAAAAACCATAGCCTTGACTAGAGGGACCTTGGTTGGCACATTCAAATACGCAACATGATATTTTTAGACTATAGTCGTCAAGCTGTGTATTACGCCCTGTGACTTATTCACTTTGTAACTGGACGTTTGTACCTTTTGACCTTCAAACCATGCACTCTGTATCTGTGAATTCATTGTTTTGTTTTATTGCGTTTGGTTTTTAGATTCCATACATAAGTGAGATCAGACAGCTTTTCTCCTTGTCTGAGTAATTGATTCATTGAAATTTAGTGAGCCTTCTTTTGTATCCTAGGATACTGCCAGCATTTGGAAATATTCCAAGTGTGCTTGAATAATATATGTAATTCTATTTGTTAGGTGCAAGATACAAACACATTATATATTTATACACATATAAATATATAATACTTATCTAAACAAAATCTTTATGAAATACGTAATTTGTATAAATTTATTTGAAATCAAGTCACTCATACTATTCAAATCTTCTACGGTCTTACTAGATTATTAGTTATCTGGTTGAAAAGTGTTTGAATGTCCTATCTTGATATTGTATATATGAACATACATATTCGTTGTGTTGTATATTTATGCATATATGTTCATGATTTATATCTTCTTTGTGTATAATTCATTATTATGTAATGTTTCCCTTGGGCTTCCCAGGTGGCACTAGTGGTAAAGAACCTACCTGCCAATGCAGGAGATGTAAGAGACACAAGTTTGATCCCTGGGTTGGGAAGATCCTTTAGAGAAGGGAATGACAACCCACTTCAGTATTCTTGCCTGGAGAATCCCAATGGACAGAGGAGCCTGTCAGGTTACAGTCCATGGGGTCACATAGAGTTGGAGCTTACTGAAGCAACTTAACACTCATGTACACCTTGCTGCTGCTGCTGCTGCTAAGTCACTTCAGTCGTGAAGTGACTCTTAGCGACTCCATGGACTGCAGCCTACCAGGCTCCTCCATCCATGGAATTTTCCAGGCAAGAGTACTGGAGTGGGTTGCTATTGCTTTCTCCACATGTACACCTTACCAAAACATAAAAAAAAAACACCACCAAGGACAAACCACTTTTTAATAGGATTGTAGTAGATTTTGAAAACTAGGATAAAGGATACTTTTTAAATAAATATCTCAGAATTGTACTTGTGATGGTTTTCACCCCTTTTTTGGGAAAGCATGGAATGGAGATGATGAGGAAGGTTTACATTTAGATTTGTTTTAAATTTTAAAAGCTGTTCTTTTAAATTTACCATCTGTTACTTCAGTGCTTCCAAGTGGCTATGGTAACTGTTCAGGGCTTCTAGACTGAACAGTGGTATAATGGGGTATGGCTTGACCCCTACTGAGCTTTTCTCATGGAGGGAGATCAACTTATTGTGAATCTTGTCACATTACAGGAGGGTTCCTTTGCAAAAATGTTAGCCTTCTGGTTGATGCATAGCAGAGATGAGAATTAGTTATAGACTTTCTGGTGACTCATTTGAATTACAAGGTGGTAATTCTGCAAATAAAATTCTGTTATCTTCCTGAGAGAAACTTCTCTATATACCCCAGTATTCCAACATTTTGATACAGATCTTAAATAACACTAAGTAAATATGCTTAATGTATGTGGATTGGTTTTTGCTAAGAAAAAATGACTCATACTGTCGGTGTTAAGTTTCCATCCCTTTCCTAGAGGCACTTTGAGTTGAAGAAATTACTGGAAATATTTTGCTGATAGTGGTGTTGGTAGAGCTATTTGGAGACTGTGATGTGTGCAGCATCATATGGGCTGGGGGGAAAGGAGATATTCTCTAAGACAAATGAGTTTAACCTTACAACCTTGAATTGTAATAACAGTGCAGATTCATGTATATTTTTTGTGGAAAAATTATTTTTAGCATTATCCACTGAAACGGGCTAGAGATATTGATCAACCAATAGCGATGTTACCCTGATGCCTAGAATTTGGTCTTTAAACACCATTTTCCACAGAGAGAGATCTGGGTCCTTGAAAAAAGAGGCTGATGGGAGGTCTAAGGTAGGAAATATACTGCTGCTGCTGCTGCTAAGTCACTTCAGTCGTGTCCGACTCTGTGTGACCCCATAGACGGAAGCCCACCAGGCTCCCCAGTCCCTGGGATTCTCCAGGCAAGAACACTGGAGTGGGTCGCCATTTCCTTCTCCAATGTGTGAAAGTGAAAAGTGAAAGTGAAGTCGCTCAGTCGTGTCCGACCCTTAGCAACCCCACGGACTGCAGCCTACCAGGCTCCTCCATCCATGGGATTTTCCAGGCAAGAGTACTGGAGTGGCTTGCCATTGCCTTCTCCGAGGAAATATACTAGGTAAGCTTGAAACATTTTATCAAAGTCTCTTTGGATTGTGTGGAAAGGACACGGAGTCCACTTGTATAAGCTCCCACCATTCAAAGATCGGACGACTTAAGTGTCAATAAGGAGCAGTCTCTGACATGGATTGAAACACATCAAATAATGTTTAAATTCTGGGATTCAAAATATTACTTAAAAACATAGATAATCTTTGGAAAATACTAGAGATTTGAGTTATTATTTTGGGAACTGTTAACTAAAGGCTTCCCTGGTAGCTCAAATGGTAAAGAATCTGCCCACAATCCAGGAGACATGGGTTTGATCCCTGGGTTGGGAAGATCCCCTGGAGAAGGGAATAGCAACCCACTCCAGTATTCCCGCCTAGAAAACCCGTTGGACAGAGGATCCTGGTGGGCTACAGTTCATGGGGTTGCAAAGAGTTGGACACAACTGAGGGATTAATACTCTCAAATAAAGGATAAAGTCTTTATCCTGCCTTTTCTATACATATTCAGAGTAACCAAATTGTGGATGAGAGAAAGTGTCTTTTTATGGATGTATTCTGGCTAATAAAAGAAAAGGGGAAAGTAGAGTGAAAACATCACATTTTGAAATTGCCATGAAATTGTTAATACCACCAAATGAAAGACAGTATGTGCTTCTGATGAAAGTACCCAATATCACTTATGAAGTAGTCTTCATATAGACACACATACACATATCACCACCACCACTACAACCACTAGCACCAAACCTAAATTTAACCACATCTCGGCAACCCACTCCAGTGTTCTTGCCTGGAGAATCCCAGGGATGGGGGAGCCTGGTGGGCTTCCATCTGTGGGGTCACACAGAGTCGGACACTACTGAAGTGACTTAGCAGCAGCAGCAGCAGCAAGGCAGAGCAACATGAGGGCCAAAAACATGTCAAAAGCCATCAAAAAAAAAAAAAGAGTAGGAGACTTTCTGAGACAAACAACTCAACTTCTCCTTCTCCCCATCCCCTTCTTCATTTTATCCTCTCCTACACAAGGACAGAACTGCATGGTGAAAAAACAAAGAGATGGAGGGAAAAAAAATCTTTAGATTAAGAGCCAAGAGCATATTAATCAAATGCAATGGACAGAGCTTTTGGAATCGTGATTCAAACAAACTTAGAGAACATTGATAGTATAAATTGGGACAGGCGAGCACTTGCCTGGATATTGGAGTAGATTCAAAAATTACACCTGAGGAGCGGGATGTACTGATAATACAGTGTCAGTGTTTTAAAAATGTAAACATAGTAAATTGCTATATTGAAACAGTTTCATGAGACTGACACTGTGGGAGTGGGCTGGGGATGGAAGAGTGGAGGGGTGAGGAGGTGGGAAGGGAAAGTTTGTTTCTTTCTTTCGCCAAAAGAATATGTAACTTGTGTTTCAAATTCAATTTTAATACACGCTGAACCATGTATATGATCAGTTTAACAATTAACGGATGATACTCTTAGGGTACATACCTAGTGGGAAGTTTCTCTGTAGCTCATTTTTCTCTACTAAATAAAGTGTATTGGAACTTCATAACAGATTCAATCATTTCCATATATACTAGAATATATACATAGAATGTGCTTAGTTGCTCAGTTGTGTCCAGCTCTTTGCGACTCCATGGACTGTAACCTACCAGGCTCCTCTGTCCACCTGGATTCTGCAGGCAAGAATACTGGAGTGGGTTGCCATGCCCTCCTCCAGGGGATCTTCCCAACCCAGGGATCAAACCCAGGGCTCCCCCATTGCACACAGATTCTTTACTGTCTGAGCCACCAGGGAAGCCCAAGGATACTGGAGTGGGTAGCCTATCCCTTCTCCAGGGGTTCTTTCCAACCCAGGATTCAAACCAGGGTCTCTGCATTGTGGGTGGATTCTGAAAAGCTGAGCTATCAGGGAATCCCATTTATAGAATCTATACCTAATGAAAGAGTTAAAATACATATGTGCATACATTTTGGTATTTTGTGTTTGTTAAAATTTGATAGAATCCTAATTTTTTTTCACTTTTCCTCCTTAAATTAATCATCCAGCATTCAGCTAGAAGACAATCACAAGTAAAATAATAATAATAATAAAGAAAAAGGAGTTTTTGAAGCTTAATATTTTGATACTTACATATGTAATCTTCCCCCCTGTAGTATATATTTCCTTTACCATATCAGAGTATTATGGAATGAAGCACATCAGCAGCAATTCTTATAGTATTTCTTGAATGACTTTGCGTCCACTTAACAACTGTTGAAAAATTTCCTGGGTTGAGACATCTCTGAAAAGGTAAGATATTAGATCCAGAAACGCAGGTATGTAACACAGTTGATGCCCAGTGACTGGAAGTTACTGTGTCAGAAAAAAAAAATTAATATTGTCATATACATTGATTTTCTCCCATTTCCTGGCCTATTACAGAATATCTGCCTTGGTGAGCCCTGCTTGCCATCCCTTCCCACTTTCTAAAAAGGATGGATAATTTTGCGCTGAAATTAAGCCTAAATTAATGCCTAAACAATGTGATGAGAAAGAAGAGAGAGAAAAGGAGGAGGGCAGTATTAGGTAGGCTGTGAGTTGAAGGGGTTTTTTGTTTTGTTTCTGTTTGGGGGAGATAGGATTGGGGATGGGGAAAGAGGACTTTAATAAAAACGGATGTGGAGCATGTATTTGGGTCCTCTTGGATGTCCTTTGAGAGTCACTACTGAAAGGTAGAATTCTCCTTAATCACATTTCCAGAGTTAAACTATGCTTCTTGAGTGAATGTAGCACTGTGATAGGACTGAACCCTGAGTGTCTCCAGACTTACAAGATGTACAATACTATTTACTTGAAAGATGTGTAGTAAAGGATTAGCATTGCCCAGAGAGCAGTTTGCCTTTGACTCCTGGGAGATCCCTGGAATACCCTGCCTTCTCTGTGTGTCTGTCTTTGCCTGGGGACCCTGAGCCACTCCAGATGTTCTAGTCTAACTCTGAGATTTGTGGTGAAGTCTTTGGGCCACATAGTATCTGCCCTATCTGGGGTGGAGGTGGGGGGCTTTAGACTAAGGTCAATGATGTGAACCATCAACCAAGTCTACCCGACGGAACCTCAGCAAAAACATCTCAGCACCAAAGTTGAGATGACCTCTGGTTTTCACAACTCAGTGTGTATCATCACACATAATTGCTTGGAGAAACAGGCACAGGCCACACAAATCCACATGGAGAAGACACCTGAAGACCTGTGCCTGGCATCCTGCCCTGTGTGCATCTTCCCTTGGCTTATATTAATCTGTATACTTTCATTATAATAAATCATAGCCAGGAGTATGACAGCTTCTGGGAGTCCTTCCAGTGAATTATTGAGCTGGATAGTGGTCTTAGAGACCTCTTGAACTTGCACTTCATGTCAGAAGTTTTGGGGACTCACAGACTTTACAGAAGCGCATGGTGAAGTCTATTTCTACACAAAATGTAAAGTGAAAGAACGTATGGTAAATCCTAAAAGTGAAAAAGGGAACTGCATTTTAGAAAGGAACCAAAAGCTATAGACCAGTATGTTATATATCCTGCACTTCCTGGCTGTCTTAGTGGTAAAGAATCTGCCTGCCAATGCAGGAGACACGGGTTCGATCCCTGGGTCAGGAAGATCCCCTGGTGAAGGGAATGGCAACTCACTGAAGTATTTTTGCCTAGGAAATCCTAAGGACAGAGGAGCCTGAGGGCTACAGTCCATGGGGTCACAAAAGAGTCTGACATGACTTAGCAACTAAAACAACAACAACAAGCTATGCTTCTAGAAGAAATATTAGAATATATATACAAAATAGCAAGATATCAAAAATAATATGGATTTATCTTAATTTTACTTTTTTTAGAGTAGTAAATAGTGGTAAATATAGTAAATCAGGGGCATGTAACCAATAAAATACATATCAACTTTAGCAAAATTGTTATGTGGTGCCAGGGTTTGACTCTTTCAAGTATCTCGTGTTAAATGAGATCCAAAGGGACTCTTCCACTAATTCATTAGTGACACATGTGCACGGTACAAAAAAAATAACTTATGAAGAGGAAATTTATACAAATGCAGGCTAGGACAGAACTTGTTTTGCAAATGTATGGCATAAATTGATCCAGAATCGTAAAAACCACAAGTTAAGTAGGAGTTAGCAGTGTGTCATTGTAATGCCAAAAGTTAAGAAAATACTGAATTATCTAAATAAGAGTATGGCATGTGAAGCTTAGTCTGTCACTGTATTCTATTCTGGTGAGATCGTTTTCAGATTATTGCATTCATTTTAAAACCCCACATTTATTGAAAGAGACTTCAGCGTGTTGGGTTCCGATCCTAACTTTGCCCCTGACAGACTGGCTCTGGTGTGGAGCTGTTCAGGGACAGAAGTCCTCAGTCCTCTTCATTTCTGGATCCTGTTAATGAGCGTACTGGGTTACAATCATACTTAAATGGCCACACAGATCTAAAATTCTTTGTTCATTAAGGAAAGACATTATTAGGACTTCCCTGGTCATCCAGTGGTAAAGGCAACAGGCTTCCATTGCATTGGGTGCTGGTTTGATCCCTGGTCCAAGAGCTAATGGCCCATGGGCCTCCTGGCCAAAAAACCAAAGCATAAAACAGAAGCAATGTTGTAACAAATTCAAGAAAGACTTCAAACATGGTCCACATCAAAAACTCTTAAAAAAAAAAAAAGACATTATTAACAGTGATGGGGGTTGGGAGGTATAAATCACAATGTCTTTGTATGCAGAAGCATGTTTTATAGGAGACCCTGGGTTACCATCATCCAGCGATAAGCTCTCCGGAGGAATGAGTCAGGAGTCCAAGCCCACTGGGCTCTGTGCCAAGACTACAACCTGCTCTCCCAATGCATTTCTCTATCTTCCTTTAGTGCCAGAAACCTTGACACCTATTGCTTGGCTAGGAGATATGTCATGACCTTCCTGCTGTTGGTTTTGTTGTTCTTCTCGGCCCCATGGACTGCAGAACGCCAGGCTTCCCTGTTCTTCACCGTCTCCCAGAGTTTGTCCAATTCATATCCATTGCATCGGTGATGCCATCCAACCATCTCATCCTCTGTCGCCCTCTTCTCCTGCTGCCTTCAATCTTTCCCATCATCAGGGTGTCTTCCAACGAGTCAGCTCTTTGAATCAGGGGGCCAAAGTATTGGAGCTTCAGCTTCAGCATCAGTCCTTCCAAAGAGAATTCAGGGTTGATTTTCTTTAAGACTGACTGGTTTGATCTCCTTGATTTCCAAGGGACTCTGCTGTTAAGTGTGGGCAATTGAATGTGAGTCACAGGAGTGCGGGCATTTTCTTTATCACATCCTTTCTTTTTCTCTTGTTCCAGGCAGGGGCACAGTCACAGGAGCTAGCTTTGATCATGAGATGCTAGGGATGGCAAAACAATACGCTTCAGACAATTTTGTGGACAGAGTCTCCTGTTTTCTTATGAGAAAAACAAAAAAAAATCCATCCTGTTTGAATCACTGTATTTTAGAGATTCTTTGTGATAGCCATTTGGTTGTGCCCTGACTTATTTAGAAACTGGTGCTGGACATAGGCTGCTATCAAATAAAAGCCTGAAACAAGTGGTATGGGCCAGTTGTTCGTGCAATAAGGAGCAAGGAAGTGTTACAGGCTGGAAATTTGATGACCCTTGTTACGCCATGGAAAAACATTCGGCAAAGTTCTTGTTTACTTTACCATCTGAGTCACCAGGGAAGTCCTGCCATTTGCAACAAGATGAACTTGGAGGACATTATACTGGTGTATAATTACATATGGGTTTCCCTGGTGGCTCAAATGGTAAAGAATCTACCTGCAATACGGGAGACCTGGGTTCAGTCCTTGGGTTGGGAAGATCTCCTGGAGAAGGGAATGGCAACCCACTCCAGTACTCTTGTCTGGAGAATTCCATGGACAGAGGATCCTGGTGGGATACAGCCCATGGGGTCCCAAAGAGTCTGACATGACTAAACAATTAACACTTGCTTACTTTAGCTATGGAGCCCATAATTCTAGCTGAAGAGATTGAAAAAAAGCTCAGTCAGTACATGTTTGCTGTTCCTTACTGCATTTAGGGCTTCCCTGGGGGCTCAGAGGTTAAAGCATCTGCCTCCAATGCGGGAGACCCGGGTTCGATCCCTGGGTCGGGAAGATCCCCTGGAGAAGGAAATGGTAACCCACTACAGTATTCTTGCCTGGAGAATCCCATGGACGGAGAAGCCTGGTAGGCTACAGTCCACGGGGTCGCAAAGAGTCAGACACGACTGAGCGACTGAAAGGAACGGAACGGAACTGCATTTAACAAGATACCATGAGAGAGATGAAGCAAGGTGTCCATTAGCCAGTTTGCAAGCAAAAATACTTAAGCATTGCAGCTCTGCTCTCACTGAGAGCTGCAGTCTAAGTTGACTGAGTGTTCAGTGTGTGTGTGTGTTCAGGTGCTCAGGTGTGTCCAGCTCTTTGTGACCCCACAGACTGTAGCCTGCCAAGCTCCTCAGTCCACGGGATTTTCCAGACAAGAATACTGGAGTGGGTTGCCATTCTCTTCTCCAAGGGATCTTCCTGACTCAGGGAGGGAACCCATCTCTCTCCACCTGCATTGGCAGGTGGATTTTTTTTTTACCACTAGCGTCACCTGGGAAGCCCAGTGAATGAGCGCTCAATCAAGCTAGAAAAGTGAACTGCAACTTTATGACGAAGAGCAGGAGGCAGCAATGTTTCTCAAAGACTGTACCAGGCCTTCCATTAAACACTCTCCCTCAGACAATGGGAATCAACTTAATTGCAAATGTCATTTAGTTGAAGGAGAGGGATGAGCTAAGCACAGAGGCCAGTAAATAAAAGACTGGAAGCAGCAGATGAAAGAACCATGACCTCCCAAGGCCTTTGCTAATGTTAATTTCATATGGAACTAACTAGAAACAAATAGACAGAAGCTTATTAAGTTTCTGAGCAAGTTGTTCTGCTGAAAAATATAATGCAAGTCAAGCTTATAGAAGTCTATGACAGTTTGCCATTCCCCCTCCTACCCTGAAGCTACCTTGGGTCCCCAAATCCACACCTCCAATGCTCACTTCAGATGAGACCATGGTGGACAGTGGACAAGACAGTGCCTCCCAGAGAACAGACCAGATCAAGCCAAGAACCGTAATACCAGAGGGGGCTTTTCACAATGGCTGCCCAGCAGTTCACTGCCATGGGTCACTGACTGGTGCCATTCTTCCCTTTTCTGAATGAGAGTTCCAATTGATTGCCTTGTTTGTACAATGGGACATGGGCTGGTTGGGAGATAGATAATGCCCCTTTCCATTTATAGGTATCGGCACTGGAGGGAGTCATATCAGGACCTGCCAGAGGGCACTGAGCATCAAGCAGAATTCCTGGCCTCTGAGCTGGATGAGTGATGGATTGGGATTTCAGGATGTACCTTCTTGAGGGGTGTGTTCTGTGTGGGAGAAGAAAGGTGCACTTGGGGGCCTGCCAATGCAGAAGACATGGGTTCCACCCCTGATCAAGAAAGATCCCAAATGCCACAGAGCAACTAAGCCCACACGCCCCAACTACTGAGCCTGTGCTCTAGAGCCGGGAGCTGCAGCTACTGAAGCCCACGTGACCTAGAGCCCATGCTCTGCAACAGAAGAAGCCACTGCAATGGGAAGCCTGCACACCACAGCTAGAGGGTCGCCCCCGCTCACCGCTATTAGAGAAAAGCCACACAGCAAGGAAGACCCCGTACAGCCAAGTAAATACATAAACACATTTTTTTTTTTAAAAAGAAAGGTGCTCTTGGATATTTGAGCAGGTAGCCAGAAGGATAGATTTGTCACAGATGCTAGTTTTATTCTGCCTTCTTCCTTTAGTAATAGAAATCCTCAAATGTAATCTGGACTAGAGATCACAGTTCGTCCTGCTGTGCAATCCATATGTTTGGATCCCTTATCTTTCTGGGTTTTCATTGTTATGAAGCTCAGTCTGTATTCTAACACCAACATCTATCATTTTTTTCACACGCCCAGCATCAGTGAGCTGGAGGAGGGTTTTAATAATAATTACTCAATTCAATTTATTAAAATATATATATATATAGACTTAGCAGCAGCAGAGTGGTTTTAGACTTACTGAAAACATTATGGAGGAAGAAAATGGCAACTCACACCAGTAATCTTGCCTGAAAAATCCCACAGGCGGAAGACACGGTGGACTATAGTCCATGGAGTCGCAGGTGTCAGACATAACTGAGCAACTGAGCACTAGCAGCTACAGTGATGATAACGCAGAGTTCCCATACATCTCACACAGAGGTTAATCTACTACAAATACCCTACATTAGCGTGGTTGCTTTGTCACAATTCACGAGTCAATTATGAACTAAAATCTTGGATGTGAGGGTGATCTGGCTGCAACCTCTGTCACCATATTGACCAGCAGGGATGATGTGGTTGATCTGTCTGACTAGGTAGGTGACCTCCCTGTCTCGTCACTCCTGATGTGTCCCTCCCACGGCTGCACACTTGGTCCACCCTCCCAGATGAAGGAGGACCATTCTTGGGTTGAGGGTATACGAAATGCTGTGCTCCCCTGCTAGAACCTGCACATGAGCTCTCAAGGTCCAGTTGTAGAAAAACGAAGGGTAGCCAAGCTTCCAGGACTCCAGACACATCCTAATGAATCTACATGTGGCAGTCTGCCTTTGTTTAAAAAACAAAAAAACAAAAAACACTAGAGCTTCTATTTTATTCTGAATTCTTTGGGAATAAATGGTTCTTTCTTGTTTCAGGGTCTCATCCAGGAACCACATTACATTTAGTTGTCATGTCTCCCCAGGCTCTCTTTTCTGGCTGCAAAGGTGTCTCAGACTTTTAAATTTTTGATGTCTTTGACAGTTTTGAGGAGTACGGACCATTCAAGAAAGATGTGTATTTCCCCTGGTGGCTCAGTGGTAAAGAATCTGTCTGCAATTAGGAGACTCTCTGGAGAAGTAGGTTTGATCTCTGGGTCGGGAAGACCCCCTGGAAAAGGAAATGGCAGCCCATTCCAGGATTTTTACTAAGAAAATCCCATGAACAGAGGAGCCTGGCACGCTATGGTTCATGCAGTCTCAAAGAGTCTGATATGACTGAGAGACTGAACACACACACACACACAGACACACATACACACTATATGTTGGGGGAAAGAAGGCTACAGAGCTGCTGTGCCATTTTTGTCGTATCCTATCAAGTGCATGCTAGTAATGTGATTAATCATTGTTCATGTTAATCTCGATACCGGTCTGAAGCAGTGTTTTTCAGATCCCTCCTCTGTCAATTACTTTGCTTCTTGTTCCATTCTGTCTGCTGGAAGGTATGTACTGTGCAGCCCACACACAGGAAGTGAAGGGTTATGCTCCTTGAGGATGCACTAGCTACATCAATTATTTGGAGTTGTGCATAGGAGATTTGTGTCTCCTCCATTATTTACTTATTCAATCATCTATACTAGCACTGACTCACAAATATTTATTTTATACTTTGGGTTATAATTCAATACTATGTTATTTATTCAGTTGCTCAAATGTCAGCTTTGGCCATTGGGAGCTCTTTCAGTCAACTCCTATGTCCCTTGGACATATCCATATCATTCATGTGTACCTATGTATGTGAACGTGTATATTTGATCATTTCCTCATTTCCCGACACTACAAGATGCTCTGGTTGCATCTTCTCTACATCCTGCCCCAGCCCTAAAACCAACCATTTCTCCAAGGAGCCTTTGTTCTTTTTATTGGGGAATGGTATTAAAAATCAAGATATAGATTTATTGCCTCCAAGCTCTGTCAGGTGACAGAGCAAAAAAATAAATGTGTGTATACTAACCCATGTATTAATAAATGTATATACCTATAGATATGTCTATATATAGTGACCTGTGTTATATTAAGTTAAACATGAAATCATATTGATGTCTCTAACTCATTCTTTACTACAAGGATCCCTCCTGTTTCCTCCCCTCCTTATCTACAGTCTCCAACTCCAAAGGCAAGAAATCTGGCTCCCACCAACTATTGTCGCTTTACTGAATTATCGATTCCAGTATATATATATATATATATAGTGGTTTCAGAATTGTTAACTTGACTCCATGAAAAACAATTTGATCCAGTGGAGTATAGTGTTATTGCACAGTTACTTGTGTCTTTAGTGTTACACACTCCACTCATTTCCAAAGTTACTAAGGTCAGCACATTTTCCTGTCAGCCCCTTTACTGAGACTCTTTCACACATTTATGATACTACTGGATTCTTTTGCCACATTCCACATTCCATCCAGGGATCCCTTGCTCCTGAACACCTAAATAAGATTTAAAATTTGCATTTGTTAAAGTTCATTCTTTGAACTGCAAAGTTCTTTGGATTTTGACAAACACATACCGTCATGTGTTCACCGTTACAGTATACAGGATAGTTCGATGGCACTAAACCTTTCCCCATGCTTCACCTATTCAGTTTTCCATTTCTCCAGCCCCACTCCCCCGAAGCCCCAGAAATCACTGATCTTTAATACTTACTCTTTTTTTTGCTTTGTCTCTATGGTTTTGTCTTTTCTAGAATGTTACATAAGTGTTTGGTTTAGTCAGTAAGTCACATCCAAGTCTTGTGACCCTATGGACTGTAATCTGCCAGGCTCCTCTATCCATGGGATTCTCCAGGCAAGAATACTTGAGTGGGTTGCCATTTCCTTCTCCAGGGGATCGTCCTGACCCAGGGATCAGACCCGGGTCTCCTGCACTGCAGGCAGATTCTTTACTGACTGAGGTACCAAGGAAGCCCATTACATAAGTGGAATCATACACTATGGTTTCTTTTTCAGACTGGCTTTTTTCACTTAGCAACAAGCATTTAAGAAGTATCCATTTTTCTGCAGATTTGATAACTCATCCCTTTTTATTGCTGAATATTATTCCATTGTATAGATATACCACAGCTTTGTTGAGACATTTGTTTACTGAAGAACATCTTAGTTTCTTCCAGTTTTTTGATGATTGTAAATAGAACTGCTATAAACATTTATGTGCAGCTTTTTTTATGAACATAAGTTTTCAAATTAGTTGGATAGAAACCTTGGAGCACAGTTGCCGACTTATGTGAAAGAATACGTTTAGCTTTGTAAGAAATTGCCAAACTATCTTCCCAAGTGGCTGTACCATTTTGTATTCCCATCAGTAATGAATGAGAATTTCTGCTGCTCTGCATCCTTGCCAGCAATTGGCATTCTCAGGTTTTAGTTTTTCGCCATTTGAATAGTTAGGAAGTAGTCTCATCATTGTTTTCATTTGCATTTCCCTAATGAAAAGTGATATTTAGTATCATTCATATGTTTATTTGCCATCTGTATATCTTCTTTGGTTAGGTGTCTCTTCAGATCTTTTGCCCATTTTTTAAAGTTTTTATTTTTTTATTTTTTTGTTTCTTTAATGGTTAGTCTTAAGAGTTCTTTGACATGGAGAACAAGTTCTTTATCAGATATGTACTTGGCAAACATTTTCTCCCAATCTGTGGCTTATATTTTCATTATCTTAACAGTGTCTTTCATAGAACACACATTTTTAACAAAGTTGAACTTAAATCATTTTTTTATTTTATAGATTTCACTTTTGATGTTATATCCAAAAACTCTTAACCAAGTTTAAGGTCATTTTGTTTTTCTCCTAAGTTTTCTTTGAGAAGTTTTATGGTTTTGCATTTTACATTTAAGTCTATGATCCACTTTGAGATAATTTTTGTAAAAGATGTAAAGTCTGTGTCTCGGTACTGATTTTTTCTTTTTTTGCACAGGGGTGTCAATTATCTCAGCACTATTTTAAAAAACTCTTCTTTCTCCATTGAATTCTCTTTGTGCTTTTGTCAAAAATCAGTAGACTATATTTGTCTCAAATAATTTTAATCTGTTCATGAAACCAATTATATTCAACAATATCTTAATGGCACAAATTTAAAGGGCATAAATGAATTTGATGAAATGTCACCATTCGTTTGATGATGTATATTTTTAATAATATTTTATGACACAACCACAGCTTATCTCTTGTCTGTTTCTTCAAGCTCATCCTTTCATGTTCACTAATTCCAGCCTCCTGGCAATCTTTCTGTTATTTCTTTAAATAACACCAAAGTCGCACTTGCCTTAGGGCCGAAATACTTTCTTGTGGCAGACTTTCAATCCAATATGCCTTTATGGGCCTGAAGGGTCCTTGAAGCTGGTGATCTTTTCTTTTCTCTTGGGAAAAGAGGTGAAATCAACAAATTATAACTGTCAAGAAAGTTACATCAAGATCTGTATGTTCCTTTCAACCAGATACATTATTCATATTGCCACAAAGGAACAGAACATGTAACATTTATAAAATTCCTGTGAGAAGTCTCTTCTAGACCTGAAATGATGCTGCTTAACTGTTTACTGTCTCTTTTTGGAAAACAGAAAGGAATTAGATCCTGAGTGCTGCCTCAGATGAAGTGAGCAAATGTCATACCTGGCCCATTGTTTCCACTTCAGGTGAGCATTGGTTCAGACCCACCATTGACACAGTCACTCCTTTATCCAGTGAGCAACTTCAGCCTGAGGACCAAACTGGAGTAACCATTTGGTGTAACCCACCCATTGGCAGAGACCTGAAAGCTACCTACGTAATATCTGAATATTGTTTTGCATGAGGAATACAGGAAGCTTAAAAATCCTTTGACTGTTCTCTGTCTCTTGGCATCTATGAATTTGGATCTCATATTTAAGAGAAACAAGGACACATTTAGCCCAGAAAGTGGAATGATTTTGGCCAATCCTAAAATATCTCCTTTTAGAGTGCTTTACCCCAGGCTAGTTCCTTCTCATCATTCAGCTGTTATTTGAAATATCATCTGACAACGTTACTTTTAAATAGTACTCTTTGACCTGGTTGCTGTATTTTATTTCCTTCATGGTCTTATTTGCTTTCAGAAATTATTGTGTTTATTTACATTTTGTCTTTCAAATTACTCCTCCAACCTTTCTTTAGAATTTAAGTTCCATGAGGGCAGGAGTCTTGGCTATTTTGGTTACCATGGAGATCTGAGACATAGATTCTAAATGAAGATTTTTAAGTTGTTGGCAAATGAACAGATGAATGAATGACAGTAGATTATAAGCCATGCATCTTTTCCTACAGACTCGAGAATGATTGGATCTTCATGTGTGAATGAGAATGTTTCAAAGGCAATGAAGTTAGATCTTTCCCAGGTGGTATTTATAAGTGATGCTGATAATCAGTTTCCTCTATTCTAGTGAAAAAATTGAGACTATTACCTAATTCAAGAGGCATCTGTACATTTCAATAATATATAAGAAGCCATACTTCTCAAATGGCAGAACAAAAAGGTCCAGTAAACGTGAATCAGGATGGTGCCCAACAGTTGTATTGTGACAAAGTCAACAAGCAATTCTGTAGCACATACAAAACATTCCACAACTCTTAGGTATCTAACAAAAGAGTTATCTGAGCAAGGGGTAAGCGCAGATTTATAGACCATGCAGTGTTTGGGCTGGTGGGAACAACAGCACATCAGTTTTTTAAATCTCACACTGTAAGTAGCAGGAAATAGACTCATGAGGGAAATGGCCAATGCAAGTTAATACAGACATATATGAGTGAAAAAACTGACTTAAAACTTGACATTCAAAACACTAAGATCTTTCCATCTGGTCCCATCACTTCATGGCAAATAGATGGGGGAAAATGGAAACAGTGGCAGATTTTATTTTCTTGGGCTCCAAAATCACTGAGGACGGTGACTGCAGCCATGAAATTAAAAGATGCTTGATTCTTGGCAAAAAAGTTGTGACAAACCTATACAGCATATTAAAAAGCAGAGACAGCACTTTGCCGACAAAGGTCCATCTAGTCAAAGCTATGGGTTTTCCAGTAGTCATGTATGGATATGAGAGTTGGACCATAAAGAAAGCTGAGTGTCAAAGAAGGGATTCTTTAGTACTGAGGTGCTGGAAAAGACTATTGACAGTCCCTTGGACAGCAAGGAGATCAAGCCAATCAATTCTAAAGGAAACCTTGAATATTCATTGGAAGAACTGATGCTGAAGCTGAAGCTCCAGTACTTTGGCCACCTGATGCAAAGAGCCAGCTCATTAGAAAAGATTCTGATGCTGGGAAAGATGGCAGGAGAAGAAGCGGGTGACAGGGGATAAGACGGTTGGCTGGCATCACTGACTCAGTGGACATGAGTTTGAGCAAGTTCTGGGAGTTGGTGATGGACAGGGAAGCCTGGTGTGCTGCAGTCTATGTGGTTGCAAAGAGTGGGATATGACTTAGCGACTGAACAAGTGTCTCTGGGAATTGTTGAATGCTATGAAATAGGTAGAATACTAAAAATAATTTATTTACATTATACCAAATAACCAGTATATTCAGTAGTAACAACTACAACAACAATGAAAAATAACATTAACATTGTTAGTTTGCCTCAATGTAGACCAAACAGTCACTTGTTTTGGTAGAGCTCTGAATCAAGCTGAGTTGAAAAATGTTCCAAATGCTCATGATTTTCTATCATAGGAAACAAGTCAGAGAGTGCCCCAGTTGTGAGAACTGGACCATCTCATCACTCATATCTAATTATAGGAGTGATTGCAATCAAATAATTAGGGATGCACAGATTACTTCTTGAATAAATTTTTATTTCTTGGCCTTAGTAAAAGAAAAAAAAAAGATTTTAACAGATTCTATCTCCAAGATTACTAGATAAATTTTATTTTGCTTTTTAGAAGAATGCTTTCATAGTAGAGCAATTAATTATTTTTTAGAGACATCTTTTAATTAGTAATAGAATCCAGGGCCTGGTATTCTGAGATGTAGGCACTTGTGTCCAGGAAAAATATGCCAATCATAATTCGCTGCAAATAAAAATGATATCTTACAAATTGTTTTAGAAATCTCTCATTCCTATGGTGCAAATAATCCCAGCCATAATGAAGCGGACTTGGTAAAATCAGAAGCCCTTTTCTCTTCACTCTGTATCTCCTCTATTTTTACAACAGCTTTTGGTTTAATTTAATACATTATTGTAGAAGAAAGGGTCCATTAAACAGCAACAGAAGAGTGAGAATTATGCCCCTTTTAGGCTTTTTTTTTTTTGAAGTGAAGCATTCAACAGTATAGTCCTTTAAAAATGATATTCAAATGATTTTTAATTACTACAAAGGCATTGAGATGTTAATACACTTTCTATAAAAGAGAGGGCTACTATTCTACTCATCCTTTTCTGCCACGAATTTCAACTCTAAGAAAATTATTTCTTTTGATCCACTCTGATAGCATGTAATAAGAGAACAATAAAACATATGGCTCAATTACCACCACCTCTCATCAAGCATGAATTAATGAATATCAAATTATTATTAATTGTTTTTTCTGGCTTCGTCTCCATAGGACAATGATTACACATTGCTGTGTTTTGATAAGTATTTAGTGTTTAACACTTTGTGGACCAGGGTCTAACAGGAACGGATGCTTGAAATCATTATATGGAAGAATCATTCTTTACATTTAGCAACAGTTAGAAAATACATGGTTATTCTTTTGGTCTCCTTAGTTCGTCAGTTTTTTATAATTGCCTTAAACTCCCTTAGAATCTCACCCTCTCTCAATGTTCCATATGCTTTCCTTTGAGAAGCACTTCCTATATGCATATAAAATAGTTTATGAGTGCGATGTCTCAATTTTAATAATAATTTCACACAAGATTACTGACTTTTCAATTCCTTAAGAAAATTTCTTTAAAAATCAATGTTATGGTTTAAGCAGACAAAAAATTAAGTAGCATAGCACAGAATACAATAAATTATGATCACTATAATTGACAATATCAATGTCATTGAGTAATATTTATAGATGACGCACAAGAATATTCTGTGTAACTGACAGTTCATTTTATTTTTATAAGCCATCTGTAAATATAAAGTGCTATGTAGTAGGAATAGATATAGCATGCTAAAGAACATGTCTTCGTAGTCCATTACCATTATTTCTAATAGATCATTTACAAATCCAGATTTTGAAAAGAAAGAGTAACAAATTATAATATGTAAACTATACACGCCACATGATTTTTACCCATTACCAATAAATGCATGTCTTTTTACTTATAAAACATGTTCTATAGAACTTATATCTGTAATAAACTAAAAGATGACACCAACATTAAATTGTTTAGATATCCTATCTAAACACAGATTCAGGTATGATTCTAAAGATCAAACAAAAACTTGGTTTAGAATCTGAGAGTTTTGGAGCAGAAAGTGACCTCAGAAATCATTTTCTCCATTTACCCTCATTTACAGATAATAGCACCAAAATCTGAATAGTTTAAGTGATTTTCTGAGGTCCATACACCTTTATACACTAACACCTTTCTGCCAGACTTTAACTTTCTGCCAAAATTTCTATCAACATTTCTTTTGCACATAAGAAATGTACATATCTTGCTTCCTTGACAGTCTTGTCAAGATGTCAGTAACATCTGTAAATCCAAATCCCTAGCGAAACAAAGATGAGAAATTGGGAATCCTGGTCTCTAATGGAAACCGTGATGTACAGCCTAATACTGAGCAGAGTTGGACCTGGTCAAGGCTGCCAATACTCACTGACATCAGAAACATCCTTCCTTTGATGTTGGTAACTAGACCACTTGAATTTTTTATCTCTAAATCTAACCAGATACCAGATGGTTCCCTTTATGTATGTGACCTTAGTATAAGCAATTATATTATTTATGCAATAGCAGAATTGTTATACAAAGAGTCAGTCATTGGTGTAAAAGCTTTTTTAGATTACATGTTCTTATAATAAAAATTTTAATTCCTCGATGAATCCTTTCCTCTTGATTTTCATGTGCCAGAATTACTGAATCCACTTGGCTGAAAAATGTAAAGAAAATAAGTTATATATACAAATTCAGTACAAAAATAAAGTTTTAAATATAATTATTCATCAGTGGGGGTGGGGGTGGACTAAGCAGTTTACTTTTACCACCTACTGCATTCATCACCATGGCAAGGCTTTTGGTCTTACTGTGAATATGAAGCACTGATGCCCCATATTCATATTTATGACATGCTTGAGAGTCATGTCTCGATAACTTACATGTATTATAAAAGTTGCACATAGGCAGGGAGGAAGACACAAAACATCTGAGTGTTTTGGTAACCACATCTCCTAAACCATTTCATGGACTCTTGGGACTGAAAGTTTTAGAGCTGCCACCAGCATATCAAGGACCCCTGATGTAACACTGGATTCTGATATGTCTGCTCAATGAGGAAGAAAAAGGAATATGAGAAAATGGAATATGAGAAAACAGCCAAGTATGAATATAATTAGCTTTGTTCTTGTCATCGATTCTGAAGCCTGATGGAATGTGGGTTTCTGAATATTTTTCAGAGCATTTTCCAGATGCAGCCTCCAAGCACCTCATTAATATCACACATTTGTCATTAAATTCCATATTTTGGATCCCATGTAACAACCGCAGATGTTCCTTTTCCATTCACCACCAGCAGGAAACTTTCCCTTTACATAGTGCTGTTGACCAGCTCCCCAGTACACCATTAACTTTAAATTTTCCGTTTAAAATTAACATTAAAAGGTGTTTAGTATAATAACCAAATTAAATTATAAAAGTATATTCCAGTGCAAATGTAAAAGGTCATTCACAGAAATGCACTTTTATTCTAATTCTAACGATGATCTGAGCAAAGAAGATATATTTTTGTTTGCAAAAAATGGAAAATTTCCTACAATGAATGACCTACGCTTATTCGTATCTATGTCTGGTCTGATATCAGAAAAAAACATAAATTTTGACTGATTTTATACCATAAATGAAATGCTACCATTGTATCTGCAGCTGAATTTTTAATATAATTAACAAAATACTTTCCATTTTTGAAATATTTCAATAATATCTAAAGTTCATTAATGTTAGTGATAGTTTCTCACAGAGCTCAACACTTACCTACAACTTTAGAGTAGCAAGATTCACAATGTATTGTCTGTCTATAAATCCAAATACTGTCACCTGCTTGTAGGTTTTCCAAAGGTTGTTTACATATTTCACACTAAAGGAAAGGTATGTATAAAGTTTACATTAGATATGAAGTTTAGATTCTTGGTTAACGGGATTAAAAAAAGAACCTTTTACTTTATTCTGTATCATCTTTCATAGCAACACTCTGATGAAGCCTCGATAGAACCGTGAGAGAAAGTAAGAGTATACTTGTCTGATCCACACACCAAACTTTCCAAACAAATTTTCTCATAAATCCCTCTACTATGGATGTGTGCATATCAGGGCATACCTACTACTGAAGTTTCTACCTAACTCACAATAGAGTAGATAAATATTTTCAAAAATTGGTTATGCCAAAGACAAAATCACTGTTGGATATTGCAAATAAGAACACTAAGTATATGTACTGTTTGCTTACTAATGGAGAGCTACGCTGTCCAGATGTAGTGTCATTGAGCAAAACAAACTTCTGACTCCAGACACAATTTAGGGGGAAATTTGTTTCAAGCTATGCTGGAAGGATTGGGGGCGGGAGGAGAAGGGGACGACAGAGAATGAGATGGCTGGATGGCATCACTGACTCGATGGACATGAGTTTGAGTGAACTCTGGGAGTTGGTGATGCACAGGGAGGCCCGGCGTGCTGTGATTCATGGGGTCACAAAGAGTCGGACACGACTAAGCGACTGAACTGAACTGAACTGATGCTGGTTAAAGAGGCAAGAAAGGCTTGACATCTAACTTAAACCTGTGCTCACTGGAGCGGGTCTACTGCCAACTGGCTGGCTTTCAAGTTCATTGACGCAAATTGTCATGGATCAGTTAGACATGTTTAAGCCAGTTCAGGTAATTCTCTATAATTATGGCTATAGAGTGTTCTGTCTTTTCTCAGGATTGTGGGGATATTTTTATTCTCAGTAGTATTTTATGATTAAATTGGCAATGGAAATAAATCATCTAAAATATAACAAAATGGAAATTATTCCTGTTGACCAAAGGCAATAATCAGGAGAATTTTCTTCTTTAAAAAGTTTTGTGCATAATAATTTTAAATAAAGAGTTGTAGACTAATTTTTGTTTCACTGAGTAAATTTGAATAACTTAAAGGAAATTTTACTGTTTTATAATGAAATAATTATGAAAATTTCATGTCATACTTTATATAGAATTCTGTATAAGTAAGTAAGTGATAGTTGCTCAGTCGTGCCCAATTCTTTGCGACCCCATTGACTGCAGCCCACCAGGCTCCTCTGTCCATTAGATTTTCCAGGCAAGGATACTGGAGTGGGTTGCCATGATGGCCTAAATTTGGATTTTGTTGCCTCAAAATGAGGCATCAAATTTTTTATTACTTTGTGTCATTGTCTGGAGCTAATTGAAACAGAAACAATCAAGTGTCAAAGTATTGGGCTGGCCAAAAAGTTCTTGGAAAACCCAAACAAACTTTTTTGGCCAGTCTAATATTACATCTACTTGACTGAATCAGAAAATTTGCATTAATCATAGAGTCTATCAGCACTAGAAAGGACCCATAAATTCAGTCTGTGGTTCTCAAACTGGCTGCCTGTTAGATCTATGGAGAAGGAAATGGCAACCCACTCCAGTATTCTTGCCTGGAGAATCCTGTGGACAGAGGAGCCTGGTGGGCTGCTGTCCATAGGGTTGCATAAAGTCGGACACGACTGAAGTGACTTAGCATAGCATAGCATAGCAAGAAGGCTTTAAAAACACCAATGCCCAGAAATCATCTCTAAGATTCATGATGTAATTGGGGCTGGTCCCAAGCATTTTATTTTTCTCGTCATCTACCTGGACAATTATAATGTTCATCCAGGGTTGAAAACCACTGGTCTAATCAGCTATGTCATTTTACAGATGAAGAAACTGAGGTTAAGCTAATTTAGGTGATTGTCCAAAGTCACACGGCCACAATTAGTGTCAGTTAGAACTCAAACTCAGGTCTTCAGGTTCCTAGTTAAGTGCTCACCTAGTTATGCCAAAAACTATATTGTTGACCTACCTAATACTTTTGTGAAAAGTAAAAGAAATGGCATATGAAGGCACAAATTGTGAAGCATTCTACTATGTACACTTTATTATTATTACTATTATTCTACTAAGCCATATTTAATTATAATTAATCATGCTTTCAAAGGCAGTCTGAGTTTTAACTATTGTTAAGCCCATCAATCCTAATTTTATGATGTAAGAAGCCAGTAACTTTCTTCTCAAAAATTTCCTTTCCTTTTGGGATTTCATTATATATTTAAGGCAATGTATGATTTATGAAAATGCTGCAAAAACTTTTCTAAAGAGAACAAGTGTTTATCTTTTTATAGATTTAAATCTGTAGAATAAGAGTTATCAACATGTCAGTAATCAACTCTAAGCCTGAAGTCAAGAGAGTAATTATAAACCTTGGAGTTTCAGGCTGAGAACTCAAAGAAACATTTAAACAGTGCATTATTAATGTGCATGACAGTGTATCTGAAAGTTTTAACTTCATCTCATATATTCCATTAGATAATTATTTTTATTTAGTAATTATGCAATTTTGTATGAGAATTAAATGCAAGAAACATAGCCATACCTTGAAGCAAGTCGAATGGCAGCAAATTTGTAATTCATCTAAAATCATCTTGGTTTCTGTGCCCAAGGGTTTTCGACAATAAGTGCACATGTCTCTCTCAATGACAGACCTAGATGTAAGCAGTTAAAAATAAATTTGTCATCATGCAAAAGACAGATGTATTCCCCATAAAGTCATATGGAAATAACATGTTAATTTTATTGATACTTTGGTAAATTGTGTAAAAATCAAGGAAATTTGAGGACTTACTTATCCTAGTAATAGGCTGGATTCTTCTAGCTATTTCAGAATGATATCAAAGAATTAACATAAAAGACAGCTTAAAATTATTAATTCATTAGCAATCAAAAGTACATCTGGGCAGGTTAAAGATGTTCACAGTTTCCTAATTGAACTAGGTCATAAGTACCCCCTTGAAGCTAGAAGAGGGTTTTAAATTATTAATGTACATATATCATAGAAAAATTATGTTGAAGATTAATATAAAAATTTAACGCTCAAACATTCAGTAGTACAAAAATAGAAATTCATTCAAGAACATGTTGATAAATTCACAAATGATGGATACCCTGGACTACAGAGTCCAGAATCACCAAATTCTCCCTTGCTTATTCTCTTGGTGTCATTGCAAGACTCAGAATATTAGGGTGACTTTAGTGACAAAAATTCTTTGCTATTTACTTTGGAAAAATAATGTTCAATAGTAAATAAATGATTAGCAAGTTCTAAAGCCCTCGAGTCACATCAGAGCCTTAATAAAGGGCCAATAACTATGTGATTCTTATCCTTTTGGAAGGTCTTGCTGCTGCTGCTGCTAAGTCACTTCAGTCGTGTCCAACTCTCTGTGACCCCATAGACGGCAGCCCACCAGGCTCCCCCGTCCCTGGGATTCTCCAGGCAAGAACACTGGAGTGGGTTGCCATTTCCTTCTCCCATGTGTGAAAGTGAAAAGTGAAAATGAAGTCGCTCAGTCATGTCTGACTCGTAGCGACCCCATGGACTGCAGCCTACCAGGCTCCTCCGTCCATGGGATTTTCTAGGCAAGAGTACTGGAGTGGCTTGCCATTGCCTTCTCCGTTTGGAAGGTCTTAGATAGTCTTAAATAGCACCTTGGGCAGAGTTTATTAGTCTCAGGGTGTTATCATAAAAGCCTGAAATTTCCAAAGTACTGGAGTAGTGAAATAAAATAGCTAATACTTAACAGTGCTAATATGCTTAACACGTGCAGTGCACTTTCCATGCACTTTGCTTATATAAACCTGTCTATTCTTCATAACATCTCTGAGAAGCAGGTAACTCTTATTTTTATCATGATTGTGGACAGAGGAAGCTGAGGCATAGAAGGGTAAGTCATGCAGCCAGTGAGTGGCAGAGGCAGAGTGTGAATGAAGGCAGAGCGACCACAGAGCCCTGGGCTGCCTCGGGGCCTGCCCGTTGACTGCGCTCACCAGATGATAAGGAGCCAGTCACGGCCAGAAACCACGGTCAATCCTATCATCAGGACCAGGACTAGAAGCAGAGAGGAGGGAAAGTGGACAGGAAGAGGGGGTAAGAGAAGCTACTCTCTCCATGGAATTCTCCAGACAAGAATCCTGGAGTGGGTAGCCCTTCTCTGGGGGATCTTCCAGAGGCAGGAATTGAACCCTGGTTTCCCACACTGCTGGCAGATTCCTTATCGACTGAGTCACTGGGGAAGGCCATACAGATGTACACACATGCTTACATTTACCATGTTAGACTGTAAACTCTTCAAGAGTAGAAAGCAGGCACTCTCTAGCATCCTTGCATTCCAGAGACACTGAGAGAGGAGCTGGGAATATAAAGAAGAGCGAGAAGGTCTCCTTCAAGGGGAAGTTTCTTTCCACTAGGGTAGCCAGGTGACTGGATGATCGCCATGTATTACGGACGTGTGAAGAGTTAGGAGAGCACAGCCAGATGAACAACTAACCTCTGGGGTGAAGTAGGAAAGGCTTGTCAGCGTAAGTGCCAGGTGAGTTAAAGCTTGAAGGTGAAGGAGCTCTCAAGGTGAGGCGGGGAAAGCATGATGGAAGGGTTCTAAGCAGAGTGAACAGGACGTGCCAAGTTGAGACACAATGAGGGTGGCTGGAGTGGTTGAACTTTAATCCCTATTCAGCAGGACAAGGTTCTGAAGGCCCATAAATCTTGTGCAGAGGATTTGGTCTTTATCCTATAAAGTGGCACTGGCCACCTTATTGTGTGTGTATGTGTGTGTGTGTGAGCTTAGACCACAGCACTTTCAATGCATTTTCCAACACAATCACTATTATAAACTTAATATGCAGAAAATGATTTGAAAGCACTTAAAGTGACGAAAGTACATATAACATGACTTAAAACTCTAGTTTATTAAGAATTTAAATTGTGATCATAAACTGAAGCAATGTTTAGTTCATGGGTACAAGTAGGAAGAAAACATACTAAATTTAGTGTTTGCCCTAGTACTGGGTCTCTTAGTTATAAATTTTCACACCCTAATAATTAAATGTGTGTGCATGCTCAGTCACTCAGTTGTATCTGACTCTTTGTGACCCCATGGACTGCAGCCCGCCAGGCTCATCTGTCCTTGGGATTTTTCATGCAAGAATACTGAAGTGGGTTGCCATTTCCTTCTCCAGGGGATCTTCTTGACTCAGAGATCAAACCCATGTCTCCTGTATCTCTTGTATAGGCAGGCAGATATTTTTACCACTGAGCCACCTGGGCATCCCTTATTTTATATATAGTAGTATATATATGTCAGTCCCAATCTCCCAATTTATCCCTTCTCTCCCCCATTCCTTGGTAACTATAAATTTGTTTTCTACATCTGTGACTCTATATTTTGTGGATAAGTTCGTTTGTACCCTTTCTGATTCCACATATGAGAGACACCATTTATGTCTGTGTCTGATTTACTTCACTCAGATGATAATCTATAGGTCCATCCATGTTGCTGCAGATGGCATTATTTTGTTCTTTTTTATGACTGCATTAATGACTTGACTTTAAAAGGGATTGCCGTGATTAGATAGGAACTGTGGGGAAACAGCTAATTTCTCACAATAATCAACAGAAAATGCTACCTGACTGACTGGCTTTAACAGAGAATTGACTTTTGCTCTGGTGACTGAAAAAATTTCAAGGACCACTTGGGGAACAGGAGTGAAATTTTTCAAACGAAGAGCACTACTTTAGTGAAGGAAGTTTTCCTTCAGTTAAGCTAACCATAAAAATATGAGCCCACCAAACTCTGAAGTTGCTGATGTCCTTACTAAGATCATACTGTTAGTCAAAGATCTTTTCAGAGTATTTTGAAAAATCTAGTTCGTTGTTTTTTTTTTTTTTGCTTATCTAGACAGTATTTTTTGGAGAAGGAAATGGCAACCCACTCCAGTGTTCTTGCCTGGAGAATCCCAAAGACGGTGAAGCCTGGTAGGCCGCAGTCTATGGGGTCACACAGAGTCGGACGCGACTGAAGCAACTTAGCAGCAGCAGCAGCAGACAGTATTTGCAGTGCTCAGGTAGTCACATCAGAGAGCTATGACTTAAAGGCAAGACACTCAGAAGACCCTTGGTAACACAAGATCTCACAAAAGTGACCAAAAGAAGATATAATTTTGATGCCTGGTTCATCTATGTTTCCCTCAGCAAATGGGACATAGGTGATATTTTTTTTCTGGAGTCATTTATTGAGTATCTGTTAGGTGCCACGGACTGTGTTCCAAGCTGAGGCTGTGCATAAAAATATGTCCTGACCCTCAGTGAGCCTTATTTCAGGACCAGCGATAGAGAAACACTGTCAACAGAATATTGGACATTTGCATTACAGCTGGTTTCCAGTGGTTGGGTTGCAACATGAATTGTTTATTTTCATTTTCTCTGCTGGAAGTCTACAGACTTGTGTCACATGAGTGTCACCTATTTGCCCCACTGAGCATTACATGCTAAAAGAGAGTAATCAAGAGCAAAAGTCTGGGGTCAGTTTACTGTCACTAAATTGATGCTCACCCTAACCCTCCCTCCTCGGCACTGAGCCCATGCTCGGAGTGGGTCACAGCAGTGCATCCACACAGCTGTTTGTAAGGTGAGCTGGCTCTGGAAGACGACAAGGAGAGAGGGCTGAGGACACGGTCTAGGGATGCAGTGAAGCCTAGAGGCTAATAATGTGGTGGCAGTGGGGACCCCAGGGATCACCCACAGCAGAGACACTCACATGGTAGGCAGCTGTAAAACACAGAAAGCTCTATTGGAACAAAGTACATCAAAATCAGAGAATGACAGCCAGGAAGCCAAGGAACAAACTCCTGGATGCAGAGGTGGTTGTACTTCCTTCCACTCATACAATCAGTAGTAAAACAATCACTCTCAGGAGGGTCATCTCCAAGCTCAATGGACAAAAAGAATGCTATATGTATATATATAAAATACTTGTAATACTTTAGTATATATATATATTATATATATACTTATAATACTTTGGTATATATATATTTGTAATACTTTAATATATATACTAAAATATTAAATATATATTATAAGTGAGTACATGTACATAGATCTAATAAAAATATATTATTTATAAAATTAAATATACACATAAATATGTATCCCACCAGGCTCCTCAGTCCATGGATTTCTCCAGGCAAAAATTCTGGAGTTGGTTACCATGCCCTCCTCCAAGGGATCTTCCTGACTCAGGGATCAAACTTGGATTTCCTGCATGGGCAGGCAGATTCTTTATCATCTGAGCCACCAGGGAAGCCCAATATATATGTTTATTAATATATGTGTGGATATGGATATATATATACTTGTACGTATGGAAGAACAGATATACTCACCTATCTGAAGTCGAATAAACAGTTTGTATGTATTTTCCAGAGACAGTCTCCTGATAGCCATCCTTTGGTGATTTGCTAGAAATAAGCACATATGGACATGTAAGAACTGGGCTATTTCCCTAGTGTTGAAGTATTGATATATATTAATATACCTATGTAGGCAAGGAAGCACACACACACACACATTCACTATTGTTATTCTTTGTGATGCTATATGTCAGGACAATATACTAATCCTTTTTTTTAACCTGGAGAAGTATTGATATGCAAGTTATCTCCAAGTTGACATATACATCTAAATAAAGAATGGGGCAAGGAGAGTTCAAGCACAAGTGTAAGCAGGAAAAGTAGTTATCGTTTTTCATGAAATTTGTACTTGCACCTCCTTTATTTTTACTGAAAGAAAGCTAACTGTTGTTCTAACGTAAAGAATATACACAAAGCACGACTATACTCAGTGCAAGCAAATATAGACAGTCATCATTCACGTGGAGAAATACTCTTGAACTTTTAGGGGAAACTTTGGAAGCTTTTATTTTTACATGAAAACATCCAAGAATTGTTTAGAATAAAGTAAAAAAATTTTAACTTTCGAAAGTCCTCTTTGTTCCCTTTCCGCTCCAGTTCGTAAATGTCATTCGCTTCTGGAGACAAATGAAGAGTGCACTGCACTAACCGGCTGGCTGCCTCCCCGGTATGTATGCTACCTGGGAACATATGAGGACCAGAAGCAATGTGTTCCTATAATTTCATACAGTGAGGGGTAACTCCACATGCTTCACCTGGGATTTTTTAATGAGAAATTTCTCTCTCCCTCCAAACAACCTGAAGGCAGTTGCTGTCAGAAAGAGAAACTGCTTTATACTGGGACTGCTTTATACTCTGTGTTCTGGGAACACAGAGCCCAAAGTGCTAAGTGAGTTTGTGCATATTGATGCATGACACGTATACAGTCATTCCCATTTTATAGGTCAGGAAATCGAAGTCAAGTGGCTTTGCTGAGGCCACGTGGTCAGTAAATGACAAACTCAGATTTGATTCTAAATCACTCTCGATTTTAGGGAGAATTGGATTAAGCAGGAAAATCAAGATTGAGGTTGCATTTCACAAGGAAATTTATTCTTGTGTTTGCAAAATCCTTTTGAGGGGGAAGGTTGCTCAAATCCTGACACACCTTGAATTATGGCAGCTCCACCCCACCCCGTACACTGCTCTCTGGTCTCTCTGAACTGGGTGATGATCAACACATATGCAACCTATAGTTTATCCATATTTGAATGCCCCACTGTTACCCTACGCCATGATTAGGCTAATTCTTTTTTATATACTCCTGAAAAACTGAATAGTTGTGAATCCCTGACCTTGGTGGACATTTTCCTCGACATCCATCACATCAGGCAGCAGAGTTTCTGGACCAGAGCATGTGTACTAAAAGGTTATACCCCTTGTTTCAGATTAGAGGTGAGAAATAGAAACAATTAAAGTGTGACTCCAAATTAGCACAGGAATACTTGTGTGATTTGATAAGGTTCATTATGGGCACGTATGTTTATTTGACTACTTTCAAACAACTATCCTATGATGTATACATGTGTTATATCAAAATATTATTTAGTCTGCCCTATGACTTTGTATGATTATTTGACAACTACTTAAAAATATAACTTCACTGTAGCTCAGATGGTAAAGAATCTGCCTGCAACACAGGAGACCTGGGTTCGAAACGTGAGTTGGGAAGATCCTCTGGAGAAGGGAATGGTGACCCACTCCAGTATTCTTGCCTGGAGAATCCTGTGGATAGAGGACCCTGGTAGGCTACAGTCCATGGGGTTGCGAAGAGTTGGACACGACTGAGTGACTAATACTACTACTAATAATAATGGAAAGATTATAAAGAATTATTAATATATATCTAGAACTCAGTACTCTCTTAAATGGTCTGTTATTTGAAAAAGATACGCATACCTTAAAAAAATGACATTTCTTCTTAAACACTGATTATTTCAAAATTATAAAATACATAAAGCAAAATACTTGAAATAAATTTCCAGTACCTATTCTCCATGTACGTCCTTGTGTACACAACTGTATCCTTTGATCCTGCATGCCTGGTTTCAGCATTGGAGCTGCAAATACAAACCATTTGACTTTATGTTTAAAGTTTGTTTATAGGATAATCAGATTAACAAGGCAAGTATCCAATCCAATGAAAAAATAATGCTCACATACACCTTCTAAACTATAACCTTTGAAATATAAATGTTAAATTGGTATTAACCCACTTCTGAAAAATTTATGTTTCCCATTTTGTCTTAACTTCTATTGTCTTGGCCTTTTTCCAGAATACTACTATGAAAATCGGTCACTCAGCAAGTCTATTGTAGACCATGATGATTACTTTGAATATTTGTGTAATATGTTCTAGTGTCTATTACCCTAATGTTTCATTCATACTTCCAAACCATTGCTTTCCCCACAAATCTCAGGCAAAAAATGGACCTTAATTACCCAACATGATAACACATGATTTAGTGACACCTTTAATTCTATCTAAGGAAGTCAATTCAATGTCACAATCATGTTTTTTAAAAAATTACAGACTTTGAAGGAAAAATCACATCTACACTTATTCATAACTGACAACTTACCAATGACCAAGATGTTTACTCAACACCTTTGTATAAGCCTATAAAGTCACTGGTTAAAATTAAAATTTTCTGCATTTCAAACAAATATCATATATTAATGCATATATATAGAATCTAGAAAGATGATACTGATGAACTTATTTGCAGGGGAGCAAACTTATGGACATGGACAAGGCGGGAGGAAGGAGAGGGTAGGACGAATGGAGAGAGTAGCATGGAAACATATGACTAACATATATAAAATAGATATCCAATGGGAATTTGCTGTATGACGACTCACGAAACTCAAACTGGGGCTCTGTGACAACCTAGAGGGGTGGGATGGGGAGGGAGACGGGAGGGAGGTTCACGAGGGAGGGGACACATGTGTACCTATGGCCGATTCATGTTGACGTATGGCAGAAACCAACACAATATAGTAAAGCATTATCCTTCAATTAAAAATAAACAAATTTAAAATAAGAAAGTTTTATTGGAACACAAAAAAATGCATAAAAACAACAACAGCAAAATAAACAAAATTTTCTGTATTTCAAAGGAAGGATCAGGTTGCATGTGGATGTTTTCTTTAAAAAAAAAAAAAAGCAGGAGGAAAAAAAAGCCAGAAGGAGAATGGTCCTGTCATTTATTCTATAATTGACCACAGTACCTGAGCGTCTTCTTGGCTTCATAAGAATAGGCAGCTGTTCTAGAGGACGGGCTAATTAAAGCCTCAGTAGATCCAGTGACCTGGCCATCTTGCCTGAGAAAGCAAATGCAAATATTTGGCACTTAAAATCAAGGCCACAGAGGATTTTTGTTTTATTAAAATTCTGTTCAAACAACATTTTTTTAAACATACAGTAAAGCTGTTTCTGTTTGCCTGGTTTCTGCACATATATACAGACAGAATAAATGTACTATTTTACTCTTCCATAGACACAACTGTCTTACCATTATGAATGACCCATAGGCATGTGTCACATTATCTAACAGTAGGACAGAATACTTTTTTAACCAAGGGCAGGAACCATATGAAACTGGTTGCAGTAACATTCTCACAGCACCAATGCCATTTTCGAAAGTTTTTCATGTACAACATATCTGGGAGTTTATCTATTTAATGAAAATTATCTGGGGGTTGCTTTGAGAAATTCCAGTTTCCATTTTAACAGAAAAGTAGTACTTTAAAGATCGCTAAAGAACTTTGACCTAGATTTGTGCTAATCTAAAAATGTCATTATGCTCAACAAAGTGTAGGCATATTTGTTTTTTCCTATGAAACAGTGGAAAATTAATGTAGGCATAGTGAAAGCTTTAGCTCTTTTTCTTTCCTCGTGTTAGAAAACTCTGACAGAGGCAAGACATAAAAATAAAGAGGAGAATTTAGATCTCAATCATGATTTATCATTCTTGACTGGCCTGTTCCTTCCATTTCCAGGCAGCTTTTAAAGAAGAGAAAAACAATTGTTCACATATTATCATCTCTGGCATGTGGAAAACCATCTTCTAGTTTTAAGACAGATGTTTCAAAAGACATTTGGCAATGAGAAAGTAGAATGAATATTATTAGAAGATTCTCGAATGTGATCATTAGAATATGTCATTTCGGAACAATAGACCTAACTAGGAACTATTTGGAAATATTCAGATCATACGGTAAATAATACTAAAACCCAATTTCAGCAAATAGTTTCAACGGACAAAGGTTGTCAATGAGTGTGAAATGTGTTTGTACTGCCCTCAGAAAGGTAAAATCAAAAATTACCAGTTTGTGAAACCTGTAATAGGAATAGGAAATACTTTGCAAACAGTTCTGATAAGGACTGAATTGTGTCCTGCCAAAAATTCTTATATTGAAGCCCTATACCCCGGTGTGATGTGGAGACAGGGCCTATAAAAAGGAAATAAAGGTTAGGTGAAATCATAAGGGTGGGGCTTTAATCCCATAGGACAGGGTGTCCTTATAAGAAGAGGAAGAGGTACTAGAGCTTGCTCTCTCTCTCTGTGGACACACAGAGGAAAGGCCATGTGAGGACACAGACACAGTCATATGCAAACCAAGAACGTTCTCACCAGAAACCAAGAAGAGCGTTCTCACCAGAAACCAAGAAGAGCGTTCTCACCAGAAACCAAGAAGAGCGTTCTCACCAGAAACCAATCCTGACACTGTTCCTCGTGAATTTCATGTTCTTGCTACATCGTGAAAGAATTCAGAGATGGGTAAGAAGTAGATTTAGAGAAAAGCACACTATACAGACAGAGGGTGGGCCATCTCAGAAGGCAAGAAGAGAGGTTCAAAACGTGGTGTGGTTAGTTTTTGTGGGCGGGGTAATTTCATAGGCTAGTGAGTGGGAAGATTATTCTAATTATTTGGGGGAAGGGGTGGAGACTTCTAGGAACTGGGCCACTGCCCACTTTTTGACCCTTTATGGCTGCTCTCAGGATTGTCATGATGCTGGTGGGTGTTTCATTTAGCATATGCCGATGTATTAAAACGAGCATATAATGAGGCTCAGGGTCTACTGGGAGCTGAATCTTCAGCCATCTTGGACCTAGTTGTTTTTAGGTTTTTTCATGTCCTGTGGCCATGCCATTCTTTTTAAGGTTGTACCCCACTCCCTTCCTCCTGTTTCAACAGTATCTTGACCTAGAATTTTAGTCTCCAAAAGAGTGAGAAAATAAATTCTGTCTTTTAACACCTGGTCTGTGGGATTTTGTTATGGCAGCCTGAGCAGACTAACACAAGTAGCATCTACTAGTTGTGTTTACAATGAGACTAATAACTATATTTTATAACTATCAATAAAAATCAGATGTTAGTAAATAAATTTGGAATGTGGAACAGCAAATTCTTTCTTGGAATTGTTCCTCTTGTAATTTGGGAGGATAATACACTTTTAAAAAAAGAAATCTTTTATTTTTGGATTAATTTTAAAGGTATAGAATAATTGCAATGATAGTTCAGAGAATTCCAGTATACTCTTCACCCAGCTTCTCTTAATTCTCACATCTCACACAACCACAATCTGTTTGTCAAAACTAAATAATTAGCGTTGGTACAATGTCATTAGCAAAACTACAGACTTATTTCTATTTTACCAGTTTTTTCCCTGATGTCCTCTCTCAATTTCAGACCCAAATCAGGATACTACTTCCACATAATCACCATGTCTTGGGGTCTCTGATAGTTGGTAAGCCTTTCTTTGTTTTTCATGAGATGGTGATAGAGCTTACTAAGAAAATTCTATCTTGATGCCAGTAAGCAGTAACATTAATTTTTAAAATTATTTAGAATCATAGAAATAGTTAGAGAAACAATTCTTTGGAAGCCAATTAAATAATCTTTAGTGCTTTTAAAAGTGCTTTTAAAAAGGATTACTCTCCCAAATATATAAGCAGCTCATACAGTTCAATATCAGAAAAACAAACAACTCAATAAAAAAATGGGCAGAAAACCTAAATGGATATTTCTCCAAAGACATAAAAATTTCCAATAAACACAAGAAAAGACGCTCAATATTGCTCATTATTAGGGAACACAAATCAAAACTACAATGAGGTATCACCTCACACCATACAGAATGACCATCATCCAAAAATCTACAAAAATAAATGTTGGAGAAGTCATGGAAAAAAGAGAACCCTCCTGCACTGTCAGTGGGAATGTAAACTGATAAAGCCATTATGGAAAACAATATGGAGATTCCTTAAAAAACTAGGGAAAATCTACCATATGACACAACAATCCCACTACTTGGCATATACCCTGAGAAAAATCACTATTTTAAGAGACACATGTAACCCAGTGTTCATTGCAGCAATATTTACAATAGCCAGGACATGGAAGCAACCTAGATGTCCATTGACAGATGAATGGTTAAAGAAGATGTGGTACGTATACATGATGGAATATTACTCAGCCATAAAAAGGAATGGATTTGAGTCAGTTGTAGTGAGGTAGATGAACCTAGAACCTGTTACACAGAGTGAAGTGAGGCAGAAAGAGAAAAACAAATATTGGAATATATATATGGAATTTAGAAAAATGGCACTGATGAACCTAGTAGAGAACAGAGTTGCAGACACAGTGGGGAAAGGTGAAGGTGGGATGAATAGAGAAAGCAGCGTCGACATATTTACAGTATCATGTGTAAACTAGATAGCTAGTAGGAAGTTGCTACATAACACAGGGAGCCCAGCCTGGTGCTGTGTGAAGACCTATAGGAGAGGGGTGGGGGGAGGGGAGGGAGGTTCAAGAGGAAGAGGAGATATATATATATATATACATATAATTATGACTGACTCACCTTGTTGTACAACAGAAACCAACACAACATTGTAAAGCAATTTTCCACCAATTAAAAAATTAAATTAAGAATGTTACTGGGTTCCCACATCAAATATTCTGACTTAATTGGTTTAGTGTAGGGCTTCCCAGGTGGCGCTAGTGGTAAAGAACTCGACTGCCAATGCAGGAGACATAAGAGACCCAGATTCAGTCCCTGGGTCAGGAAGATCCCCTGGAGGAGGGCATGGCAACCTACTCCAGTATTCTTGCCTGGAGAATCCCATGGACAGAGGAGAGCCTGGTGGGCTATAGTCCGTAGTGTTGCAAAGAGTCAGACACCACTAGGGCAACTTAGCAGGCACATGACTTGAGCACTTGGATTCTTTTAAATCTCTCCATGATTCTCACATGTAAGACAAGGCCTTAGAGGCAGTGTGACATTTTATCCAAAAGAGCACTGAATTTTAAAGTATGGTCCCTGGATCAGCAGGTGATTCTGATACCATTGCAAAGGAGAACTCTCCACCCAAGTATTCCACTTAGACACCTTGAATAATGTTCATAAAAAAGAGCTTGTGGCTCACAGTGTTTTTTGCTGGATAGCTTTATTATTAAGTTATCCTTCACAGAAATAAATTGCTGAATTGTAATTTAGAATCAATGGTCACAGTTTCATCTCTAAATTAAATAGCTTCATAAACTATAAACTAAATATTGTGTTGGAACTTACAAAATTCCAAATGGAATTTCACTTGAGAAAATATTTTATCAAGTGGAAGTTTACCTTGAAAATTTAACTATCTAAAACTTTTATACACAGACATTTGATGTGAAAACATCAAATGGTACTGCTGATTTAAGAAAAGTGGCAGTTCCTGAAAAGGAGTTACTATAGGATCCAGTAATTCCACTCCCTAAGTATATACCCTCCCTAAGTCCCTCCTAGAGGAAATCAGTCCTGAATGTTCATTGGAAGGACTGATGTTGAAGCTGAAACTCCAATCCTTTGGCCACCTGATGTGAAGAACTGACTCATTTGAAAAGACCCCGATGCTGTGAATGATTGAAGGCGGGAGGAGAAGGGGACGACAGAGGATGAGATGGTTGGATGGCATCACCGACTCAATGGTCATGAGTTTGAGTAAACTCCGGGAATTGCTGATGGACAGGGAGGCCTGGCATGCTGCAGTCCAGGGGATCACAAAGAATTGGACAAGACTGAGTGACTGAACTGAACTGAACTGAATACTCTCTTAGTGCCAATATAAGTGGTATTGTGTTTAAATTTTAAATTTCCATTTACAGTGCCCTGTTTGTACATATAAAATCAATTGACTTTTTAAAATATTAAGCTGGGATCCTGTCACCTTCTTATATTACTTATTCCAGTTTTTTTTAATATCAAGGATTTTCTTTTGGATTTTCTAAACAGTAGAAATTGAAAAAGACAGAAAGTAACTTAGTAGTTGTCCAGAGCTAAGGGCTGGGGGAAAACAATACATGACTGCTAAAGGGCATGGTGTTTCTTTCTGAGGTGATGAAAATGTTCTAAAAGTGATAGTGGTGATGGTCTACAACTCTGAATATACTAATCAGATTGCATATATATTTGTGGATATCCAATTACTATACAGAGTAAATACATTCATAAAATAAAACAAGTCTCAGTTTAACAGGTTTATTTAGATTTCCATTGTCCTATTTGACTTAACTTTGGCAACCTGACTTCAATTTCTTTTTTTAAATTAATTTTCATGGGGGTATAGTCGCTTTACAATGTGTGTTAGTTTCCACTGTACAGCAAAGTGAATCTACTACACATGTACATATTTACCTCTTTTTTGGATTTCCTTCCCATTTAGGTCACCACAGAGCACTGAGTACAATTCCCTGAGCTATACAGTGTGAGGGTGCTTAATCACTCAGTCATATCTGACTCTTTGCAATCCCATGGTCTGTAGCCTACCAGGTTCCTCTGTCCAGGGGATACTCTAGGCAAGAATACTGGAGTGGGTTGCCATTTCCTTCTCCACTGCTATACTGTGGGTTCTCATTAGTCATCTATTTCACAGTAGTGTATATGGAACAACAGACTGGTTCCCAATTGGGAAAGGGGTACGTAAAGGTTGTGCATCGTCACCCTACTTATTTAACTTATATGCAGAGTACATCATGAGAAATGCTGCACTGGATAAGGCTCAAGCTAGAATCAAGATTGCCGGGAGAAATATCAATAACCTCAGATATGCAGATAACACCACACTTATGGCAGAAAGTGAAGAAGAACTAAAAAGCCTCTTGATGAAAGTGAAAGAGGAGGAAAGTGAAAAAGTTGGCTTAAAACTCAACATTCAGAAAACTAAGATGATGTCATTGGGCCCCATCACTTTATGACAAATAGATGGGGAAACAATGGAAACAGTGACAGACATTATTTTGGGGGGGTTTCAAAGTCACTGAAGATGGTGACTGCAGCCATGAAATTAAAAGATGTTTGCTCCTTGGAAGAAAAGTTATGACCAATCTAGACAGCATATTAAAAAGCAGAGACATTACTTTATCAACAAAGGCCCCCCCAAGTCAAAGCTTTGGTTTTTCCCGTAGTCATGTACGGACGTGAAAGTTGGACTATAAAGAAGGCTGAGTGCTGAAGAATTGATGCTTTTGAACTGTGGTATTGGAGAATACTCTTGAGAGTCCCTTATATGGCAAGGAGATCCAACCAGATCTCCAACCAGATCCATCCTAAAGAAAATCAGACCTGAATATTCATTGGAAGCACTGATGTTGAAGCTGAAACTCCAATCCTTTGGCCACCTTATGTGAAGAACTGACTCATTTGAAAAGAACCCAATGTTGGGAATGATTGAAGGTGGGAGGAGAAGGGGACGACAGAGGATGAGATAGTTGGATGGCATCACTGACTCAATGAACATGAGTTTGAGTAGGCTCTGGGAGTTGGTGATGGACAGGGAAGCCTGGCGCACTCAAGTTCACGAGGTCACAAAGAGCCGGACACGACTGAGCGACGGAACTGAACTGAACTGTGTATATATGTCAATCCCAATCACTCAATTCACCCCACTTCCCCTTCACCCTTTGGTATCCTACCAAGCTTGTCTGTTCTCTACATCTGTATCTCTGTTTCTGATCTGCAAATAAGTTTATCTGTATCATTTTTCTAGATCCCACATATAAGTGATACACAATATTTGCTTTCCTCTTTCTTTCTTCACTCTATGTGACATTCATGTCTCTGCAAATGACACAGTTTCATTCCTTTTTATGGCTGAGTGGCAACTTGACTTTAAATAGCATAAAATAATTTCAGCTGATAAACACCCAAGTCACTGCAAACTTTATAAATCTCCTTTGCATGAAGAACAAGAGTTTACTGAGAACTTCTGCTGTGCTGTTCTCAGTGGTTCAGTTGTGTCCAAGTCTTTGTGACCCTATAGACTGAGCCCACCAAACTCCTCTGTCCATGGGATTCTCCAGGCAAGAATACTAGAGTCAGTTGCCATGCTCTTCTCCAGGGAATCTTCCCAACCAAGGGACTGAACTCACATCTCCTGCATTGCAGGCAAGTTCTTTGCTCCTGAGCCACTATCAAAGCCAGTTTACTAAGAGCTTACCAATTTGAATTGTTTTATGTGTTAGGATTTACTTCCCCAAAACTATCAAGGTTTTGAGTTCTTGTAAAACTGACAGATTTTAAGTATATAAAAATAAATATTCTTATGGTAACCAAAGAGGATAGCAGTGTTGGGGAGCAGAGATAAATTAGGAGTTTGGGATTAAAAACATGAATACTACTATATATAAAATCAGTAAACAACAAGGATCCATTGTATAGCACAGGGAACTATACTCAATATACTGTGATAAACTATAACAGAAAAGAATCTGAAGAAGAATATATATTATGTATATGTATAACTGAATCCCTTTGTTGTACACTTGAAACTAACACAACATTGTAAATCAATTAAACATCAGTAAAAAATAAAATTAAAACAAAGAAGTATTCTATTTTGGAGAATAGAGAACTTGAGACCAGAACACCACTTTAATTTACCAATTTTATCTACCTGATCAAATCTCTTAATCCCTGATTCTCAATTTTCTTTCAGTTAAATCTTCACCTATTTTGTAAATCAAAGTAAACTTTCTATTCTGTAAACAGAGTGAAGTTAAATGTTAGTTGCTCAGTTGTGTTCGATTCTTAGTGACCCCATGGACTGTAGCCCACCAGGATCCTCTGTCCATGGAATTCTCCAGGCAAGAATACTGGAGTAAATAGCCATTCCCTTCTCCAGTGGATCTTTCTGACCCAGGGGAAGCTGGGTCTCCTGCATTGCAGGCAGATTCTTTACCATGTGAGCCACCAGGGAAGCCTGTAAACAGAATCAGTTCAGTTCAGTTCAGTCGCTCAGTCGTGTCCAGCTCTTTGCGACCCCATGAATCACAGCACGTCAGGCCTCCCTGTCCATCACCAACTCCCAGAGTTCACTCAAACTCATGTCCATCCAGTCAGTGATGCCATCGAGCCATCTCATTCTCTGATGTCCCCTTCTCCTCCTGCCCCCAATCCCTCCCAGCATCAGAGTCTTTTCCAGTGAGTCAACTCTTCGCATGAGGTGGCCAAAGTATCAGAGCTTCAGCTTCAGCATCAGTCCTTCCAATGAACACCCAGGATTGATCTCCTTTAGAATGGCCTGGTGGGATCTCTTTGCAGTCCAAGGGACTCTCAAGAGTCTTCTCCAAAACCACAGTTCAAAAGCATCAATTCTTTGGCGCTAAGCTTTCTTCACAGTCCAACTATCACATCCATACATGACCACTGGAAAAACCATAGCCTTGACTAGATGAACCTTGGTTGGCAAAGTAATGTCTCTGCTTTTTAATATGCTATCTAGGTTGGTCATAACTTTCCTTCCAAGGAGTTAGTGTCTTTTAATTTCATGGCTGCAATCAGCATCCGCAGTGATTTTGGAGCCCAAAAAAATAAAGTCTGACATTGTTTCCACTGTCTCCCCATCTATTTCCCATGAAGTGATGGGACCAGAAGCCCTGATCTTAGTTTTCTAATGTTGAGCTTTAAGCCAACATTTTCACTCTCCTCTTTCACTTTAATCAAGAGGCTTTATAGTTCTTCTTCACTTTCTGCCATTCTGCTTTATTGACTATATCGAAGCCTTTGACTGTGTGGATCACAATAAACTGTGGAAAATTCTGAAAGAGATGGGAATACCAGACCACCTGATCTGCCTCTTGAGAAACCTATATGCAGGTCAGGAAGCAATAATTAGAACTGGCCATGGAACAACAGACTGGTTCCAAATAGGACAAGGAGTATATCAAGGCTGTATATTGTCACCCTGTTTATTTAACTTATATGCAGAGTACATCATGAGGAATGCTGGGCTGGAAGAAACACAAGCTGGAATCAAGATTGCCGGGAGAAATATCAATAACCTCAGAAATGCAGATGACACCACCCTTATGGCAGAAAGTGAAGAGGAACTCAAAGCCTCTTGATGAAAGTGAAAGATGAGAGTGAAAAAGTTGGCTTGAAGCTCAACATTCAGAAAACTAAGATCATAGCATCTGGTCCCATCACTTCATGGGAAATAGATGGGGAAACAGTGGAAACAGTGTCAGACTTTATTTTTTGGGGCCCCAAAATCACTGCAGATGCTGATTGCAGCCATGAAATTAAAAGATGCTTACTCCTTGGAAGGAAAGTTATGACCAACCTAGATAGCATATTAAAAAGCAGAGACATTACTTTGCCAACCAAGGTCCGTCTAGTCAAGGCTATGGTTTTTCCAGTGGTCATGTATGGATGTGAGAGTTGGACTGTGAAGAAAGCTGATCGCTGAAGAATTGATGCTTTTGAACTGTGGTGCTGGAGAAGACTCTTGAGAGTCCCTTGGACTGCAAGGAGATCCAACCAGTCCATTCTAAAAGAGATGGGTCCTGGGTGTTCATTGGAAGGACTGATGCTAAAGCTGAAACTCCAATACTTTGGCCACCTCATGCAAAGAGTTGACTCACTGGAAAAGACTCTGATGCTGGGAGGGATTGGGGGCAGGAGAGAAGGGAATGACAGAGGATGAGATGGCTAGATGGCATCACTGACTCGGTGGACATGAGTTTGAGTGAACTCTGGGAGTTGGTGATGGACATGGAGGCCTGGCGTGCTGTGATTCATGGGGTCACAAAGAGCTGGACATGACTGAGCGACTGAACTGAACTGAACTGATCATGATCAAGCCACCTTTTTCACTCTCCTCTTTCACTTTCATCAAGAGGCTTTTGAGTTCCTCTTCACTTTCTGCCATAAGGGTGGTGTCATCTGCATATCTGAGGTTATTGATATTTCTCCCAGCAATCTTGATTCCAGCTTGTGCTTCTTCCAGCCCAGCGTTCCTCATGATGTACTCTACATATAAGTTAAATAAGCAGGTGACAATATACAACCTTGACGTACTCCTTTCCTATTTGGAACCAGTCTCTTGTTCCATGTCCAGTTCTAACTGTTTCTTCCTGACCTGCATACAGGTTTCTCAAGAGGCAGGTCAGGTGGTCTGGTATTCCCATCTCTTTCAGAATTTTCCAGTTTATCGTGATCCACACAGTCAAAGGCTTTGGTATAGTCAATAAAACAGAATGGCTTTATTTTATTGCAGGGCTTTCTTTTCTACTTTGTTTTTTTTCAAGTGAAAATTTTTATCATTTTGCTCTGTCATGGCTGGGACAGTGCTCCATTTTCCATTTAATTTGTAGATAGATCCTGTACAAGACTGTGATAGAACTGAGGAAGGGTGAATGACATCTAGACACAGAACTCAGGGATGAGCAAAAGATTCTGCAGCAGTGGTTAAGGCCTCCGGGCATAATTGACTGTGACGATGACAACCCCACTGGGAGAGGGGAGCATTTGTGAATGTACATGCAGTTGTTGGGTTATGTTAGGCAGGAGGCACAGATGAAATTATAGGAAATTAAAGGAGAGCGTGCACACGTTACTGGCAGTCATGGTGTTTTCCATCACACACCTCTTCTACACAGATGGCCACTACCCCACCTTTGTGTGGAAGGAGACCAGACAGCCTCAGAAAGCTAGAGGAAGGAGAAGTTATGAGGAAGGAGAAACTGGGACGCAGCTAAAGTCCTTGGTTACCAAACAGCTATAGAGAATGAAAATGTTAGTCACTCAGTCATGTCTGACTCTTTGTGACCCCAGGGACTACAGCCCACCAGGCTCCTCTGTCCATGAAATTGTCCAGGCAAGAAAACTGGAGGTAGCCATTTCCTTCTCCAGGGGATCTTCCCGACCCTGGGATCGGACCCAGGTCTCCTACATTGCAGGTGGATTCTTTACTGTCTGAGCCACAGGGAAACCCTGGTAGAGAATAAGGATGATGGTAAGCAGAGGGAAGAAGAGGAGAAAATTAGGCAGAGGCCAACACTCAGGAAATAACTGAGCTTCAATAATGACAAAGCACTAGGGTTAATGTCTGGGACTCCTAATGGAATCCCCTCTGGCCAAGGATCAGCAACCTTCCAGGGAAGGCCTCCGTGAAGCCTGGCCAGCCTAACATTTCGACCCTGGAATTTCTATTTCCTCATTAATCTTTCCATGTGCTTCCCAGGTGGCACTAGCAGTAAAGAAGCCTCCTGCCAATTCCACCCCTGGGTCAGGAAGATTCCCTGGGGAAGTGAATGGCTACTCACTCCAGCATTCTTGCCTGGAGAATCCCATGGACAGAGGAGCCTGACAGGCTGCAGTCCCTGTCCCTGAATTTCCGTTTCCTCATTAGTCTTTCTAGTAAAACCCTGTTTCATGAACAAGCCCAACTGAAACACCTCTCAAATCACATTCAGGGAAAAGTTCTTTCATGATACTTCTCATTCAAGGTCAGTTTTAAAATCTTGATCATTTCCAAATAATATCTGAAAGAGATTGGTTAATTGTAAGCCCAGTACAATTCCCCAAATGGTGGATCCTTTTGACAATGTATACTCCCCTATTCTCTCAAAGGCTTGCTTGAGATCACAGAAAGAGAAAGCAGAAGATGATTGAGGGAATGAAGGGGACAGAAGGAAACTATGTACCTCGAAGCAGTGAGCCAGCTCTTCTACTTTTCTGTCCTCTGTATGATACCAACAATATCACTTATTCACATAACAAAAAAAAATTTTTTAAACAGAAAAGGCAGCTGCACCTTCAGTTCAGTTCAGTTCAGTTCAGTCGCTCAGTCGTCTCCGACTCTTTGCGACCCCATGAATCACAGCATGCCAGGCCTCCCTATCCATCACCAACTCCCGGAGTTCACTCAAACTCATGTCCATCGAGTCGGTGATGCCATCCAGCCATCTCATTCTCTGTCGTCCCCGTCTCCTCCCACCCCCAATCCTTCCTAGCATCAGACTCTTTGCCAGTGAGTCAACTCGAAGCATGAGGTGGCCAAAGTATTGGAGTTTCAGCTTAGGAAGCTTAAAGGCAATGGCAAGTCACTCCAGTACTCTTGCCTAGGGAATCCCATGGATGGAGGAGCCCGGTAGCCTGCGGTCCATGGGGTCGCTACGAGTCGGACATGACTGAGCGACTTCACTTTCACTTTTCACTTTCACACATTGGAGAAGGAAATGGCAACCCACTCCAGTGTTCTTGCCTGGAGAATCCCAGGGACGGGGGAGCCTGGTGGGCTGCCGTCTATGGGGTCACACAGAGTTGGACACGACTGAAGTGACTTAGCAGCAGCAGCATTGCTTTTAGGGCCCTCCCACATGTGAGGGGAAGAAGAGTTAAACATGGAAAACTTTGAAAATTGTTTCCTAATTTAAACAATCTGTAACAACAATGAAGCATAGCTTCCATCCTAACCTTCCTTGTAAAAGGAACAAAAAGTGCAACAGTTTTAAAGCCAGGATCCTCTGAGGTGTAAAGAAATTCCAAAATTAGGTCCTGTTTCCTGGCTGTGACAAATTTGTGCATTCTTTTAGCACTAGGTATCCAAGGCAGAGATTCTCAAAGTGCTTTCTGCACCGCTGACAACCTACCCAGCAACAGTAAGTAAAAATAAATCTTCACAGCCCAAGTGCAGAGCACTCAATTTCCAGCATGCCTTTTACACTAAGCCATTGAACAGCAGGCCCTTAGTCAGAAATTCTAACAGAATTCAAATTTTGTTACCTTTTTTTCACATCAGCTATTAAGCACCCTGTCAGTGCTGTTGTTCAGTTGCTCAGTTGTTTAGTCGCTCAGTTGTGTCCGACTCTTTGCAACCCCATGGACTGTAGCCCGCCGGGTTCCTCTGTCCATGGGATTTCCCAGGCAAGACTACTGAATTGGGTTGCCACTTCCATTTCCAGGGGATCTTCCCAACCCAGGGATCGAACCCAAGTCTCTTGCAGTGGCAGACAGACTCTTTACCACTGAGCCACCAGGGAAACCCAAGCACCCTGTACACTTTTTTTTAAAATTCATAAAGTATTTAAATACATATATATGTATATGTGATTTAGTTACATATAATTTTAAGAAATAAAGCATTAGAATAAAAAATGTTAAACCAGTACATAACTTTAAACATAGTCATTTGTGGTGGTAAAGAATATGGGACACTAAAAATCTGACATGGAAATATTAGATCTATACAACTCAAGTAGAGCACAAATTACGTTATGAGAGAGAAATGAACTAAGTTTTTGGATGCTTTGAGAAATTCAGTCTGAAAAGAAACAACTGATTGATATCTATCAGCTGAGTGAATACTTACTTCACATCACAAAGGACTAACTTGTGTATTTCCATGTGGATTATCTCATTTAGACCTCATAGAATCTTGCAGGACAGTATACGAGGCTCAGCAACTCTAAATGAATTTTCCAAGGTCAGTTAACTAAGTTGCAAAAGAGTCAAGGCTTGAAGCTGAGCCACCTGCTCATCTGAAATCAATTCTTCAATATTTAATTAGAGTCTTCATTCCAGATGTTTGCATAACAGAGACATGAGAAATCAACCCAAAATTTGAATCAAGAGTCCACAATATGGAGGATGAGTGGGACAATTAGATTCTTAAACCTTGGGCTACAATGATTTGTCACACTTTCATGAGATACAATGTTCTCTGGTGTGTTATGTACATATTAGCTGTTTATATATATTTTCTATAATACTGGTAGTTCTTAATTTTTTTCCATGAGTTTGGAAAAGCATTGTCACCAACTCTACTGGTTTGTAGTATGGTTTAGGAGTAAGAGTGAGGCCATTTCTTCCCCTTCTTTTATGGGCCAGTTAGTCAACCTTTCTAAGCTTCCTTTTGTAAACTAGGATAATAATATCTAAGTTCATAAGGTTTCAGTGAGAATAAATGAGTTAGTGTAAATAAAATTTATAGGCACAATGTCTACAGTTGTGCCTGAACTAAGTAAGAATAAATAAGTGATAATTAATACAAGTGTAGTGACACAATGCTTTGGCCACCTCATGCGATGAGCTGACTCACTGGAAAAGACCCTGATGCTGGGAAAGGTTGGGGGCGGGAGGAGAAGGGGACGACTGAGGATGAGATGGCTGGATGGCATCACCGACTCGATGGACATGAGTTTGAGTGAACTCCGGGAGTTGGTGATGGACAGGGAGGCCTGGCCTGCTGTGATTCATGGGGTCACAGAGAGTCAGACACGACTGAGTGACTGAACTGAACTGAACTGAGTGACACAGCAGTGGGCACTATGGATTTCAAAATGTTGAGGGACTGTATTTTCATTTCTTCTGTAACTTTTCACATCTTTAGCATTAACTCCAATTTTCATAAATCTCCCTTCTCTGGTCTTGAATGGTAGATTTCAAGTAAGGTTCTTTTACATGGAATCAGTGTATAGACTCAAATTGGTATTGATAAGGATAAAAAATAATATAAAAGTCTTTGTATTTATGTGGAGTGAGACTTACTACTCTTTTCGTATAACATCCAAGCCATCAATAATTGATAAATATGCTAATTGGGCAGCATTCCATAGCTATACTTAAAGCTCACATTTAAAATACTAGCTACAGATCTTTGAAAATGTAGAAATTAATTAAATTAATTTTTAATGTGAGTTATAGTAGAAAATATGCCAATTTAATATATGTAAAAAAGGATTTCAGAAGTAGCTCGGAAGTATCAAAATCATTTGATGCTACAGTCTGAATAATGTAAAATTTAAAACTGACTTCTCCAGCATAGTTGCTGGAACTGTGCAAGGAGACCTCCCAGATCTCATCTTTTGAATTCAGAAATAGAGACAGCAGGCTTTTCCTTTGTAACCCTTGTTCAGTTCAATTCAGTCGCTCAGTCGTGACTGCAACCCCATGGACTTCAGGATGCCAGGCTTCCCTGTCCATCACCAACTCCCGGAGCCTACTCAAACTCATGTCCATCAAGTCGGTGATGCCACCCAACCATCTCATCCTCTGTCATCCCCTTCTCCTCCAACCTTCAATCTTTCTCAGTATCAGGGTCTTTTCCAATGAGTCAGTTCTTCACATCAGGTGGCCAAAGTATTGGAGTTTCAGCTTCAGCATCAGTCCTTCCAATGAATATGCAGGATTGATTTCCCTTAGGATTGACAGGTTGGATCTCCTTGCTGTCCAAGGGACTCTCAAGAGTTTTCTCTAACACCACAGTTCAAAAACATCAATTCTTTGGCACTCAGCTTTCTTTATAGTCCTTGATGGTCCTTCCTTAATTACTAGAAGCACCTCTTGACCTCAGGACTCACCATACTATTTTAACAACCAGGGTATTAAATTATCCTCTCCCTTAACATTTAAAAATAATACTTCACTAAATACTAGTGAATAATGGGTTAAAAATTAAGTATTTAACTTAACTTTAAAGGATCATGGTCTTCCATAATCCAGTTTCCCAGCAATGTCAAACTGGGATGGTTGGCAGAGGCAAACACTGAGACAGCACCCAGAAATGTGAATCTTGGGGAAGGAGAATTCCATCCCAGGAAGTAATTCTCCCTCGAAAGCTAACCTTGGACGAACTGAGTGGCATTTTTAAAGGAAGCTGGTGTTTTTCATTACGACTTAAGAATGAAATCACATTGCCGTGACTTAACACGGCCTCGCATGCAGTAGCTGCTCCAAAAATACTTGTGGCCTTAAATGTATTTAAATTTTCTTTTCTCCTTCTCTGGTGGAAATTTATTGCTACCTTACCCAGCTCTGGGAAAAGACATGAAAAGGACCCCAGGGGAAAGATGTTAGACCCTGAACCTTTAAGGGAGCCAGCTCCGCACACACCTAGGTACAGAGTTTGCACCAGGACAACAGAGAAAAAGTTCACAAGAGACGGTGATGGACATTTCACCTCCGTTTGCATCAGTCACCCGGAACCTGCCTTACTTCACCCCTAAATTGCACATATTTCTTTCCTTTTTTTTTTTTTCACTCAGCTCCCAACCGTGGCTCTGTTTCCTTATTTTGGAACACTTCCTTACGGGGTTGAATATTGCCCTTTCACCAAATTTATATGCTGAAGTCCTAAAACCAGCATGTCAGAATGTGCCTTTATTTGGAGAAGGGGGTCTTTACAGAGATCCTCAAGTTCAAATGAGGTCATCAGTGTGGGTCCTAATCTAATATGAATGGCATCTTTATTAGAAGAAGGAATTTAGGCTCGGATACACACAGATGGAAGACAATGTGAAGACAAATGGTGAAGACAGCCCTCTACTAGCCAAGAAGGGAGGCCTGGAATAGACTCTTCCATATGGGCCTTCAGAAGAACCAACCCTACTGACTTCTTGATCTTACACTTCTAGACTCCAGAATGATGAGAAAAAAAATTTCTGTTTTAACCCACTCAGACTATGGTTCTAGTTATGGCAGTCCTAGAGAACAGATACAGATTCACTTCTGCCCTCACGACAGATACTATTATGTATAGTTTCTCGGCCTGATGCTGGCTACTCTTACCTGCTTGGAACTTTCCACTCCCAGTTGCTGCAGACACTGCATCTTTCATCTGTCTATACTTCCACTCACCATCCCCACCCCCAGGACCCAATCTTTTGGATCCTAGTTATGGTGAGGGAGAGCAGAAGTGGATTTGGACCTAAGCAAGGAGGAGACACCAGAAGCTCACAAATCCAACCACTCCAGGTACATTATTCAAAATTGGAACCTGTACTTGCCTTCAAAGAAGCACACTCCCAAAGGGATATAATTGTGAATCATCAAATAAACCATGTTATCAGGGTTAGAGAAATTTTGCTGTTTTTGTTAAACAGTGCCACATATCAAGTTTGCTAGAGTGGGCTATAAGATTTTATTCTGAATCCTCTATATTAATATTTAAAGCAAAATTAAAAGGTCCAGGTTATGAAAAGTACAAAATGTGGATTTGCTCTGGCTGTTCACCCTGGTTGGTGTCATCATTTGGAGATACAATAAAAAGAAGTTCACATTGCCCATAAACTTCCCAAGCTGAAGAATGTGAAAATAAATTTTCATTTTTTAATTAAGACCACATCTATCACGTCATGTCTTTTACACCGTGGTAGAAGATGAAAAGCTGTGAGTCAAAGTGTGAAAAATAGATTTTTATAGAAGCCCAGCCAAATGCTGGAGGGTCAAACAAAGGCTTGATTCCAAGCCCTTTCTGTGGCAGTTCGATGGAAGGATGACCTGGTAGCTTTGTAATTTTATGAGCATTCGGAATCAACTTTAAGAAAAACCACCAATTCTCTGTGGATCCAGCGAGAAGTGCTATAAAGAAATTTTGTTAACCATAGTAACATAGTAAAAATGTTTTTCTTTATGTAGACTTCAAAATGTTTAGGAAGAAATATGAGTTATCTGTTATGTAGAGTCATAGCATACATTTTGAAAATAGGTATCTATCTGTTATAATTATGTAATTTATTTTCTACAGCCCCATTAAGGAATATAACACTTCTTAACAGAGCAGATTAAGCCAAAAAAAAAAAAAAAGAGAGAGAGAGAGAGATTCCTGGGACCAAGCTATCATTATGTCTTGTATAATACAGGTTTTTCTAAGATATGCTCTACATAAAAGTTAACAGATCACTCCCAACTGCTCTTCCTCTCTTATGAGGGTGTGGGAGGTGTTTATTAAAAGCGGCAATATGTTTCTTTCTCTACAGCTTACTTAAATTGTTTTTGCAGAGTATCAAACACATTTGCAATATTAAAAGCCTCCATATAAAAAATTCACTGTGGTACTTCTTTTATAGCCAAGAACGAAATCTTAGGCTTTAAATTTTAGTTCAAAAGGAATATTTATCTCTCTGAAAGAAGTATAGGACACAGTAAGATAACTGCTATAATTCTTCAACTCCATTGACTTCACAAAATGAGCCCAGCATTACATATTTTTTTTTTATTCATGCTAAGAATTTATTATTATCAGATATTTGAAATGAGATGAGTTATTTAATAAGTTAGTAGAAAGAGAGAGGTTAAAAAGGGTTTGTTCATGCCAAGAACTCATTATTGTCAGAAATTTGAAATGAGATGATGAGTTATTTATGATGGAGGAAGAATCCATCTTTCATATTTTTATAATTAGCTTTAGTGAGGGAATCTAAAAGATTTTATCTTAAAGAAATTAACAGGTCCATAGAGAAAATGATCAACTTAGATATTTTAAATATAAGATATGATCAAGAATTTCAGTGGCTTTAATTCACTCTGGTTCATTGAGATTGTGGTTCAAAATAGAGTCATTGGTTTAAGCAAGGAAGCCAGTCATAGGATATCAGATCCCTCCAGTTTGGTTTTACTCTTGAGGACTCAGAGTGTTAGAGTTATGAGGCACTATAGGTTTTATCTAGCTAGGTGATCACAGGTCTTCATTTATTTTGAGATTTAGCATGTATCAAAGAGAATATTTATTAAGCACCTAATATGTGCCACACATTGTGCTATGCACTGTAGATAAAGAAGTGAACAAGACAGACCCAATATTTGCTCTTAAAAATCCAATAGTTGAAGACAGATTATTAAATAATAATTTCCTGTAAGAGGCAAACATTCTGTAGAACAGAATAATAGCTTGAGAACATCTAGAAGGTCCTGATACAGAAGTGATGGGTCAGGGTGGGCTTCTCAGAGCCTGAGTAAAAGACATCTAAGCTCACACTTGAAGTATAAATGGCAGTTATCCATGCAAGAATGATGGCGGAGGAGCAAGGTATGAGCAGGTCAGAGAGTGAATGGCTGGACTTTGCTTGTGGGTAGAGCCTAGCAGGGAATGGGGGTGGAAAACTTGTGGAGGCAACATCATGGTAGGCTTTGGAAACCAGGTTAAGGGGTACATGTTATCCAGTGGCAATGAGAAGACACTGAAGGATTTCATCAGAAGAAGGACAGGATCAGATTTATGTTTTAGGAAGATTGCTCAACAGTGTGGCAGATGGACTGAAGGGCAGACGGTACTACTGACAGCAGATGGACTAGTCAGGAGACTTCACAGTAAGCTGGGCTACAGTAGCAAGTGGGGATGATGAAGTGTCTCGGTTCCTGAGATAATTAGGAGAAGCATTCAAAGTGACCTATTGATTCCGGGGAGTGAAGCAACAGAAAGGGTCAAGGTTGCCTCCCACCTCCAGCTTTCTGTCTTGAGCAGAAATGTGAGAAAGACGCAATAGGGAGATAGGGAAGAATTCTTGTCTTATTGAAATACTAGCAAGACATGTCTCAGCAAATTGGAAGTCCTTTATAAAGAAGGAAGTATAATATTACAAAAGCTTCCCAGGTAGCGCTACCAGTAAAGAACTTGCCTGCCAATGCAGGAGACATAAGAGACATGGGTTCGATCCCTGGGTCAGGAAGATCCCCTGGAGGAGAACATGGCAACACACTCCAGTATTCCTGCCTGAAAACTCCCATGGACAGAGGAGCCTGGCAGGCTACCTTCATAGGCTCAGAAAGAGTCAGACACGACTGAAGCCACTTAGCACATATACAGTACGTAATTCTAAAAATATTTCAGAATATTTTTTCTACTTTAGATGAATGATGCCCTTCTAACAGTAAAGTCCTGTATCACTGGATGTGTTTCAGCCTTCATATGGGAGCAGCTGCTTATAGGCTACAGATAATTGAGAAATATTTATCTTTCTTTAATGTTAGTTCATGAAAATGTGAAACTCGCTCCTAAAAGTCACACAGTTTTTCCCTGAGTAAATGAAAATTCTGTGCACATCTGCATTTGTTCACATTGTTGGGTTCCTAGAAGAGCTCAGGGACACCTGCTCACATTCTGATTGATGACTGAAGTTTATTCCGCCCCTAACTGTGAATTAAATATACAGCTGCTGGAAATGTCAGCAAAGTCACACAAAAGCAACTCTGATTCACTGCTGTTATACTATTAAATAATCAGTGCTCCTGTCACGCTGAATTGGATGTAAAAGTGCTTTGTGGCTATTATTTCTACTGGGAGGCATGTTAAAATGCCCCCTCTCTTTATCCATTAAAATCAATGGGCCACATAGATACACTGTAGATACAGGTGACTGAACACATTGAATGAACTCCCTTTTTTCAAATAGGCAGCTCAGTCTTCCCTGTTTATTCTGAGATGACTCTTGAATATCCTGGCTGATTATCATCAAATCCCCCACCACCACCCGCCTCCTTGTGGCTCAGTTGGTAAAGAATCCATCTGTAATTTTGGAGACCTGGGTTTGGCCCCTGGGTTGGGAAGATCCCCTGGAGAAGGGAAAGGCTACCCACTCCAGTATTCTGGCCTGGAGAATTCCAGGGCTTCCCTGGTGGCTCAGGTAGTATAGACTCCACTTGCAATGGGGAGACCTGGGTTCAGTCCCTAGGTTGGGAAGATCCTCTGGAGGAGGGCATGGCAACCCACTCAAGTATTCTTGCCTGGAGAATCCCCAAGGACAGAGCTGCCTGGCGGGCTATAGTCCATGGGGTCACGAAGAGTCGGATATGACTGAGCAATGAAGAACAGCACAGCACAGCATCAATAATATATACACTATCATGTGTGAAGTGGATAGCTATGAGAAGTTGCTGTATAACACAAGGAGCTTAGTCTGGCGCTCTGTGATGACCTAGAGGGGTGGAATAGGGCGAAGGAAGGGAGGCTGGAGGTGGGGGTGGGGAGGAGGACTGGGAGTGGGTGTGGGGAGGCAATATACATGTAACCATGGTTGATTTGCATTGTTGTATGGTAGAAACCAACACAATATTGTAAAATTTTTAAAAAGAAAAGGAAAAAAAAAACCCACACAAATAGAAAGGGCAAATTAAAACAGTAATGTAGAAAACAAACTAAAAGTCAAGGACCAGGCTGATAAGCATGTCACACTGTCCTCTTCCTGCCCGTGGCTTCAAAGCACTTTTCTATATGTTATTTGCTTTCTTCATCCCAGAATAGTGAGACTATAATTCCCAGCTGTATATTTATTACAATGAAATTTCAGGTCAGCAGAACAATGTAGACTTCTGATACAATGCACTATGGTGCATTATCAATGAATAAACTCTTTTGGTGAAAGATATGATATAAAGCTAAGGCTTAAAGACTCCCTGGAGAAAGAAATAGCAACCCATTCCAGTATTCTCACCTGGGAAATCCCATGGACAGAGGAGTCTGTGGGCTATGGTCCATGGGGTTACAAAGAGTTGGACACAACTTAACAACTAAATATGTATGACATAAAGAGAGTGAACTGTGAGATATTTACAAAACTCAAAATGCTGGATTTGCTGTGGAGCTGTAATTCTGAAGACTAAATATCCTTTCCAATACGCCAATCCTCTGTAAGCATCTATGTAAATCACTGGTTTGGTCCAGCTTCTCCAAAATGTGTTTTGCTCTTAATCAATTTCACTCATTTTTCATTTCAGTCCTGATACTCTATTTCCTATAGATGACAAACACTAATTTGTCTTCATGCAAATAAGAAATACACAACTGCATGTGAAAGAGTGCAATTGATTCCAGAAGAGTACAGCATGTTCTTTGCTGACAGGAAACACATGGGTTATAAATGTGTGCTCATTTGAACACAAGAAAAACAAAAGCCTTCTTTTTTAAAAAGAGAGGAAAGAAAGAGCTTTGGGTACACATCAAGATAGTTAGGCAAAGTCATTTACCGCTTAGTATTTCTGAGTGCTGAAGGTTTCATTTGAATGAGATTGTCTAAAGCTTGGCTGTTAAAAAGAGAAAAAACACAAACTCCCATTAGTAATAGGGTTTTTTTGTTTGTGTGAGGTCTATAAACCAGTATTATAAATCTGCTCCACTCAGGAGCAACAGACAGGAGAGCTATGAAATGACTGCTTCTATTTGATTACCTTTGATTGCTTCTGATTACTGCAGGATTCACTTTGATGAGGTTATCGACATCGTGGTTTCTTTAAATAGAAAAATAAAAATGTTAATTATAAATTCTTTTGGTAAGATCACTAAGGTTATAAATTTGCATGAACTAACAGTAAAATTAAGAACATTCTTCCTACCCAAAGTACAAAAATTAATAGTTCTATTACCTTTGATTGTTGAGAAGAATTTCAGGATTCACTTTGATGAGCTTATCAAGATCTTGATTTCTTTAAGTGGAAAAAAATTAAAGCAGTTTTGTTAGACATAATCCAGGTTTAAGTTGGTTGGAACTGGAAGAAGGGATTAGCTATTTTATCATTGGTTGTTGTTGTTGTCAATCTTTTGCTACCAGATGGAAGCCTTCTAGGTTTCTCTGTCGATGGGATTTCCCAGGCAGAAATACTGGAGCAGGTTGCCATTCCCTTCTCCAGATGATCTTCCCAACTCCAGGATTGAGCATTGGTAGGAGGATTCTTTACCACTGAGCCAACAGAGAAACTCATCTATGAGCCCTATTGGTTTGGCATAGAACAGCCTTGAGATACATTTTCAACCAATCCAGGGAGGATACATTATATAGGATCAAGAGAAAAATTACTCTAGCTTCACACAGTTTGTTGTCAGAGCCCATCTACCAGGGCACGCTGACTCAGAGTCCACAGCAAACATCTTGTGATTCACCACTTTTACTCTGGAATGCTTTAACAATACAAAGATACAAATGATTCCAAGGTCCTTGATATTTTAAAAATCATATTCATCAACTGATATCATTTTGTAAAAAACTAATAAGCTCCAAAACTGGGATTATACTTAACATAAGGCTTGGCAAACAGAGTTCCAGAAATCCATCAAGATTGTGACTTCTCTTTCCTCTGATGACTTAAAAAGCTGAAATCATGGTCAGATTGGGGACGTGCTCTGATAACTTTCCACTTCCCAGTTGAAACACTATCACTTTCTTTCCTCAGTTAGAGAATATGGTTTGCTATCACTCATTAGTGAGTGAGTGAAGTCGCTCAGTCGTGTCCGACTCTTTGCGATCCCATGGACTGTAGTCTACCAAGCTTCTCTGTCCATGGGATTTTCCAGATAAGAGTACTGGAGTGGGTTGCCATTTCCTTCTCCAGGGGATCTTTCTGATCCAGGGATTGAACCCAGGTCTCCTGCATTGCAGGCAGACTCTTTACTCTCTGAGCCAATTGCATCCATATAATACTTTGTTTTTAAGGGCTGGAAATTAGTGATTTTTCAAAGTGTTCCTCTAAACCACTTTATAATATTTATCCAAAGAAATAGAATAGCCCACAGTAGCAAGAAATCTTGGGATTGAAAACACCTGCTTCCAGTAAATTTTAGACAGTTACCTGCCTGTATCTCTTTCCCCCTCCAAAGCCCTCTTCCCTTAAATAAAAATATCGTTTACTCTTCAAAAGTCTGATGGGAGATTAAGAACTAAAGAGAACCACTTGGAGGTTAATCATCAAAAAGTCAGAAAACCTACATGGGAAAAGAACTTAAAAAACAGTGCTATATGTATAACCTGAAACTAACACAGGATTATAAACCAACTATATTCCAATAAATGTGTTGTTTTTTTTAATTTGAGGAAAAGGTGTGCATTTCCCTCCCCAGCCCTTAAGCCTTTCCATAGAATTTGCTTCCCAGCTCATGGCTTCACTGAGTTTCAGCTCTTATCCTTGTCCTCAGATCTCCATGGCAGACAAAAAGCCCTTAAATGAATTTTCACTGTTTTGAATTATCTTCAGTAATAATATTCTCAATTAAAGATAATCAACTGGTGTCTACAAACATTATCAAAGAAACGACAAACATATGAGAATTATCCAAAATATAATTTTCTTGTATAAACTAGTAACAAAATCTGTGTAAAATTAAATTGTGCCTGAAAGACAATCTTTAAAATGTTGATTATTCATACATTAAAAGAAAAAAAAGTACAAAGAATAAAATTTTGTAGAGGAAATAATATGTTCAAAGGCCTCAACCTTTTAATACACGAGATCAATCTCAATATTTTTGTGTAACTACATATAATTTTCACCTACCAGCATAATTAAGAGGAAATTATATAAAAAAGCAAACATGAACATGAGAACTTCCTTTTTTACTGTTCTGCTCAAGAAAGAAAACTTGTTTCATTGCAAAACTTAGAACTGTGCTGCATCATAGAACTATATCATGGTTCTATAGTTCTGCTCATAGTTCTAGGAGTACTATATCATAGAAGTCATTAAAAAATACATTTTACATCATAGCTCAATACTTCACCTTTTTAGTCAGTCAGTCAGACATACATACCCACATAATAAAATATAAACTTCACAAAGTAAGACTTCCCAACGTAAGAAGAAATCTCATTTTCTACTCTGTTTCACTTTAGTTAATTGGAGCGGGGGAATGCTGACTGCCAGTCACTAAATTAATTACAAGACCATTTAATGGATTTTGGTCTACAATTTGAGAATTACTAGCTTAGAAAACATATAAACAAGTGCTATGATTTACCACTTCTCCTAAAATGACAAAACCAGTGTTAATAAAGCAAGTCCTGAATTGCCTTGATTGATTATATCATGCAACTTATTTCAATGAATTGAAAACTTATAGACACTTTTTTCAGGTCCTGAATTCTTAAAAAACACAGGAATCTGATATCTGAATTTTATCCAGGAGAAAACGTTATGTTTTTCCTATTCAAGTTACTGCTTTCATTTATTTTGCTTTAAGGATATAGGGGGAATACATTGGAACATTTCACTATCATTGCTTTCATGTGGGTCTCCCAGGTGGTGCTAGTGGTCAAGAACCCACCTGCCAGTGCAGGAGATATAAGAGATGTGGGTTCGATCCCTGGGTGGGGAAGATCCTCTGGAGGAGGGTGTGGCAACACACTCTAGTTTCTTGCCTGGAGAATCCCATGGACAGAGGAGCCTGAAGGGCTACGGTCCATAGGGTAGCAAAGAGTCAGACATGACTAAAGTGATTTAGCATGCACCCACTTTCATGTAGTTCAAAAGTTATAAGGTGTTTTGCGGTCATTGGCATAAATTTGTGCCATAGTCACTTCAAAGACAGAAGTAACATTTCACATGACCCTGTGAAAGCAGTGGAGAACATCCTCTAGCTGGCCCATGGCAAGAGCAAAAAGCCTAACTTTATAATTTCCACTGTTTCCTGAGGTGCTAGATCAACTTTCACTTATTTTAAGATCAAAGTCTGTGAACTGTGACTTAAAGACCAGGAGTTGTGCTGGGGGTTGGAAGAACTCACGGAAGGCTAGGAGATATTTGTCCCTGGCCTCTGTCTTCTCATCTGTAAAATGAGAAGATTACATTGGGTCTAATCCTCTGCCCATCTTTAACATCTTCCACTCCTAGGAATCTATGAATATGAATTTTACTGGTTGTCATGTTTATTGAATTAGCTATTTCATTTCTCCTTTTCTTTTTAAATGCAACTCACTGACAATACATTCTATATTCAGCAAGCAGTACATGTAATATATTAAATTGACAACCTATTATTGTCTTGGAGTTCCATCTCTGTGCCCCCAGTACATAATTAGCTTTAATCTATGATAATTGCCTGCTGTTTATAAGATTGAGTATGTCTACTGAATTCTCTTTTTTGGCACCCACGGCCTGTAATTATACCTAATATGCACCTAATGATACCTAGTTGTAAGCTTCAAACCCAGTAGGCGTTCAGTAATTATTCACTGGCTAACAGATCACAGAACGACTATTCATCTTCCACTAGTTTTCTCCGTGACCCTGGCCAAATCACTTAACTTTTCTGAGTCTTCATTTCCTCCTCTGTAAATTGAATAGGTTTGACTGGAATGTGAAAAGTGAAAGTTGCTCAGTCTTGTCCGAATCTTTGTTGACCCCATGGACTGTAGCCCGCCAGGTTCCTCTGTCCATGGGGATTTTCCAGGCAAGAATACTGGAGTGGGTAGCCATTCCCTTCTCCAGGGGGGAATCTTTCCAACCCAGGGATTGAACCCAGGTCTCCCGCACTGCAGGCAGATTCTTTACCATCTGAGCCACGACGCCCTGCTTTAACTGGAATAGTGGTTTGCGAAATTGTTCAAACTAACTGGACTATGAGTTCTCTGAGGTTCCTTCTTTCCATCTCCAAAATTTGTGATTTTTCTATGTACCAGATAAACTCAAAAAAGTGAAATCATAAAAACATTTTTAAATATATACAAATATATGCATATATATCTATAATAGTGGTGTATAATGATTAAAAATCTAAATATATACAATATTACATATAAACATATAATCTAAATATATACATATGTCTATAATAGTAGTGTATAATGATATAAAAATCTCCATAACCCAGAGGTAAAAACTGAATTTCATTTTTCATCATCACAGATACTACTTAAAGAATTATCATTTTAGGTCCATTACTTTGTTAGGAGCAGCAAATCATCTAAAAAATAATGAACCTCATAAAATTTCTACCAACTATCAAACACTTTCCAAAAATTAGATGAATAAAATTGCTTATAATGAATCTAATGAGGTGTACAGCTCTTTTTCAACAATTAACAACCATTAACAAATTTTAATCAAACCCAGAAACAAAGACATTGTCATTAATACCACAAATCATAAACAGGGCATAGACTAATTTCGTTTCTAGACCAGTTACTCCCTTCAATTGCTTTATCTGAGCTGTCTCTCTCTCTATTAGCAAATACATATCCTATTTTTCAGGGATATATAAAATTCATGATGACTTTTCAAGATTTACATTCAGTTTGCCCACGGAATGATTACAAGCCATTTATATTCATATTATGCTTAGTTAAGGAGAAACAAACCAAAGCAAATAAATAACATCTTTGTCTTACCTAGCTGTGTTTTTGACAGCTTTGGGGCTTACGTTAATAAGTTCATCAAGACCTTGTTCACTATTAAAACAAAATAAATGATCAAATGCAGTTGGAAATCAGCAAATTTTATGACTGGTGTTTTTTATTTTGACACTTGTGAATCATTTGATGGGATCTTAGACAAAAAGTGATAAATGTACTGAGTTTCTACTTTGTATAAAATAGTTATCTTTTTTAAATCCTCAGAGCAACTGAGTTAAATATCACCATTCTCTTTTTATAAATAAATTGAATTGCATGAAAGTTAAGGCCTTCCTTAGGCCAAGTACCTAAGAAATAACTGATGGTGAATTAGGTAACCACATGTTGCCTCCTGCCCACATCCTTCCTCTCTCTATTAACAAGAATTCCTTACAACTGCACAAGGCTTTTCATCAACATTATTATCACAATAATTTCGAGAGGTAGCTTGGAGTTATTCTGTCATGCTTTTCTTAACTTTTGCTCCAGTGGACAATGATTCTTAACTTCTTAAGAAGACTGAAGCATATTCGAAGTCTTGCAGAAATATTTCTAATCAAGTATTGGAATGTTATGTCACTAAATTTCTGGAGTCATTTAAAAATTAATCCTCAGGTTTATGAAAGAGAATAAAGCCAATATTCTTTGGTTTATTCAGTTTTATGAACTTATAATTTATTAACTAAATTTGCAGTAGTAATCTAGTTAAGCTATAATTGCATTAAATGAATTTCTCAGGTAGTCATTATACAGAATTAGCTTCAATATTACAATTTGAACAATATTATAATGTAACAAATTGAAGCAATGTAAAACCTATCCAGCATCATTACATGTCAGAAAATCAAGTTTTCTCTTTTTTTTTTTATATCCCCTTTCAAATATCCTTAGCCAAATAATTAACTTTATTCTGGGGCATAAATTGAAGACTTTCTCATGAGTCTTCAACAAATACTAATAAACTTACCTTTTCTTTGCTGAGGTAGTCATTTTAATAAGACTGTCCAGGTCTTGGCTCCTAAAAAATGTAAATTTTAATAGCTGGTAAAATCAAATCAAATCAGTTATAATTTGTATATTTTTTCAGTCTTAATATTGAATAAAGTGATTGTTGCTAATTCAAAACTTCATTTTACTTGAATATACTTTTTAGTTCTCTGTGAAAGCAGATAGGTACTATAAATTCATTTCTTATACAACTACATATATATGAAAATTCATTTTTATTTTTATTTCTTTCAAGACAACCTAAAATTTAAGTTGTTCTTAAATTTCTTATTTCCTGAATTGTATTTGGTACTAGAATCAGCATTTAGAATTTGTTTTAAGGTTGTAATGAACAAGAGAAAAATTTGAACTGTACATCGTTTCCATGTATTCCTTGCTTCCCTCTCCTCAGAATAAAACAAAACAAAAACCTGGAACTTTTTTAAAAAGAATGTATTTCCTGATTCTAAGGGATGGAGGTAATATAAATAATATGAGTATGTAACATTGAGGCTACTCCAAGATATTAAACAATTCAGAATCATGCTTCATGCAATGCTATATCAGAACAAAGAAGACTTCTGACAATAAAATTTGTTTTTGTACTCAAATAGGCAATAATATTTATTTTCTTTATAATAAATTTTTTATATTTATTTTTTATAAAAAGAAATAGAGGAAAACAATAGAATGGGAAAGACTAGAGATCTCTTCAAGAAAATTAGAGATACCAAGGGAACATTTCATGCAAAAAAGGGCTCAATAAAGGACAGAAATGGTATGGACCTAACAGAAGCAGAATATATTAAGATAGAGGTGGCAAGAATATATGGAAGAACTGTACAAAAAAGATCTTCATGACCCAGATAATCACTATGGTGTGATCACTCACCTAGAGCCAGACATCCTGGAATGTGAAGTCAAGTGGGCCTTAGGAGGCATCACTAAGAACAAAGCTAATGGAGGTGATGGAATTCCAGCTGAGCTATTTCAAATCCTGAAAGATGACGCTGTGAAAGTGCTGCACTCAATATGCCAGCTAATTTGGAAAACTCAGCAGTGGCCACAGGACTGGAAAAGGTCAGTTTTCATTTCAATCCCAAAGAAAGGCAATGCCAATGAATGCTCAAACTACCACACAATCGCACTCATCTCACACGCTAGGAAAGTCATGCTCAAAATTCTCCAAGCCAGACTTCAGCAGTACATGAACCATGAACTTCCAGATGTTCAAGCTAGATTTAGAAAAGGCAGAGGAACCAGAGATCCAATTGCCAACATCCGTTGGATCATGGAAAAAGCAAGAGAGTTCCAGAAAAACACCTATTTCTGTTTTATTGACTATGCCAAAGCCTTTGACTGTGTGGATCACAATAAATTGTGGAAAATTCTGAGAGATGGGAATACCAAACCATCTGACCTGCCTCTTGAGAAACCTGTATGCAGGTCAGGGGGCAACAGTTAGAACTGAACATGAAACAACAGACTGGTTCAAATTGGGAAAGGAGAACGTCAAGGCTGTATATTGTCACCCTGCTTATGTAACTTTTATGCAGAGTACATCATGAGAAATGCTGGGCTGGAGGAAGCACAAGCTGGAATCAAGATTGCTGGAAGAAATATCAATAACCTCAGATATGCAGATGACACCACCCTTATGGCAGAAAGTGAAGAAGAACTAAAGAGCCTCCTGATGGAAGTGAAATAGGAGAGTGAAAAAGTTGGCTTAAAGTTCAACATTCAGAAAACTAAGATCATGGCATCCGGTCCCATCACTTCATGGCAAATAGATGGGGAAACAGTGGAAACAGTGGCTGACTTCATTTTTCTGGGCTCTAAAATCACTGCAGATGGTGACTGTAGCCATTAAATTAAAAGACGCCTACTCCTTGGAAGGAAAGTTATGATCAACCTAGACAGCGTATTAAAAAGCAGAGACGTTACTTTGCCAGCAAAAGTCTGTCTAGTCAAGGCTATGGTTTTTCCAGTGGTCATGAATGGATGTGAAAGTTGGACTATAAAGAAAGCTGAGCACCAAAGAATTGATGCTTTTGAACTGTGTTGTTGGAGAAGACTCTTGAGAGTCCCTTGGACTGCAAGGAGATCCAACCAGTCCATCCTAAAGGAGACCAGTTCTGGGTGTTCATTGGAAGGACTGATGTTGAAGCTGAAACTCCAATACTTTGGCCACCTGATGCGAAGAGCTGACTCATTTGAAAAGACCCTGATGCTGAGAAAGATTGAGTTCAGGAGGAGAAGGGGACAAGAGAGGATGAGATGGTTGGATGGCATCACCTACTCGATGGACATAGGTTTGGGTGAACTCTGGGAATTGGTGATGGACAGAGAGGCCTGGCGTGCTGCCCTTCATGGGGTCGCAGAGAGTCGGACACGACTGAGCGACTGAACTGAACTGAATGGGGGCTTCCGTTGTGGCTCAGTGGGAAAGAACCCGCCTGACAATGCAGGAGACAGGTTTGATCCCTGGGTCGAGAATTGCCCTGGAGAAGGAAATGGCAACCCACTACAGATTCTTGCCAGGAGAATCCAATGGACAGAGGACCCTGGCGGGCTACATGCAGTTCATGGGGTCACAAAAGAGTCAGACACAACTTAGTGACTAAACAGCAACAATCTCTAAAAAGATATTTCTGTTATTGCACTGGGCTTTCATATCAACTCTAACACCAAAAGGCCTAAAAATGATATATAACTTGATATATATTATTATTGGACAATTTATTATATATCCTGAAAAGAAAAGAGACTAGAAAGGTTTCTACACCTAACTAATCTTTAGGATTAATCTATAAATGAACTTTATTGTGTTCATACCATTCCATGTAAACTTTTGTATTCTGTTATATTGAATTATTTGAAATTTTCACCTTGTGGGTCAAAAATTATTGAATGTCAACAATTTCATAAGATTCAACCTAATAGATAACTCTTAGGTATCTTGCTTGAACTCAGCATTGAGTGGTGCAGTGGGGACTCAGCAATGAAAAAAAGTAACAGTAATAATAATTTCAATAGATAATGTCTAATAAGTACTTGGGGAATAAATGCTTCATAAGCTAATTTTTCTGGTAATTCATTAAGAAGGTAATTCTTACAATCCCCACTTTACCAGATAAATAAGTTGAGAATTCAAGGAGGTGAAATGATTTTTCCAAGGCTATACAGCTAACAGATATTCTCTAAACTAAAAAATTTGACTACCAAGTGGAAAAGATGAACACATGACGTAATGCAAGACATGGCAGAGGGTGGGTGCTGAAACAAGGCTCACACATATCGCATAAAAGATTATATTATTAAGGTTTTCTTCACTTTACAAACTAAGTCATCGTGTAAGAGGAGCAAGGGATAACTGTCTTTCATAGAATCTTAATCTGTAACATAAAGTATTACATGGTTTCTGGATTCGGTATCTGACCCTCAGACAGTGACAATACATTATACCTCTATTTAGTGAACCAAATATAAGGACAATTTAGAACTCAATATTCAAATGAAAGAACGATAAATTCTTCAGTCTAACCATAAAGTGAATGAAGCAATATATGCATTGGAGGCTGTGTTTGGGAAGCTGTTCCAAGTACGTGCAGGGTTGATCCTCTTCACCCACCCACGTGAAAGACTGCCTACGAATCAGCAGTCTATGGTCCCCAAGCTAAATCCAGCCTGAAGTCTGGTTTACAAGTAAAGTTTTATTGGAACATAGCCATTCCCAATATTTAACTCACATTCAAACTAGCATAACAATATGTGTTTGTAGGTTCATGGTTTGGCTATATCCCTTTGTTTACTCAATACAGTGTATCTTAAAGAAAATTCCTTTTTGTATTCTTTATTATTTCAATGAACTAACTATAATTTTTTTGTAAATGACCTCCCAACTTTAGGACGGAGAAGGCAATGGCACCCCACTCCAGTACTCTTGCCTGGAAAATCCCATGGATGGAGGAGCCTGGTAGGCTGCAGTCCATGGGGTCTCTAAGAGTTGGACATGACTGAGTGACTTCACTTTCACTTTTCACTTTCGTGCATTGGAGAAGGAAATGGCACCCCACTCCAGTGCTCTTGCCTGGAGAATCCCAGGGACGGGAGCCTGGTGGGCTGCCACCAGTGGGGTCACACAGAGTCAGACACGACTGAAGCGACTTAGCAGTAGCAGCAGCAACTTTAGGAATTATTGGAGTGTAAATGGAAGAGCAGAGGGGAAAAATGATGACAGATGGAGGATGAATGAAGGAGATTTTCTTCACATGAAGACCTTCTCTTAGGCTGCTTATCTCTAGGAAATTGTTTGGGGAAGATGCTTCATCCCAGGAGGAATCTCGATTTATTTTGAGGAAATCCCAAGCATGGAAAACAAATCCCACATGGATAAGAGATTATTCTCATATTTTAAGGAATTCCTCCACAAATATTCACAGCCAAGGAGCCCTGAATAAGGGAATTGAACACTAGTTTTCTGACACAGACCTGTTGTTTTGGGTCCCCTTATTGGCGGTTTCTTTGATGGAACAATCAGTTTTATCATATTTTCTAAGTTGAACAGAATAAAATGGAGAAATAGAAGAGTTTCATAAACCTCACCCTTGGTTAGTTTTGTTTGTGTCCGGAGTCACTTTGATGACGGTGTCAAGACTTTGATCCCTTTAAGACATGGAAAAAAGGGATGAGATCATATGACAGGTTACATAAAGTGGTTGAAAATATATACTAAAATGGAAAAGTTGTTTTTATTACAAAAATATTTCACTAGAAAATATTTATTAAAATAGAGATCATCTCAAGGGATTGGAAGTTTTCATTGTTGACTCTGAAAATATATATTTGGACCTAACTATAACCACATAGAAATAATGAACAATAATTAGTGGTTTCAAGAAAATTCATGATGTGCCAGGCACTGTGCTAAATGATTTATATGATTCAATACTCATATCAACCCTATGAAATAGTATAAAAATATTAATAAAAAGCCTCAATGAAATAGAGTTGGGAGGCCAGAATGGGGGCTCTCTCCTGCCCTATGACAATAGCAGAATCCAGCAGGAAGAGGAAAGACTGTTCTTTCCTGGCAAGGACTCAGCCAATGAAAAGCTGTGAACTCTTTGTTTACTGTCGTCCTCCCAATCTCCTTTCCCTCCTCCCCTCCATAAAAGTGTTCTTCCTTCCCCTTCAGGGACTTGCATATGGCTCCCCATGGTTGCAGACCCCAAACTACAATTCTCTGGTGAGCTGAGCAAATCCATCTTGGCTGGCGAAATATCTGACAGTCTATTTGTTTCAGGTCAACAACAGGAAGTATCATCACCTCCATTTCACAAAAGGAAAAACTGAGACCCACAAAGATGAAGTTTTTCCCACATGGCCTGTAGTGGCAAGGCTGGAATGGAAAGCTATGTAATTAACCCCAGAGTGTGCACACTTGTCATAACACCAACCATCTTATTGGAAATTATTAACTGAGTTGACATTGGAAGTGACGGGGGAGCGTGTGGCCCAATTTCCTCACTGTGAGGATGAGAAAACCAAAGTCCAAACAGGAGTGTGATCAGGCCCAGTTCTCACTGTTAGTGAGGGCAGAGTCATGCCCAGACCCACATCTCTGGGCTCTGGTCTGATGCTCTTTCCTCTCTCTTGTGCCATCCCTCTGCTTAAGAAAAATAAACAAATCAACCAATAAAAGTGTCCTGACCACTACTGTTTGGAACAGGGAACTCTGCTCTATGTCATGTGACAGCCTGGATGGGAGATTGAGGGAGAATGGATACATGTATGTGAAGGGGTGAGTCCCTTTGCCGTCCACCTGAGACTATCACAGCATTGTTAATCAGCTACACTCCAATACAAAACAAAATTTTTTTTAAGAAGAAAGTTAAGTAAAATGATTATACATAAAAGACTCTACCCAGTAAACCATCATTTCCTTCAGCCCTTTACAACCAAACACTTCATTTTCTTGGTTGCCAACAGATTTGCCATTCTGGACATTTCAGATAAATAACATATAATTGTGAAAAAAAAGTGTCTTGTCCATCCTGGGAAAAGACTTCACCTAAAGAATCAAAATACCTATATTATATTAGAAATTGGCTGACCAAAATCTTTAACAGCTTACATATGAGGTGGTGCAGGTTACAAAGGTTTTTCTTGAAGTACCATTGATACATTGATACTATATCAGTGTCAGTCTGCTGAAAGATGATTTAAGTATATTTTTAAGCATTGGTTAAGAAAACGAAGATCATGGCATCTGGTCCCATCACTTCATAGGAAATATATGGGGAAACAGTGGAAACAGTGTCAGACTTTATTTTTTGGGGCTCCAAAATCACTGCGGATGCTGATTGCAGCCATAAAATTAAAAGACGCTTACTCCTTGGAAGGAAAGTTATGACAAACCTTGATAGCATATTAAAAAGCAGAGACATTACTTTGCCAACCAAGGTCCATCTAGTCAAGGCTATGGTTTTTCCCGTGGTCACATATGGATGTGAGAGTTGGACTGTGAAGAAAGCTGATCACCGAAGAATTGATGCTTTTGAACTGTGGTGCTGGAGAAGACTCTTGAGATTCCCTTGGACTGCAAGGAGATCCAACCAGCCCATTCTAAAGGAGACCAATCCTGGGTGTTCATTGGAAGGACTGATGCTAAAGCTGAAACTGCAATACTTTGGCCACCTCATGCGACGAGTTTACTCACTGGAAAAGAGTCTAATGCTGGGAGGGATTGGGGGTGGGAGGAGATGGGGACGACAGAGGATGAGATGGCTGGATGGCATCACTAAGTCGATGGACATGAGTTTGAGTGAACGCCGGGAGTTGGTGATGGACAGGGAGGCCTGGCGTGCTGTGATTCATGGGGTCGCAAAGAGTTGGACATGACTGAGCGACTGAACTGAACTGAACATGAAACAAAAAAGAGGAATGTATTAAATCTTACCCTTGCACACTTTTCCCAGTTCTTGGGTTCACTTTGATGAGGTTATCCAGGTTTTTGGAACTTTAAAAAAAAAACATAATAAGTAAAAATGAAATTATGTCAACTAATTAAGTCAAACTAATTAAAGGATATATGTGCTCAAGATGAATTTTACAATTAAGTTTTGAGAGAAATCAATACCAGTCTATGTGTTTCACTTAAAAGAGTAAAACTTTTGGCTTTTTTGGTATCAGTTTCCTATAGACCGTCAAAATAAAACCATAAAATTAGGGCAAGATTGAGTTTAAAAGATCATCTCTGGAACTACTTGCCAAAAAATAATCTCACCTTGTCACCCCCATTTAGTATTTTACCTGATGCAATAGCTATAATTAAACTGTGTTTTGTTAATAATTTCCATTTAAAAGGATTTAAATGGAAATTTAAACACTTTTGGATTTAAACACTTTTTCAAAGTGATTCTATATCCATTATTTCACTGGATCTTTATAATAATCAAATGACAAAAGTGGAACAGACATTATTATCTTCATTTTATAACTAAAGAAGTCTCAGCTTGTTATTCAAGGGACTTGCTCAAAGGTACCCAGCTGATAAGTAGTGCAATTCAGATACACTCCAAACCACTTTTCAATACAGCTTCTCTAATGAGAGCCACAGACTGATTCAGAACTTGATGCACAAATTAATGGGAAGGAAGAAAGGTAAGGTATAATCCTCACCTTGGCTTACTTCTGTTAACTTCAGGGGTCACTTGGATGAGATTGTCAAGACTCTGGCCCCTTTAAAACATAGAGAAAGTGGTAAAGTTAATAACAGATTACAACCAAGTTGACAAAACTATTCATTAAAACTCAGAAATAGTGTAAACACTGAGATCATGCCAAAGAGCTGAAGATTGTTAAAAGCACACAGAAGTATGTAGGGATTTATACGTCTCTGAAACTCATTGAGACTCAGAGAGACAATATTTTAATCTTGGAGCCATCAGGCACTAGCAAATACTGAGATAGGACTCCACTTTGATTCATTGAATGCTATGCCCTTAGCCTTTTCCAGGTAGGTGCACTAAACATATTCTGGAATAGTCTGTGCACACATTCCTGGAACATTCCACAAGACACAACTCTACCCATCAGCTTCCAACATGCTGTGGGAATTTTGAACTTTGGAGAACCCTTATTTTGTAAAATTGTCAACCATTAGCAGATTTTCTACTTAAACACTGGATTTAGATAAGTGTACCCTGAATATTCATTTGAAGGACTGATGTTGAAGCCGAAGCTCCGATACTTTGGCCACCTGATGTGAAGAGCCAACTCATTGGAAAAGACCCTGATGCTGGGAAAGATTGAGGCAGGAGAAGAAGGAGGTGACAGAGGATGAGATGGTTGGATGGTATCACCAACTCAATGGACATGAGTTTGAGCAAGCTCCGGGAGATGGTGAAGGACAGGGAAGCCTGGCGTGCTGCCGTCCCTGGGGTTGAAAAGAGTCAGACATGCATGACTCAGCGACTGAACAAGAGTAACAAGAAGCAATTTGTTAAATTCCATAACATACAATCTGTTATCTCCTGCTGGTACCTACTGTGTATTAAAACTACAAATTTTGACTGGTTGTGTTGGCAATAAACAATAAGATTAAAATCTATCAACTTTTGAAGTGTAAGTTATAATGTAAAACTGTAACGTAAAACACCATGTAGTCACTGAGAATGACTCAGTATTTTACAGTTACCCTTTAGGATATGTGCTTCTGATCTTAGTGGAATTTTTCTTTTTCCTATTGCTTCTACATGTGTTTTCCACATTCCCAGTGCCAGCCAACGTGCCTCTGATCTACAGAGGATACCATATGCGTAAAGAACATCCACAGAAGGCACATTTACACCCTGTATCCCCATGCCCCATGGCCCTGCTAAGATCAGATCATAAAGTCTCCAAGGTGGTGTCAATGCCACATCAAAAGATACAGATATCTGGAAGCAGCTAGCTAGATTCTGACTCAAGTTCTTACTTATTGCCAGATGTCTGAGAATGTGCACATCCATGCTAAAAGCAGCAATAAAAAGTTTGAACCTTTTTCATGCAAATAATGAAATTGTTAACCCCGAAAAAAACAACTATTCTACCCCAGAATATCCTATGTTGATTTTTTTTAACCCTTTGTTGCCTAAACAAAATATGTGGAATTTGAATGCCAGTGACTCAGAAAAAAATATTCCCAGGATTCTGTTTCTAGAACTTTGAGTACTCGAAACAGTAGTACTCAGCTGAGTACTCGAGAAGAAATCCCACAGCATTAAGCATTGCAACTCCTCCCTTGTAACATCTGTGTTGGTTCTATTGGAGACCTTGATCTCTTTATTTTGAATAAAGCACACAGAGGGTTGTCTAAATTTTAAGGTTCGTAAACTCAATAAAGAAGGATGTGCTAGTTAAAGTAGTAATGGAAAATAATATTTTGAGCTCCACAGTGGGAAGCAGTGCCTCATAGTGTATATCTCTTCAAAATTTATGCAGTCTTTCAATCCACAGACAGTCAAGGAAAGCCTACCATGGCCCCAAGTGCTGGGATAGCTGTGACCAATACAGACAGGCTTAACCCTAAAGAAACGTCCATTCCAGGACTTCCCTGGTGGTCCAGTGGTTAAGAATCTGCCTGCCAATGCAGGGGACACTATTTCCATCCCTGGTCTGGGAAGATCCTACATGCTGCAAGCAACTAAAGTGAAGTCGCTCAGTCGTATCCAACTCTTTGAAACCCCATGGACTGTAGCCTACAAGGCTCCTCCATCCGTGGGATTCTCCAGGCAAGAGTACTGGAGTGGGTTGCCGTTTCCTTCTCCAGGAGATCTTCCCAACCCAGGGATCGAACCCAGGTCTCCTGCATTGCAGGCAGACGCTTTACCATCTGAGTCAGGGCACCACAATTACTAGAGCTTGGCGCTCTAGAGCCCACAAGCCACAAGTACTAAAGACCACATGCCCTACAGCCCGTGCCCCACAAGAAGAGAAGCCACCACAAGAGAAACCCATGCACTGCAACTGGAGGGTCACTGAAACTACAGAAAGCTCACATGCAGCAACAAAGACCCAGTGCAGTCAAAAATAGTCAATGAAAATAAATACATTTTGAAAAGAAGCTTCCATTCTAACTTGGTGAGAGGCAGGCTATATGCAATCAAACATATAAATGAATGCTGTAATTCTAGATAATAGCATATGGTATTAAAAATCAGTGCCTGGTACCTGTGATGCTAGGTTTGGAGAAGGGCATGGTGATGTACTTGTATTCAATGGTTAGAAACAGTCTCTTTGAGAAGGTAACAATTTGGGAACAGAGCTACCCAAAGTGGGAATAGCAGTCACAAAAGTGTTAAGGCAGGAGTGAGGCTGGATAGAAAAGAGGTAAGTTTGGCTGGACTTTACTGAACATGTGAAAGGCCATTGCTCAAGTTTAGAACTTAATTCTACCTGAATTAAGAGAACTTTGAAAGTTTTTTAATAAGGGAGGGAGACAGTCTTATTTTAAAGAGATCCACAGAGTTTAATGGTGCTTGGTGAAAGGAAAAAAAGACTACTGCCCTTAAAACTCCCAGGAAGCACACGCATACAAATACATGAATAGACACAAAGATTGCAACACTCTTACACACACACACAAATGAACACACATACACAATCGTGCACATAGGTACTCATATACACAGAAAAGCACATGCATATACTCACACATATATTCAGGGATGCACAAGCATTTGTACAGATGTATACAATCACATATATGTCTGCACATACATGCATACACTCATATGCATTCACATATGTAGACTCACGTATGCACACACAAGTATACACACGTGAATGTATACATTTGTGTGTGTGTGCATGTGTACACACAGGCAAACACATACACACACACACACACCCCTCAACCTATGAAAAACAATAGGTAATGATTTGAAATACTCTCTTTAATAAAAATTAGAAAGGTAAAACATAAATTTTTCTTGTAGAGTCAAAGTAAATTAAGTATTTGAAAGTATCTAAATCATTGTTGTCATTTAGTTGCTAAGTCATGTCTAACTCTTTGCTACCCCATGGACTGTAATCTACCAGGCTCCTCTGTCCCTGGAATTCTCCAGGCAAGAAAACTGGAGTGGATTGCCATTTCCTTCTCTGGTGGATATTTCCGACCCAGAGATCAAACCTACATCTCCTGCACTGGAATGTAGATTTTTTTTACTGCTGAGCCACCAGGGAAGCCCCATCTAAATCATTCAGTTCAGTTCAGTTCAGTTCAGTTCAGTTCAGTCGCTCAGTCGTGTCCAGCTCTTTGCGACCCCATGAATCACGGCACGTCAGGCCTCCCTGTCCATCACCAACTCCCAGAGCTCACCCAAACCCATGTCCATCAAGTCAGTGATGCCATCCAGCCATCTCACTCTCTGTCGTTCCCTTCTCCTCCTGCCCCCAATCCCTCCCAGCATCAGAGTCTTTTCCAGTGAGTCAACTCGTCACATGAGGTGGCCAAAGTATTGCAGTTTCAGCGTTAGCATCAGTCCTTACAATGAACACCCAGGATTAATCTCCTTTCGAATGGATTGGTTGGATCTCCTTGAAGTTCAAGGGACTCTCAATAGTCTTCTTCAACACCACAGTTCAAAAGCATCAATTCTTCGGCTATCAGCTTTCTTCACAGTCCAACTCTCACATCCATACATGACCACGGGAAAAACCGTAGCCTTGACTAGACAGACCTTTGTTGGCAAAGTAATGTCTCTGCTTTTTAATATACTGTCTAGGTTGGTCATAACTTTCCTTCCAAGGAGTAAGCGTCTTTTAATTTCATGGCTGCACTCAGCATCTGCAGTGATTTTGGAGCCCAGAAAAATAAAGTCTGACACTGTTTCCACTGTTTCCCCATCTATTTCCCATGAAGTGATGGGACCAGATGCCATGATATTTGTTTTCTGAATGTTGAGCTTCAAGCCAACCTTTTCACTCTCCTCTTTCACTTTCATCAAGAGGCTCTTTAGTTCCTCTTCACTTTCTGCCATATAATTCACGTGAATCTTTATTATTGCTGTTAATTATTTGTGTCTCTGATGTGCCAAGTGTGATAGTATTATGATCTCTAAATTGAAGTATGGGGCAAGTGACACAGCCAGAGTTTGAACCGTGACCCTTTAGACTCCCTGCTCCCTTTCACTGCCTCAAGCTCCCTCCCTGAAAGCACAGGGAAACCAGTGCTTTCTTCTTAGTTTATTGGCTGCAAAAAACTGCACATGTCTGTAACTCAGCGGGTCACTGGGTCTGCAACCACACCAGCATTGCTGAGAACAGGACAGCCTGACGATGCATACCAGCTCTCAGCCAGCCGGGCCCTGGTTCTGACAGGGCCTGCGGGCATTAGTGACACATTTTAGAATCAACTCATAATATCGTGTACTGAGTGAGCGGAATGGAAAGAGGTTCAAAAGAAACCACATGGAATTACTTGGTATGCTTCTCAGCAGCATGACAACAAGCTCAGTTTCAGATATGTTCCATCTGTCTTTTAAAAAATAAAAAAAAAGCAAGAGGACATAAGCTTTCCAGATTTCCTTGGCAATTCGTGGGTACGGCAATTCTTTTACAAAGTACGCTTTGTTAACCTCTTCATCTTTAAACATACATTACAAAACATACATATATACACACTGCACACAAATATAGTATACATGCACACACAATCTGTACATAAACACATTCACACACACTACTACACACCCACAGAATACACTTATTTATATACACTAGCATACATACACGTACACTTATACACACATACTGCTTACATACACACATATACATTTATATATATGTATAAATATACACATTGTGATGGGCTTTCCTGGTGCTTCAGATGGTAAATAATCTGCCTGCAATGCAGGAGACCTGGGTTTGATCCCTAGGTTGGGAAGATTCCCCAGGAGAAGGAAATGGTATCCACTCCTGTACTCTTGCCTGGAGAATTCCAAGGACAGAGTAATCTGGTGGGCTACAGTCCATGGGATTGCAGAGAGTCACATGGCTGAGCAACTAACACTTTCACTTTCATATCCACACTGTGATGGTTAATTTCACATGTCAGCTTGACCGGGCCACAGTGTGCTCAGATATTTGGTCAAATATTATTCCAGGTGTGCTGTGAGGGAGTTTGGGGATGAGCTTAACATCTGAATCTGTAGACTGAGTAAAGCAGATGGCCATCCCCAACATGGGTGGGCCATGGCTATTCAGTTGAAGGACTGAATAGAACAAAAAGGCTGAGGTGAGAGGAGATTTTGCCTGCCTGAGTGCTTGACCTAAAACATTGCTCTTCTCTTGCCTTTGAACTGAAGCTTACACATGGGCTCTCCTGGTCTAAGGCCTTCAAACTGGAACTGGAACTATACAACTGGTTGGGTCTCCAACTTGCCAACAATAGATCTTGGGAACTCTCAGCATCCATAAGGGTATGTGCTAATTCCTTATAATAAATCTCTCTTTCTACATGTATATCCTACTGTATTTCTACTGTATATTCTACTATTTTGTGTCTCTGGAGAATCCTGATTAATACACACTCATACACATATCAACACACTTATATATACACACATACATTTATAACACACTTTTTTATATCTTTAATAAATAAAATTCACTTAAAGTATATTTTTTAAAACTTTTGATTTATTTTATATTGGAATATAGCCAATTAACGATGTTGTGATAATTTCAGGTAGATAGCAAAAGGATTCACCATGCATATACATATATCCCTGCTTCCTCAACCTTCTCTCCCAACCAGGCTGCCACAAAACATGGAGCAGAGTTCCCTGTGGTATACAGTAGGCCCTTGTTGGTTATCCATTCTAAATATAGAGTGTGTATACATGACATTACTATTTACACTGCACATATACATGCATGCTCTCACACACACACTCACATACACACAAAGAAATAAATACTAGATAAGGGTAGTCAAATTCCCATTAAATTTCTCAAAATCTACCTTATAGCAGATGTCACCTGAGAATAAAATGCAAGAGGTCACGTCTGTGTATCAGTCATATAGAATTGCTTGATATGATGTATTTGGGAAAAAATAGTCCAGTTGGTTTGAATTCCAATTTACTCTCCTGAATGCAAGTACTCAGAATTCCAGTGAGTTTATAAATGTCAAAGGAGAAACGAAAAGCTTTAAATTACTTACCTCTTAATATTTTTATTTGTTTCAGGATTTACTTTAATAAGCCCATTGAGGTCTTGCTTCCTTTGAGTAAGGAAATGAGTTTTAATGAATGTCATTAAAATAAAACACTAATCAAGTAAACAATGATTGGAAAAATTAAGAAGTGATAAAATATACACATTCTCTATCAATGTAATTTTTAAAGCTCTAAATGCAAATTAAAACTCTTCTCTCACATCCTGAGCTAAAAACCATTTAGGTTTCTTAATTTATCGACAAGAAACTTAGCATGTTTCTGTTTTATTCTCAAAATGTGTATATATACATTAAATTACTTGCTACTTAACAAAATCAACTTTGCCCTCAGATACATCTTGTTAGAATATCCCAGATGGGTGGCACTGAAGTAATATAAGCTATTAATAGATAAAGTTCTATACTGGATCCAGATATAATGTAAATTTCCATCTAATAAATCAGATATGATTGCCTATTCTATTTTTAGAGGACAGTAATAATATAAATAATAATTTTACAGTATTAAAAATAATAAGAAAAATAGACGTCTTCATATAAATGCAATCACTCCCCAAATCAAGCCTTTTAGAATATAATTAGATTGTGTGTGTGTGTTAGTTGCTTAGTCATGTCCAACTCTTTGTAACCCCATGGACTGTAGCCCAACAGACTCTTCTGTCCATGGGATTCTCCAGGCAAGAATACTGGAGTGGGTAGCCATTCCCTTTTCCAGGGGATCTTCCAAACCCAGGGATCGAACCCAAGTCTCCTTCATTGCAGGCAGATTCTTTACCATCTGAGCCAACATGGAAGCCCATAATTAGATTATGGCAAAATCACTGCGGATGCTGATTGCAGCCATAAAATTAAAAGGGGCTTACTCCTTGGAAGGAAAGTTATGACCAACCTAGACAGTATATTAAAAAGCAGAGACATTACTTTGCCAACAAAGGTCCGTCTAGTCAAGGCTATGGTTTTTCCAGTGGTCATGTATGGATGTGAGAGTTGGACTGTGAAGAAAGCTGATCGCCGAAGAATTGATGCTTTTGAACTGTGGTGCTGGAGAAGACTCTTGAGAGTCCCTTGGACTGCAAGGAGATCCAACCAGTCCATTCTAAAGGAGATTAATCCTGGGTGTTCAATGGAAGGACTGATGCTAAAGCTGAAACTGCAATACTTTGGCCACCTCATGCGAAGAGTTGACTCACTGGAAAAGACTCTGATGCTGGGAGGGATTGGGGGCGGGAGGAGAAGGGGACGACAGAGAGTGAGATGGCTGGATGGCATCACTGACTCGATGGACATGAGTTTGAACTCCGGGAGTTAGTGATGTACAGGGAGGCCTGGTGTGCGTTATTCATGTGATCGCAAAGAGTCGGACACGACTGAGCGACTGAACTGAACTGAAATTATAAGAGCAAGAAAAAGGCCTTACCATGGTAGGAAAACAAGTAACTCACCTCTTGGGGAGATGCATGTTTCCTCCATTAAAAGGCACTGAGAAGTGTCAGAAAGGGCATAGCCCGAATCCAAAGAGGGCAGTAGGAGATGGCAGAAGTACTGTGACTGGGCTGTGCTGCCTTGTGGACCCAGCTCTGAGCAAGACCAGGATGAGAGGCTCTTACTCAGTGTGTGTTCCTGCCCAGCACCTCCCCTGAACTGCCTTCTGAGACACCATCCTTAGACAAGTTGATTGTCAAGAGTTTTAGTCAAGCCTTACTCTTGGTTACCTTTGCATTTTAAAAACTCACTTTAAAATGTCAAGATTGTACTTTCTTTAGACACAAAGAAATTCAATTCAGTAACTCACCTCTAAAGCCAAACCAAAATCTGGGAGAAAAGGAAAGTTCCTATCAAACATTGGGACAATTTTTCAAAAATAAGCAATTTTATGGGGAGCAAGGAGGAAAGGTCATGTGACCCATCATTCTTATCCAATTCCATGCTAGTAAAACACGTTTCTGAAATTAAAGTGCCAAATCATTTTATTTTTGTGCTTCCCTGTGACTCAGATGGTAAAGAATCTGCCTGCAATGCAGGAGACCTAGGTTCGCTCTCTGAGTTGGGAAGATCCCCTGGATAGGAACATGGCAACCCACTCCAGTATTCTTCCCTGGTGAATCCCATGGACAGAGGAGCCTGGCAGGCTACAGTCCATGGGGTCACAAAGAGTCAGACATGACCGAGTGAAAGGTCATGTAGCCCCTCATTATTATCCAGTTCCATGCTAGTAAAACATGTTCCTAAAATTAAAATGCCAACTCATTTTATCTTATTGTCACTTATAGAAATCATATTTAAAGACACTAGTATGTCTTACCCAGTGGTGTTTGCACTTTCTTTGGGATTCACTTTGATAATGCTATCAAGGTCTTCACTTCTTTAAAAAAAATTATATCAGTTTCAAAATATTCCCATAGTATTTTTTAATATACACACTCCACATTATTGATGATTAATTCAGGCTTTTGGAAAAAATTATTATACTAGTATTAAATTCATTTTTGTTATAAAACTTATCTATCAATAAAAAGTTAACTTAATCTCTAGGATTCAATTGGGCTATGTAAATTTAAATTAAGATAGAATGTACTATAGACTCTTCAAGGTAAAGCTCGGGGCAATAGGGTTCAGACACAGAGAAGAGGAGCCAGACTCAAAGATATGTCCCCCTTCAATGGGGCTGAGAAAATCACAGAGCTAACCCAGGAGAAAATAACCAAGATTCAGAAACATAAAAGCTGATCTCACCCTCTGCTTGTCTGATCTGTCGTGGCATTTGCTTTAATAACTGCTTTGAGATCTTGGTTTCTTTGGGAAAAACATGAAAAACTTGTATCAGTTAGGTTGCATTCAGTTTTCTCTGAAAACTGTATAAATAAGAACATCCCTGAAAGGGTATCAGATGTTTCCAGGGCCAACTGACTGGAGAAATTGTGATGCAATTTTTCCTTAGCTTATCTTTATTAATTTCCACAGTTTAAAAAGCTTCACCAGAACTTCCCTGGTGGTCCAGTGGTTAAGATTCTGCACTCCTAACGCAGGGAGCCCAGGTTCAATCCCTGGTCAGGGAACTAGATCTCTCATGCCGCAGCTAAGACCCAAGACAACCAACTTAAAAAAAAAAAGACTTTACCAATACACGTCTCACTTTGCTTTTTTGTCCTTTATATTTCTCAATTTAAATAGAAAATGTGTCTCATTTTTAAATTATTAAGATAATATAGAATAACAGACTTTCCTGCACATTAGTGCAACTTAAGCATGTGGTCTTTTGGAAACAGGGTTCATCACATTCCTTACTTCCTCTCTCTGATAGACCCCAAAGTGCAACAGCTCATGTGTGACAGAGGAATCCATAACACTTCATTTCTAATGAGCTGTAAAAAGCTAACATGAAAAAAGGGAGCCCCCATCACATTAGAAGCTTTACTTACCCTTTCTCGATTTTGTCAGCCCTTTGATTAACTTTAATAAGACTTCCAAGGCCTTGGTTTCTTTACAACATTGGAGTGGGTGGAGAGACCCCAGCAGTGGAGAGAGAAAGAGAGAAATTCAACAGCAGATTTCTCACAATAGGAGTAAGATATTATCAGTACCTGAAACATCAGAAGTCTTTAGAAATATTTAATTCAAGTGACTCTTCTCATGCCAAATGCTGATATGCTAACTATCCTATAGTGAGGACCCTATAGGGTCCTCAGTCATGATTAACTCAATTTAAAATAAAAATTAAAATTAAAAAAATAAAGTTCTTTCCACATTTCAAATTTTGCTTTCTTTATCCTCCGAGGGTGGGTTGGTGGGAAGCTAACTTTAATACATGTGTTGAGATATTGTCTGCCTTAAACATGAAAATCATTCATATCAAGGGTGGAAATCAGAGGATCAACATTTTGAATCTAAACACTTTGAAGATTTAGAAAAGTCATCTTTAATAAAAAGCAACCTTGGAAAAGTAGAAATAACTCTATGATGACTCCAGTACTTTATATGAGTTGGTCACAACCAATAAAACTTTCACAGGCTGATAGCTTAAAAACAGGGAAAATGAAAGCTAACCTCTCTAAATCCCCCAATTGTTCAATGTTATTTTCATCTTTCTCTGTCTTACACTGTGATAAGACTGTTGACATCTAAGGTTTTCTTTCTGTATGAAGAAGAAGGAGGGAAGAAGTAAAGGAACTATGCCTGCCCCCTACTACACCATTGAGAACTGTCTTTTCTGCATCAAAGCCCAGTCACTATCAAGTTAGCCCAGATCACAAATCATTCCCTTTTTTCCTCTTCCCTAGCCCATACAATGATTGACTTGTGATACTCATCTCCCTTTTCCTGATTTCTACCACTTTAATGGAACTTTCCAAATTTCATTTCTTAAAAAATCTGAAATCTCATCTTCTCCTTTGAAACTCATACAACCACTTATAGAGAATTGACTGCCTTCTCACTTCATCTGTTCTCTATTTGAAAAAAAAAATCACCTATAATAACGCTTGCACATTCATACTATACTATTAAGTTGTTAATGAGTATTCGATGTCTGAATGGAGGTGGTGATTGTCAACACTTTTTACTATATAGACTTTGTTAAGTGTTCTACATTAGAGACGGTTAAGAAGGCATACTGCCAAGCTTGACCAGGAAAGCTAGAATATCTGCTTGTGCAGATTGGCACAGATTAGTGGTTTTTAAAGATAACCAGGACAATAGACATCATCATGTTAGGAAGGCAAATCTAATGACTAACCGAATACAAGGTAAAAATAGTCAATCTGGAGAAAAAGCAGTAGAGACCTCATAAATCTTTAGCCTTATGCAATAATTGTTCTGGGATTTTCTTTAATGAAACTGTCAAAAGTTTGATTTTTTTCAACATGAAAAATAATATCAGTAGTAATTCATTTTCTAGAATATCAGTGTCAGTCTAGAACTGTAAGTTAACTTCTTTAAATGTTCAGATACTGACCATTAATTAACCGTTTTTATGTAACAAAGTCAATAAAAGCATGGCTTTTGACCTTGAGATGTTTACAAGTACATCTGAGTGATAGACCAATGAAGTGAGTCGATCAACATTCCAGCTGAAAAATGCTTTAGTCCCAGGTAAAGACTTCAGGGGTGAGGGGCTATGCTACTGGCATCAAAATGTCTTACAGTGAATATATTTAGTCCATAAACCAGCCTATTGTCCACTACTTCCAGTGATCTGTTTGACTCCTTTCACTTTTAGATGTAAAAGTGAACTTGGAAACCATCTATTTAGATCATATCCTTCATTTTATGGATTGAGGAAACAGACGCCACTTGTCCAGGGTCACCCTGATTGATCCTAGTGACAGAGATAGCACCAAGGACCGCCACCACCACCCCCATCTCCTGACCCTGATCAAGGGTTTGTTCCACCAGCCTGCCTGACTCTTGTCTTGAGCAGAAGGTCTCCCCCAGGAAATGGCACACAGTTTAGGAATCAATCAAAAAAGGCTGTAAGAGTCTCAATCAGATCTTACCCTTTGCCATCTTTATCTGTCCGGCTATTCGCAAAGATGAGATTTTCAAGGCTTTTGGCTCTATAAAACAAAGAAATTAAAATAAGAGACTGCATATTGAAAAAAAAAGTATGTGTTATCTTGAAAGGTCAGACACAGTAAAAAATTGTCATGAATTGCTCATTTACTCTTACTGAATAGAGCAGCAGAAATCCTTCTGGGCAATTATGTCTGAACTAAATGTACAATACTGAGTGCACCGCCCCATCTGTTAGCACATTTTTATGCCAGAGGAGATAACTCCCTTCCAGCTAAAGTCTGAAAGAATAAAACAAGCAATCTGAGAGATAATATTTTCAGGTTAGAGACAGATGCACTTACTTTTTCTCCGTTAATTCTGACTTAAGATTTGCTCTGAAGAGACCATCGAGACCTTGATTTCTTATAAAGAATTGAGTAAAAAACTTTGTCACTATTAATGATGGATACTTAACTCATATAAGCAAAGATCAGTTTATATCTGAGACAGGAAATAGAAGTTGTTTGGGAAAGATGAACCATGTTTCCTGAAATCACTTTATTCCAAATAGATTTTTTCCTAGACTCAAATATTAAATTGCAGTGAACCTTGGAGAAAAGAAAAGAAGATACAAACTGGGGAGCCGCAAGCTGTAATAAGTCCATTGTTTGCATTGTTTGCATTCAAGAAGCGTTATCCTTTTTTAATATGAGCCAATATTTACAAAGCTGTCCATGACATGTGGACGCCTGGAGTTTCAGGATCTCCTAAAAGTGTCCTGCAACTCTGGGCTCAAATTCTCACATTGCAACTGGAGTTGAGTAACATCCAGGCATCTGGGACAGGCACTCCCTCCATGTTTCAGCCAGCTCCCTTCATGCATCTCTACCCCCCTGGCCTCATCAGACTGTGGAGTCTGATTCCTGATCTAATACCTCCTCTCTCTGTAAATTAAAAAAAAAATGAAAAGCAGCAAATCATAGTGAGTTGTTGGTTCAGTTCAGTTCAGTAGTTCAGTCGTGTCCAACTCTTTGCAACCCCATGAACCACAGCACGCCAGGCCTCCCTGTCCATCACCAACTCCCGGAGTCCACCCAAACCCATATCCATTGAGTCGGTGATGCCATCCAACCATTTCATCCTCTGTCGTCCCCTTATCCTCCTGCCCTCAATCTTTCCCAGCATCAGGGTGTTTTCCAATGAGTCAGCTCTTTTTTGTATCAGGTGGCCAAAGTATTGGAGTTTCAGCTTCAACATCAGTTCTTCCAATGAGCACCCAGGACTGATCTCCTTTAGAATGGACTGGTTGTATCTTGTACTGCAGTACAAGGGACTCTCAAGAGTCTTCTCCAACACCACAGCTCAAAAGCATCAATTCTTCGGTGATCAGCTTTCTTTATAGTCCAACTCTCACATCCATACATGACCACTGGAAAAACCATAGCCTTGACTAGACGGACCTTTGTTGGCAAAGTAATGTCTCTGCTTTTTGATATGCTGTCTAGGTTGGTCATAAGTTTCCTTCCAAGTGAGTCGTTGGTAGTCATTTATTAATAGATCATTTTTGTCAACACAGGGTATAAAAAATCACATCTCTTTATCATCAGATCTATGAACTTATTTGACATTTGCTTTGTTTCTCCTTCACTCTGGTACCTACTTATGTCGTGCATTAGTGGGCCAAGTAACAGAGAAAGAACTAAAATTGCACTTCAAGTTTCAGTTAATAAGATCTTTAAATTATGCAATTACAAATGATTCAAAATAAGCAGATAATATTAACTAAGAAAATGAGTGGGGTTTGTAGTGATTAAACTAAAAGCATTGAGTGACCAAATGAAACTATTTACATACTAATACAATAGAAGTTCAGGAAGATAAATGTGTTTATATTTATAACTGCTTTACTAAACAATGGTGTATGAAAATCAATGACACTTTAATATTAGTACCTTTTAATTGTAATAACCATTTGTCACAATGATGAAATGAAGATTTCCTCAAGCTTTTTGTTCAGGATTGGTAGGACTCTTTTGACTAGCCCAGTATATGGGTCCTTGTGCTCAAAACTACTGAAAAGTACAGAAGCGAATTCAGTAATAAAGCAAAAAAAAAAAAAAAAATACCTTACCTATTCAAACTTTTGTTCATTTTGATGAGATTATCCAATTCTTCACTTTGGGAAGAGAAAGAATATCTCCCATCAGTAAAAGTCAGGGACAGATTCAGCTTAAAACAATTATTCCTGAGTTTTCTGAAGTTCAAAAAACATCCCACCTTCATCATCCATGAAAAACATGTCTATCTTCCAAAGCTCTCCTCAGACAGACCTTTCTGCAACAAATCTTTCCCAGGCCTTTAAGTGAATAGAGATCCCTACACTTTTGGAAGCCTTGCAGTGTTTTGAGTTTTTATATCTCCTTTATGGTAATTACCTCGCTATACTTTGTAACATATTAGGTTGGCCAAAAAGTTTGCTTAATTTTAAGTAAAAATAAGACGTGTTTTTCAAATTCACCAAGAATTTTATTGAATAACATATTCACTAACCAAACTTTTTGCCCAACCCAACAACAGTCACACAATTGTCTCCTTTCTTCTACATATATGAGTGTGAGTGTACATAGAGAGAAACACAGACACATTCACACATTCCCACACCACTTAAAATGTAGAACAGTTTTATATTGGAGCCTCTTCAGTGCTTAATCCTGAGTTTAAGCACAGTAGATGCTTAATACAAGGTCAAATTGCATCAAAAAATACAGGTATGTTCACTTATTATACATTCTATCTTTGCATAATGTGCTTGCACAGAGAAAATTTTGGAAAACACTTGTTTATCAGTAAGTCTGGTCTCTTTCTTGAATTCTACTCTCCCCCATTCCAGGTCAGCTAGATTTGCTCTCCTGTTTTTGTATTTGAGAATGGTGAAATCTATTGGCTGCTTCTTCAGGAGCTATCTGTTTAAGCCAAACCCCTGGGTTCTGGAATATTCCTTAGCTCGGCCCTCTCCCCCAAGAAGAAGGCTGGAGTGGTTTTTCCTTCCCATTTGCGCCTCACAGAACCTCCTCCCCTCATCCCTTCTATCCACCTGCTTTACCCTCATTTCTCTTGCCTTCCTCATCCAGTTTTCCAGTTCATAAATCTTGGTTCTCTCTTCTTCCTGCCCTAGAATCACACATTTCCCACACTTCCTCAATGTTCCTCTTTCTTTTTGAGTCATCACTGGCGTAGACCAGGAGGCCAAGTAGGTAGGTAGACGTTCAGGTTCCCAAATCAGGGATACTTGGATTCCAATCCAGGCTTTACTGCTTATTACTTGGTGACTCTGGGTGAGTTGTCTAACCTCTTGCTCGTTCAATTTTTTTCAGTTGCAAAATAAGAATACTAATTGTCCCCACCTCAGAAAAGAACTAATAAGTTAATGAATAGAAAGTGATTAGTGTGATGCCTAGCATGGCATAAACTCTCAATTAATTTTGGCAATTATAGTAAACAGTTCCCAGTCAATGTTAATGTTTTCATTTTTAAAATGCTCGCTATATTTATTTTTTAAAATGAATTTAGAGGCACCAAGACTTTGGCTCAACTCTAGAGAGGTATAGTCACTGAATCACTAATGTGATTGGAGATGCCTGGTACAGCAGATCACCAGAATAGTTACTGGGATGGTCCTCTTAGGGACCTGAAAAACTTATTCAATCAACGGCCATCACAGAGATGAATCCTTTCAAGCAATATTGTGTATTCAATGGTAGAGTCAAAGGCTAAGAACAAATATAGAAATGTGAAAGTTGCTGATCCTGACAAAAAATGGATTAATGTTCTATCCTTGCATGGGACAAACGTTACCCAGACCCTGGCACAAGGCTATATTGTCATCTCTTATTTGAAATTCTACCTTCCAACTCTGAGGCTACAAATCTGTTCCCCGTCCCCTAGGGAAAGAGCAAGCTCCAAACCATTTCGCTCCAAACCTTCCTGTCTGGTGAGTCACAACCATGAGGTCATCAGGATTTGGGGTTCCACAAGAAAATTAGCATAGACCATGAGAAGACACTCCGTGGAAAATTAAGTAAAATGGGGACTGCATTGTGAATGAAGAAGCTGAGCTTTTAAAATGGCATCAAGTTGATGAAAGCTTGGATATTAAGTTTCACCACTGCATTTGCAACAAATTAAATGCTCTTAGTCAGATAGGAGTAATAGTCCATTTCCCAAAGGATTACTACAAAGTAACTCAGATAAAAATAAAAGCTGTATCGAGTCCCTAGATATAGCCCACAGCATCAGACATTTCCCCTGGTCCCCGTCAACGTAGCAGCTTCTCCCTGTGAAGAACATATCTGGCTGTGGAATTTGTGTATCCTGGTGAGGGAGAGGGGACAGGAAAGTTAACCCAACTGAAGCTCTCACTGTTTTTGTTTGACTGGTGCCAAACCGTAATTGCCCTTCGGCATCACTCACCTATCTCTCCCTTAAACAGCTGTCAAAAAATTATCCAGTCCGAAAAACTGTTCAATCCCCCATAAAAATATTACCTCAAACAAAAATAAATTAATAAAATAAGAAATCCAGACACTTAGACAATGGAAGAAATGAAAATGAAAAATTCAGGATACTTTCCACCGTCTCTGTCCAAATTTAGACTGTGTCCATGAGTTGCAGAGAAGAGCTCACCGTCACTTCTGTGACTTCTCTTCAGGTCTTTGAGCTGGCAATCCTAACAACCCTCTTAGCACTGCTAACTTCCACTGAACAAGGAAAAAAAATATGTAGTATATAAACATTCCATTTATACCCAGGGTTTTCTCACTGCTCAGCATTGTCTTACCATTATCCACTATATAAACACTTCTGCTTTGAACAAAAGCATTGTGTTAGACTTTACAGATGACAGATGGTGAGAAAGACAAAATATCTGCTCTAGGAGATTAAAGAGATAACGAAGAAGAGACATTTACATAAATACCACAGAACAATACTAAATACGATTAGCTGTTATGTAACTTGAATAATAGGACTCTAATCTCTTAAGGAGGCATAAGTCACATCTCACTGGGTCACTCACTTGGTAAAGACCTCACAGAGGCGTTGGTATCTGATCTGAATCTTGAAAAATGGGTAGAACTTGAATGTATTGATACAGTGGCCTTGAGGCTGGAAAAGGCCTCATGAATAGAATGGTATAAACAAAGGCAGAGGCTCTGGAAACTTCAGAAAGGAAGTGGTTTAATTTGGTATTGAATGTAGGATAAATGGAACTGGTGAAGTCCGAAATTGCTAAGGAATGTTAGGTCAGAGTCAGGTTAACAAAGGCATTGCATGAAGTTGTATGCAATTGACTAGGCCATGGGAAGCCAAGTAGAGTGATTTTTCAAGCAGAACCATAGAAAGAAAACTCCAGCAGTGATGGGTAGTAATGGTTTAGTGGGAGAAGAGACTGGAGGAGTGTAAGTCAGTCTGAATAGCTACTCTGATAACCTGTGATGGAACCAATGAGGGTTTGAATTGGGTGAGACCACGGGGGCCTGCAGGGCACTTTAGACATTTAATCCATACATGCCTGATACGACATAGAGGGGTCAAGATGGAAGAATCGAAAATGAGTCCAGAAAGGTGAGCGTGCTTGAACGAAAGAATACAGAGAAGACAGGAAATACCGCATTTGGGGAGGAAATAACCTAGGACATTCTATATGGGGAGATGGATAAGCACAGATCCGGGTCAGAACGTAAATACAGGACTGGGGGGTTGGAGCAAGGTCACCACCATGAGCATCACTCCACAGAAGAGAAAGCGGAGAAAGAAGAGTGTCCGTCAGGGTCAGTATTACCCATTTCTCGGGAACACTCAACTAAAGACTGACTCTCTTCCTTCAAATTATGTATAATAAGCAGCATCAGGATTTCGTTCATATCTGGAAGATTTAAAGGTACTAGCTAAACATTTTTGAAACAAAAAGAAGAAAAATGCAAGTTCAAAACCTCTTGAGCGCTCACCCCTTGTTAGTTTTCTGAAGCGAAGTGGCCACTTTGACAATGTTCTCCAGATCCTGACTCCTTTAAACAATGAAAAATAAACTCAAGTCAATGACAACTGAGCTATGCTTAAAGGAACTAAAGTATCTGTGTTCCATGAAGAAAGCAAAAGTCCATATGTTATCAGAAATTACTGACTTTAACTGAGTAACAATAGCCTATCACATCAGCTCACAGCACTCACACACACGCACATGTACACGCCAGTCACTCCACCCGGGCATTGCCTCTGCCACCTAGTGCTCACTGAAATAATCACAGTTTCTCCTAAAGACGTATATCAACTATGTGCAAGTTACGTACTTAAAAAGGATACGGGGGAAACATTCAGTTAACTGCACAAGTAAACACAGTATGTTCAGAAGTTTTTCTGTCAAGCAGAGGACATTATAATGTCACTGAGCATACATTATACATAACATTATAATGACACTGAGCATCCATCCTTGGGCTTCCCTGGTGGCTTAGATGGTAAAGAATCCACATGTCAATGCAGGACACCTGGATTTGATCCCTGGGTTGGGAAGATCCCCTGGAAGAAGGGAATGGCAACCCGCTCCATTATTCTTGCCTGGAGAATCCCATGGACGGAATAGCGTGGCAGACTACCACTCATGAGGTCACAAAGAGTCAGACATGACTGAGCGACTAACAGTTTCAGTTTTCAAGGAATATTGAGCAACATATTCAGAAGATCAATTAACTCTTTATCTGAAGTGAAAGTATCTGTTTTCTTAGGTTTCCAAAGGGAAAGAAAATACATTTAAAACTGTAGGGTATGTGGAATCACCTGACATGTAATGGACTTAAATCTCTAGGTCATGAAAAGGAATAATTAGAGAAAACCTTTTAGGTTTACCTGAATTAAGACTTGTGTCTCATACACAATACTGTACCTGGGTGGATTCATGTCAATGTATGGCAAAACCAACCAGTATAATATTGTAAAATAATTAGCCTCCAATAAAAAAAAGTTAAAAAAAATTTAAAAAGAAAGTTAACAGAGTTCCATGAAGAAAGAATTTTGTACTCAAGTAAATTTAGGAAACATAACAGACTTTCAGAGATTTGGAATGCACATATATGCACACTGAAGGCTCTGGAAATTCATGATAGAGAAATCTATTCCCCTGTGTTTCCTAAATGTGTTGGCCTTTAAATGCCTTTCCCAGAACATTCATTGATATCTTGTGGCACATGGGACGTACTGTAGATACAACGTCACTAGGTACAAGGTACTCCCCCAAAAGGTAAAGTATCTGTGTGACGTAAGTCTAAGAGTCACGGGGGATAATAAAGAAAAAAAAAAACGTACATAAAGTTTTGCACTTTGAAAAATGTTTTCAGTTAAAAGAATTGTTTAAAATAAAGATTTATTATAATGGTTAAGGTGGTAAATGAAGATGGGCTTCCCAGGTGGCTCTAGTGGTAAAGAACTCACCTGCCAATGCAGGTAGACGTAAGAGACAGCGGTTTGATACCTGGGTTGGGAAGACCCCCTAGAGAAGGGAATGGCAACCCACTCCAGTATTCTTGCCTGGAGAAGCCCATGGACAGAGGAACCTGGAGGGCTACAGTTCAGGGGGTCGCAAAGAGTCAGACACAACTGAAGTGACGTATCCCACATGCACAAGATGGTAAATTAATGTTGTGATTTTTACCATAAAAAAAAACCTGGTTTATCATATTGGTTGACTTATAAAATAACATTGTTCAAAATCTAATTTCAAAAATAGTATTTTTTCAAATAAATAAATAAAGATACATCTAAAACAAATACTAAACTAGATGGGATGTTTAAGACAATAGGTGTAAACCAGGACTGTCATGGGGAAATCTTACTCAAAAGCATCAATACAATTTGTAAGCCTTTTACTGATGGTGCAGGAGAAGCTCAGTGACCTTATCATACAGCCAATTCCAAGCAAAGGTTTTGTAGACGTTCGATCAGATGATTGTATTTCTACCTATTCCCTTACACATCAACACCAGCTTACACATTACACATCAACACCAGCTATGTCATAGACTCTGGGACAAGTGTCAGGAATAAAGAGAGATTTTTCCTGTCTTAAGGGGTTTGATCTTATTCTGTTATCATATTCAGGGAATTTTGGTTGTTCTTAATGTAATACTTAGAAATAGCAATAAAAGGAATAAAATTCTCTAAGTACATATAAAAATATTTATCACCCACTATTGAAGTCAGCTGGAAAACTGATTTTGTCTGTTTTATTAATTTCATGTATGTTTCAGTGTTCTAATAAAGCATTCTTTATCATTTATACAGTTACATAGATATAGAGATATCAGGATAGATCATTGTACCTTATATTTCTTTCAGCAGATCTGTTGGCTTCTGTATATACACTTGGTTTAGCTGGATATACCTGTCTATATTTTTCAAATTAAAGATAATGTCTGTTAGGTAAGAAAACACTTCTCTGTTAAATTTAAGTTGATGAGAAAACATTTACATTCAAAGAGATGAAAGTGTGCTTGCTGGAATAATAGCACTATGGAAATAAACTTCTAAATATGTTCATGTTCATTTATTTTAGTTTTCAGTCATCAATAAAGCACTTATCTTTATTAGATAAATACACTTATCTCTATTAAATAATGAGACAATGTTTTTAAATAGTAAAAATCATGTTTTGCTAGGTGTCAGAGGAACATCTTTTTCTCGAAGACTCATCCCATTTGAATACTATCAAAAAATATGTTTGCTCAGATAATATTTAGATAAACACGTTCATTTTTCCAGCACACCCACCACATTGGGAATGACCACACTGAGTTGTTAGAATTAAATTTTACAATGTTAGGTTCTGTAACAATTTGTGGTATAAGGCTTTTCTCGGTTTTTTTTCTAAGTATCTAATTGACCTACTTACACATTCTTGCTTGTTCTCAAGAAACTAAATTCAGCTATTTTTGTACTCCTGAGGACATGTGTTAATTACATAGGAAACACTTCCCTTTCATATTCTTTCATTAAAATCATCTTGCTGTGATTAAAGTAATCAGGGTTTAAAACATGCAAGTTGTCCTCATTTTATATTTAAGATCATTTGTGGAAGAAATAAATTAGAGTAGTAAAAACAGATTAGACCAGTTCTGATGAAATTTAGCTTCTTTTAAATCTATTCAATTCACTACTCTAGAATCCAAGGTTTTAAATTCAGGAGGTACTAACATCAACTTTTTTTTAGCCCTCTAAAAAATCCTATTCACATTAATATTAAATTGCTCAATACTGTCAAAGTAAAAGGAAAAATAATATAAGATAGAAAGCCTGTAAAGTTATTTTCAAGTGTTTAATTATAACCATCATGCAGATTAAAAGTTATAAATCTAGCCTATATGTTTCATTAATTCAATGAAGAAGAATTTTTTTAACATTAAAAAAATTTATCATCTCCTCCTAAGGACAAAATTTCAAAGATCCTGTGACATTTCAGTGAATAGAAATTCAGACCTGAGTTTTTAACACATGAGGTTGAAAGCCTAAAGCTACATAGCCCTGTCACGCAATCAGCATTTTCTGGCCAAAGTTATCCTCTTAATGAAGAATAGTTTTCCAATAGTCCTACATGTTGTCAAAAAAATCACCATCAAAAAGTAAAAATACAAAAGAATCAAAGGCAGGCCATCAAGCGAATCTAATGAATTCAGTCTTCACTGAGACACCATTTAAAAAATCTCTCAACAATAACGGAAATGTGCTGTGTAGGTCTTGGAAAATAGCTTGAGATTGGTAAACTGTTTGCAACATGTGGGGAGGTGCTCAGATCTCCGAATTAGTCTCTAAGTATTTGTTTCTAAGTATTAATTACAGAGCACTGGAGTTTCAATATGGAAAAGCAAGTCTGTCTTTTTTTTTCTTGATTTGGAGGCAAGGAAATTATAACATTTTTCAAAATTTGTTATAGCTGTTAAATAAGTTACAAATGTCTCAATAAGACTAACGAACTACCCAAAGGTATTTTCTAACATACGGGAGGGTTTGAACAGTAACACAAAATTTTAAGAACATCTTTTATTAGAAAATGTAGTTCTTAATGGGAATCTTAACTAGTTAAGAGATATATGTGTATGTGTGTGTATTAATAAATATATATATATATATATACACACATATATTTGTTCTTGTTGCTGTTATTCAGTAGCTAAGTCATATCCAACTCTTTGCAATATATGTACAATATAGATACATATCAATATATAAGAAATATATATATCAATAAATGGGCTTCACTGGTGGCTTAGTGGTAAAGAATCCACCTTCAATGCAGGAGACATGGGTTTGATCCCTGGGTCAGAAAGATCCCTGGGGAAGGAAATGGCAACCTGCACAGTTTTCTTGCCTGGGAAATCCCATGGACAGAGGAGCCTGGCGGATTACTATCCTTGGGGTCACAGAGAGTTGGACACAACTGAATGACTAAACCACCACTGCCGCACATATATACATATATATTTATATACAGGGAGAGAGGGGTTCCTTACATATTGGTTCCCAATACATAAAGTAGAGGAAACCTGAGTATGAACATCTCCTGGGCGTGACTATTGTTCAGTTTCTATTTTGAAAGTCTGTTTCCATAGGACAGGTAGCAGCCATAAGCATCCAGAGGCAAACATAAATACACATTTGTGGGGGAAAATGGAATTAAAGCAGCTTTCCAAGAGCTTCTGCAGTGAACCTGCACAGAAACATACCCATGCTTTGCACAAGTCACAATTCACATGGTGTCATTTCCCTTAAGCTTCATTTTGCAAGAAATTCTGGAATGCTAGGTCTTACCTGTTATCCTGCTTCAGCTGGTTAGGAGATGAAACAGCGCAACTGGGCTTTGGAGGTATTGGAGGGTGAACAGTTGGTTCCCTTTAGAACAGAAAACAGCAGTTCATTTCACCATGGAAACCAGGTAAATTTTAGCATCTATTCACCAAATGCGTTTATTGTCTATGTGAAAATATCTCGTGCGTCTTACAACCCCAGTGCATGAGCTACTGGAAAGGCCAGGATGTTTGGAGTTATAAACTTTAAAGAAGTCAAATCTGTAAATTACAGGAGAGTTCATTTAACTAGATTTTTGGAAACCCTGTCCTCCCCAACTATAGTTTGAAACATTATGTGTACTTTATACAGCTTGGTAATTTACTAGACTATCTCACTCAAGTTGTGATATTTTGGGTCAGCAGCTCATGAGCAGAGTAAATGGTTCCTGGGCGAAATTAACATATAAGCTTCTTTAGGAATTATGTCAACTATCAAGCTGCTATGGAAACAGCAAGAAAGGTTTTCAATTCCATAGACTTTAAGATGAAATTGATTTGAAGCTCTTAACTAAATCCACCTTAAACACTGACAGCACAGGCCAGTTTGATGCTGGCAGAGCTTACAAACAGTCAGCCTAAACTTTCCAACAAAGCACCAAGACAGCCTCTGAAATGGCATGATTTGATCGCCCAGGAACTGAAGCAGGCAATTATGGGCATATTTGGGATGGAGTCAGCACTTGGGTTTCCCTGGTGGCTCAGTAGTAAAGAATCCACTTGCAATGCAGGAGATGCAGGAGACATGGGTTTGATCCCTGGGTTGGGAAAATCCCTTGGAAGAGGGCATGGTTATCTACTCCAGTATTCTTCCCTGGAGAATCCCATGTCCTACAAAGGAGCCTTGCAGACTATAGTCCATAGGATCACAAAGAGTCAGACACAACTGAAGTGATTTATCATGCACACACACAGCACTTTACCCAGGACATGTCACTTCCTTACCCCCGAACTCCCACCCGAGAAGTTCCCCATAACCCTCGAGATAACTTCCATAGAAACACCCTGTGATCTCAACTCTGTACCTCTCTGGCTTCCGCAGTGCACTAGGGAGCATGTAGGCTCTGGAGTTGGGCTGCCTGAATTGCCAGCTGTGTGACAAGAGCCTAAATTATTCCATTTCCTCATTTGTAATAACATTTCCAACAGCACCGTGGGGGTGTTGTTGGGACTGAATGAAATCACGCTTTATTTAACACATTTATTGGTAGCTTTCTACACATGAGACATTCTACAAAGTGGATAATTTCCCTGTTTTCAGAACGTTTTCAATACACAAGTAAATAAATGACAGATGAAGAAAAGTACTAAGAAGAAAATAAAACAGCAAGAGAATATAGTGATGGTGTGGGAACACCTGTATGTGAGGTGAAATATAAGCCAAGACCTGAAGGAAGTGATAAACTGAGCCATGAGGATGTTGGAGAAAGCGTATCATCAGCTTTGAGATGGCATCCAACACTTGAAACTGGATGAGACCGTCCAGGAAGTCAGCCTAGGTAGAGAAGGAAGAGGGCCAAGGGTGGAACCCCTGATCCCAGCAATATTTAGACATCAAGGATATGGGGAGGAAACAGCAAAGGAATCTGAAGAGAAGCAGCTGAAGAGAAAAGAAGAGAAATACGAGTGTGGTGCCAGAAAGTCAAGTGAGACCAGTGTTTCCAGAAGGAGTAACTAGCCTTGCAAGACATTTGACAGATCAAATAAAACTGGGGTGGAGAGTTACCATGGTGTTGGCAATATAGTGGTCACTGATAAACCTGACGAAGGCAGTTTTGATGAAGCAGTAGTGAAAAAAAAGCTTCTAGGAGTGGATCTCAAAGAAAATGGGAGGCAGAGGGCTAGATGTAGAGATTTCTCTTGAGGCACTTTGCAGTGAAGAGGGAAGAGAAAATTGGGAAGCTACCTGAAGGTTGATAGGTCAATGAAGGGTATTAGAGTATGTAGATATGATGATGGAATGATCCAGGGAAGACGGCAAATTTGATGGTGCAGAAGAGCAAGCAGAAAATGCTTAGACACGGGAAGCAAGGAGACGGAGGGCACGTACAGGAAGGTTGTCTTGGAGGCGCAGACAGCGAGCTCATTGAATCCTCTCTTCAATCCCAGAGATAAGTATTCTGCTTCCTCCTATTTTACAGATGAAAAGACGGAGGCACAGAGTGAAAATAAATACCCCGTGATGATACCGCTGGTAAGGGGCAGAGTGCGAAATCCAAACCAAGAAGTCTGGCTCCATAAACCATCTCCCATGATGCTGCCTCTCAAGGACTCTCTGGGCAACACCGATGGCTCCGCTGAAGCCAATGCTCATGGAACTAAAAAAGGCCAATACCCACTGCTTTCTTTTGCCATGTTCAGTTCTTCAGGGGCAGGAACAGATTGAACAGAGAGTGGATTTAAGGAAGCTTCTAATTCAGCCAAGAGAGTGCAATAAAGACCGATGACGAGGGAAGAGAAGGGGTAGGCGAGGAGTGATCACAGTGAAGGACCGTGGGATCTGAGGTGGTCATAGAGGGAAGCGAGGATGTGAAGGGAGAAGGGCTGTGAAAGATGGCGGAATCAATGGACTGGTGGCTGTGGGACTGGGAAACTTCTGGCATCAGAGGACTGGAGGGACTGAACCAGAAAGTGTAGCTAGAAAGTGAGCAGATGGAAAATGGAAGCCAGAACAGGGAAAGCTTTGAAGTTTTGTAGTGTATATGGTTTCTTACAAGGGCAAAATCTGTGGGTGGCTGGGGTAGGGCAATGGACAAGATGACTGGAGAGATCAAACTCAAAGTCCAGGATGGGAAGGATCCATTACACGAATTTGGGAATCACCAGGCATTATGAGGGCTTCCCTGATAGCTCAGTTGGTAAAGAATCCACCTGCAATGCAGGAGATGCCAGTTCAGTTCCTGGGTTGGGAAGATCCGCTGGAGAAGGGATAGGCTACCCACTCCAGTATTCCTGGGCTGCCCTTGTGGCTCAGCTGGTAAAGAATCCGCCTGCAATGTGGGAGACCTAGGCTCGATCCCTGGGTTGGGAAGATCCCCTGGAGAAGGGAAAGGCTACCCACTCCAATATTCTGGCCTAGAGAATTTCAAGGACTATACAGTCCATGGGGTCACAAAGAGCTGAACACGACTGAGTGACTTTTACTTTCAGGCATTATGATGGGAGGCGTGTGGGGAAACAGTTAGCCAAGTGCTGAAGTCCCCACCGAGTGATGGTGACTGACTCAGGGACCTTGAGATGACTCCATTGAAGGAGAGAAGATCACAAGGGGATGGCTTCAAGGAGGACAGGGAGTTTTAGGGAGGAGGGAGAAATAGAAATTAGCAATAAGGAGCAGACAGGATCCCTCCTCTTCCTCCAGACCATACAGTACATGGGATTAGAAGGAAAGCAGCTGTCACTGAGAAGGAGGCTGGGGGAGCAGGGTTCTCTGGGAGAACCCACCCAGGAGGCGAGAGATCATTCAGTCGGAGACGAGAGTGAAGAGGAGTGAGTTTTGACGATAATCGATGCCATATCCAGGAAGGTTCTGCGGACTGGTTTGAGGGGTTGGAATGCCGTAGGGCTGGGTCAGGTTCAGTGACACACAGGGCTCTGCAGGGATGGTCCAGGTGATAAGAAATAATCTGACTGGGGTTCCCATAGGGATCCAGGGCCACAGGGTTGGGGGACATGATGGAATTAGTCCTGAAGCTTTTCTGGCCGAGTGTGGTAGTGAGTCCCTGGGTGAGAGGCAGTGGAGGAGTGGACACAGCGCACAGTGGGTCTTCTGGTTCTTGTGTTGATGGTGGCTTTGAAGCCAGCAAGAGGTAAATGCAAAGCTTCAGAGCAGCGCCTGGCTTAGTATAAGGGTGTGGCTGCTGTTGCTTTCACGCCACGTGAACCCAGCGCTGTAGGGGAGCCAAACCACCAGCATTTCCTAACCCCATCCCACCCCAACACCATGCTCTCTCTCCTCTGGGGCGTACCTCCTGCTCCTTTCTGCCTGGGGAGCCCTCCTTGCCCTTCAGCCTCTGGTTGAGGGGGTTACTGTGCGGAGTGGTCCCCAGTGCTCTGGTGAACGCTCTTCTATGTCTCCCAGAAGTGCACCTTCTTCACAACACATACTGTGCTGGTCTGAGTTGCACATAATTTTTTGTCTCCACCCTGGCTGGACCGAAAGTCCCTAAAAGGATAGTCACACACCAGGTGCTAGGATTGTACACGATGTTGGTGCCCGATGAGGATGTTTTGGAAGAGGGACGGGTTGGCTGAATTTTCATTTGGTGAGAAGGAAAATGGGTATCGAACAGGAGTCTAAAGCTTTGAAAATCTGTTCAAGATTACCTGTCCCATAGAAGTCCATTGTCCGTTGTTGACTCCACTACTGAGTACCTGGTAGCTCAGCTGGTAAAGAACCCACTTGCGATGCGGGAGACCTGGGTTCGATCCCTGGGTTGGGAAGATCCCCTGGAGAAGGGAAAGGCTACCCACTCTAAGATTCTGACCTGAAGAACTCCATGGACTGTATAGTCAACAGGGTGGCAAAGATTCAGGCACAACTGAGCGACTTTCACTTTCACCGAGTACCTGGTGGGCGCTGGGTGCTCAGATGAGTTACTGTGTAATATGATATGCCTGCAAAAAGTAATTTACAGGAAAACACTCTCCCCTTTCTGACCTAATGTCAGATTTCACAATTAGGTGTTCTTTTATTTGTATTGATTGTCATCATCTTCTCTTCTCAAAACATATCCCTGTGTTGTAACAATATAATGTCACTCAAATGGTAATGTGTCTTTCATGCATCCGTGCTGATGAACTGGTTATATGCATCTCTTCCAGGGACAGAGGAAAGGATAAGAAGTTGGTCAGCCCCAGGTATTAATGAGTCTACACAGAGCACTGGATATCTGAAAACAGGCAGGAGAGTAGTAATAAGATGGAAAGGATGATTACAAAAAGGGAGACAAGGGATGGTGCCCAACTTTGCTTATGCCAGAATCACAGTGATAAAAAGCTAAGTTTCTTTCATGTAGAGCAGTGCTAAGTCACTTCAGTCATGTCTGACACTTTTGTAACCCCATGGACTGTAGCCCACCAGGCTCCTCTGTCCATGGGATTCTCCAGGCCAGAATACTGGAGTGGGTTGCCATCTCCACCTCCAGGGGATCTTCCCAACCCAGAGATCAAACCCTTGTCTTTCATGTCTCCTGCATTGGCAGGTGGGTTCTTTACCACTAGCCCCACCTGGGAAGCCACTAAGCCCTCAAAGAGGCCGGAAAATATTGCCTGGGTGTGTCTGAGAGGCAGAGATGAGCAGAGAAGAAGATCTGGGTGAACAGGAAGGAGATGGTTTGGGGAAATAAAAGTCAGGTGTGCATTTGTGAAGGCCAAGAAAAGCAGAGAAGCGAGATTAATGCATTTACACCCCTGCTGGGCTGGGCCAGGGCAAGGCCACGCTGACTTCAGTCCACCTCAAAGGAGCTTTTTTGCATCTCTGCAGTGACAGACACAGATGACAGAACCCCAGCCCTGGGGGCACTGAGAGCCATCATTCATGCTGAGCCAGGAACTGGAGGCCATGCCAAACGGGGGAGGGGTTGGGGCTTTAGAATGCGAGAGCGAGGCAGGAAGCTGTGGCCTGGAATGTTTCGAAGAGACAAAAACAAGAGACATTCATGTGGAATGATCCTGTTTAAACACCACTTTGAGAGGCGCTGTTTAAGCTTGGAGAGTTGACCCTGGTTCTCTCCTCTGTCTTTCCCTCCAGCCTGTAAGACCTTCCACAGGGTTGATGATGCCACACTAGATGCTATAATTGTAAAAAATAACTTCCAGGAATCAAAAGGCAGCTTTCCTGGGCAACATCTGAAAACCTGCAGATTGTAGCCTGAAGGCCGGAGCTAATAGAAATAACACTGTCAACCTGTTTATGTTCCATCATTTTCATGCTGCTGCTGCTGCTAAGTCACTTCAGTCATGTCCAACTCTGTGTGACCCCATAGACGGAAGCCCACCAGGCTCCCCCTTCCCTGGGATTCTCCAGGCAAGAACACTGGAGTGGGTTGCCATTTCCTTCTCCAATGTGTGAAAGTGAAAAGTGAAAGTAAAGTCGCTCAGTCGTGTCTGAACCTTAGCGACCCCATGGACTACAGCCTACCAGGCTCCTCCATCCATGGGATTTTCTAGGCAAGAGTACTGGAGTGGCTGGCCATTGCCTTCTCCGATCATTTTCATAAGCTCCTGCAAAGGTCACTTCTTTGTGTTATGGCTTTTTTGGAAAACATGCTTGGCTCTGTGACTTGTGTTCCAGAATGACTTTGTGAAGAATGTTTCTATGACTCAACACAGGTCAGGGTTGAAAGAATAATTGACTCTTAAAAACTGATGGTGAGTTTTGTTTTTACTTTGCATTATGCTTAGCTGTTGTAGTCTGCCAGTAGAATTCTTCCAACAATAGCAAAGGAAATGGAACTTACATTTTTTGAGTTTCAGTAACATGTCAACTTGTCCAAGCTGACATACTTCTCACATACTTAATTTTATTTAGCCCATGTATTTATCCTGTGAAATGTGTGTGTGTGTGTATGTGTGTACAAAGTATGCTGCTGCTGCTGCTGCTAAGTCACTTCAGTCGTGTCCGACTCTGTGTGACCCCATAGACGGCAGCCCACCAGGCTCCCCCGTCCCTGGGATTCTCCAGGCAAGAACACTGGATCTAGAGTTTATTTTTTTCACTGAGTCTCAAAAAAGGTAAGCAATTTGCCCTGGGTTACACTGGTAGTAAGTGACTCAGCCAAGGTTCTAACCTAATCTTACTCATGTCTAATCCCATTTTTCTCCTCTATATCAGGCATCCGCTTGGTCTGTGGCCTGTCAGGAACTGGGCTGCAGAGCAGGAGGTGAGTGGTTGGCTAGTGAGTGAAGCTTCATCTGTATTTACAGTTGCTCCCCATCACTCACATTACTGCCTGAGCTTCACTCCTGTCAGATCAGCAGAGACATAATAGATTTAATGCACTTGAATCATCCTGAAACCATCCCCCCTCCCTAGTCCATGGAAAAATTATCTTCCACGAAACCTGGTGCCAAAAATGCTGGGGACAGCTGCTCTCTGTTGTACTGTATTAAACCATTATTCTTCCAGGTATTTCCAATGAAAATCTAATAACAATAAGAGATCCTGTATTATTTGCTTGCCCAAAGGTGTCAGTTCAAAAGCACTTATTCCAAAACTGCTCTAGTTATTATGTTAGGACATATAACAAGCAAAGTTGGGCATTCAAGACTAGAAAAGGTTTGATGTGGTCCATGGTCTCAAACAGCTTGCAGAATGCAAGGCATTCTAAAGATTTCAGAGAATAATCTTTCAATTATTTGTTCAAAAGCATGATTGCTCTAACAGTGTCTTACTTTCAGTGGCCAGGGACCATTTCAATGAACCACACCATAACAAAGGGCATGCATTGAACAAAAATTGCAGAGACCTAGGCTTTAGACTTGGAGAAGGAAATGACAACCCACTCCAGTATTCTTGCCTGGAGAATCCCAGGGATGGGGGAGCCTGGTGGACTGCCGTCTGTGGGGTTGCACAGAGTCGGACACGACTGAAGCGACTTAGCAGCAGCAGCAGCAGGCTTTAGACTAGTTTTGCCGCTGACTTCCAGTTTGATCATGGAAAGAACACTGATCCTCTCTGAAGAATCTGATTCTTCATTTATAAAAGGATGAGACTGGTTCAGATCTGTAGTTGGCAAACGACTACACGACCATGGGAAGGCAGAATAATGCAAGGGATCTTCAGTTCCACAGTAGTCGTGAATACTCCTTGCTGTGCGCGAAGTACCCTGAATGTTCATATACTGCACTTTCTAAATGTATGAATATTCAGTTGTGGTTAATAAAATTTAAATAGCATAATTTAAGAGCACAAATAAACTTCAGCTTCCAATAGACACAGAGGGATGGAAATTTTCAAGTGTTGCTGAATTCATAGCAGCACATTTTGAACTAACTTTCTCCTCATTCTATTAAAATACTTTTAAAAAATAACAAATCCTGACTCAGGTTTATGTTTTAATTATTTTGAATAAATATAATCAGTATTCTAGGCATTCAGATACAATTTTAAAATCACTATACTTTGACATTTTACTGAGTGTTTTAGACTCTTAGTTTTTGCAAAACGGCTTCTAGTTAATACAAGAAGATGTTTGTTGTGATAAATAATTTAATATAATGATTTAATTTAGGGTGACAGCAAACTTCATAGAAGGTTTGGGACCAATAGAGTTAAAAATGTTGCAGCATAATTAGAAAAGCTACATTTTACCATTTATAGTTACAGATGGAAAAATATAACTGTAGTGCAAGGTTGCCATAGCAACCCACTTCTCAATCAGAATTTTTTTTCCTCCTTCATATCTACCAGTCAGCTAAATGGAAGTGAAAACCACTGAAAGAGAAGAGATTGAAACAAATATGGATGAGAAATTATGAAAGTATGTAGCAAGCATTTCACAATATGGTGATTTCCTGAATGTGTTTCACTACTTTAATTTTATTAGATATTATACAATTTATATTCTGTCTTTGGAAATGATTGCAGAAAAAAACACATTGGTTTTGTTTTTTTTGGTGGTGCTGGTGGTTTGCTTCATTGTTGCTCCAGAATCACTATAATGAATAACACTGTAAACATTCATATTGTCTGTTAAGCAACTGCTACCTAAATCTGGCTTCCATGAGTTTCTTAAATTAGCTTCATATGCCATCAAAGCACTGTATCTCTGCGTCACCTAAATACTAAGGCATATGCACTTAAATTTACTGTAAACAGAACACCAAGAGTTAAAGGTGGGTTCTAAATTCAGAAGCGAATTTAATATTAACTTCCTAGAAATGCTGCATCTGTATTTTATTGTGATTTGACTGAGCACTTCTCACGAATGGCATCTATTATCCACACCATTGGCTCAATTTCTGGCATATGTTATCACTCTTTTAAAGACTCAAAGGTGAGAACAAGTTTAAGAACTTGAGAAATTAAGATAGACACTAGTGATTGCTGACAAACTGCTTTACGTCAGGCTTTCTGATAAATCTTAAAATGAAACAAGTGGAAAAGGAAAAGTTTTCACTGGCTCTGACCTTCTAATAATTTTCCATATTGATGACACATGTATTTCTTTTATATGTATTTCAGAATCTCAAATACATAGAGCTCAAATTACATTACACCAAAACATTAAAACAGAAGTAATATTCTGAAATAATGAAAGGGATTTGAACATGGGAATGGGGGTAAACCAGTGATCACAGAGGAAGGAGAGACAGATCAATTCAATGAGGAACAAAAGCTGTAGAGCTAAAATTTGATTCAGTCCTGATTAAAATGAAAAGTAACTATAGGTTCTGATGGCAGTTGAAAAGAGGATTTCAGAGGAAATAATCTTGTTGACAGATTGACAGGCTTCCCTGGCAGCTCAGCTGGTAGAGTGTCCACTTGCAGTGCAGGAGACCCTAGTTTGATTCCTGGGTTGGGAAGATCCCCTGGAGAAGGGATAGGCTACCCACTCCAGTATTCATGGCTTCTCTTGTGGATCAAATGGTAAAGAATTCGTCTGAATGCAGGAGACCTGGGTACAGTCTCTGGGTTGGGAAGATCCCCTTGAGGACAGCTCAGCAACTTGCTCCAGCCAGTATTCTTGCCTGGGGAATCCCCATGGACAGAGGAGACTGTGCTCTGACAGAGGTGGGCTACAGTCCAGGGGGTTGCAAAGAGTTGGACATGACTGAGTGACTAAGCACAGCACACACAGCACATACAGGTTGGTCATTCAAAACCCTGTGCTAGAGTTTTCCCTTCTCAACAAGAGAAGAAAGAGATCAGAGAACATTTACATCCAGGGACTAAGGAGTTACCTTAGAAATCAGCTAGAAAGAGTTTTATTTAAGTTCAGAACTTTACCTGCTGTGTTTTACTACCATAAATTACAGCTTCTTTCTCTACTTGTTATATCAGAAAGGGGGCAAGAGACTTTCAGAGATATTTGACCCTTAATTCCAAAATTTTGTTTGATCACCAGATCTTAACCTTCTCATTGCAAGACTAATGTGTGTCATACATAAAATGATACTTGTTTTAAGAAACTGCTTTTTTTCTTTAGCTCTACTATATAGTTATATTAGAAAATTTAACTTGCTCATTTAAAATCTAGTTGAATTCACCGATGTGATGGACATGAGTTTGAGTAGGTTCCAGGAGTTGGTGATGCACAGGGAAGCCTGGCGTGCTGCAGTTCATGAGGTTGCAAAGAGTTGGACACAACTGAGTGACTGAACTGAATTCACCAACCTTATGTTAATTATATAGACAGAATGAGATGGAGATATATTTCTAGATGTAGCTATAGAAATATCCGTGGCTGTAGACATAAACACAGACTTGTAGAGTTATAGGTACAGATATATATATATAAATATAGAGAAAAGTGTGATATCATGGGTTCTTCTGTTGATTAATAAAAAAGCTTAAGACCCTTTGGGTGCAGCTTACATCATGCCTGTAACAGATTTTAATCCAAACACAACACCACTACAAGTTATCAATCCAAATGCAACTAAGTTTGGTTCTTCCACACTATGCAAATCAAGAAAGAGACAACTGAGGAATGGGGTAGTCTGTGGGGTCAAAGATCACAGAGAGGTTAGAGGGCAAAAACATTCAGGAAAATGACCTCTCCTTGTAATAACTGGGAATGGGTGTGTGGGAGAAAATGAATCTCTGGGAAAGATGAGGTGATGGAAAAATGAGGTTCACAAAATGAACAGAAATGAGACTGAGTGTTGGCATTAAGGGGAAATTCTTTTGCAGAAGAAGAGAAAGGGGAGGAAGGGATGGAGACCAGTGAACAAGTAAAGGTTGAAAGGAAATAAAGTTGGCTTTGGCTATTCGCTAGTATTAAAAAATCACAGTTCTCCATTCTTATCTGTTCTTGACCTATTTCCATCTTCTTTTTGTTCTTCTGGGGACAAAGATCTCTTTTTGCAACCTTTGATTCCTTTTATCATTTAATAAGTGCTTCTAGTTTTTGGCTTCTGCTGAAAAGGCTATGTCTCAGCCCCGAGAATGCGCTGGTCTTAAAGGTGAGAAACAGAAGCAGTACTTTGAGTTGTTCCAAAGAAAAGCACTTTAGAAATCAAAGGCATTGCTATATTGCTATTATTCTCTCCTTTCCCTGAAAGCTTGGCTCTCTGATCCTCGAAGAGAAGTCTTTTGGTCTAGCCATTATATTAATAATCTGTGACTTTAAGACAGGAGTGGATATCTAAATTCATCAACCTTATCCAATAATCTCTATCCCTTAATTCTGGTGCTAGGCATCTGATCCAGAAACCAGAAATAGAAACATTGTAACTTATTTTATCTTCCATGTAAATCACATCCAGCTATGTATAAATTGTAAAGGCATATAGCCAGGCAGTTATCAGTTCTGTGCAAACAGAGATCCATAGCTGAATGGGCACTGAGCACATATGATGTTAGCTCATGAATAACCCTTTCGTATCTTTACACAGTTATATAACAATTGCTTATTATGATGATAATTTACGTGAACAATGGAATAACAAACAAAAGATAAAAATAAGCTATTTGGGAAATAAGTAATAAATGTTTCTAAGTATCATTTACTGTCTATCAAGACAAAATTGGATGGAATATACAGTGGTATCTTACAATAATAGCTTGGGCAGTTCCATGAAAAGTACCACTCATGGAAAAATATCTAAACACAGCCTGAGGAGAAAGGAGGTTATAAATTAGAGACATAATCCATACTTGGCAGTTCATATAATTGGAAATCATCCACAGGTTTAAAAAGATGAACAGGTTTAAAAGGAAAATATTTTAAGAGGTTGGTATAATTCCAAGCTGTGATTATTCAACACGTCCAATAATTTTATACATATGTCATACACATATAATATAATACATATGTACACACACATATATATACAGATGAAGCCAAGCGTATGAAAGACAACTTGAGTTCTTTTTGTCTATTAGTCAACTAAAGTTATTTATGTCCTTATAGATTCAACTTAAATTATAAGACATTTATTTTCAAATATACCTATTATTTGGAAATAAAAGACACATTAAAAGCCTGTGCAACAGATGAAAACTTTTGGAAATAAAACAGTCTCATATGAAACAAGGGCACTGCTTCATACCCTCTTTTCAAGTGTTGAATTGGGAAAATGAATTCCATTTAAACACGGAAATATTGGGTGAAGATATTCTAAGGGTTGATGACATGAAAATAATTTTGGATACCTAAAGCAAAACCAGCTTGAAGACCTATTTTTCTTCAAGTGCTAGTGACAACATAGATTATGAGAGGCCTACACTGTGTCTGTTTCACTGAAGTCTTGAGTGTAGGCTCTGTGTTTTGTTCACTGATATCTCCCAAGATCCTAGAGCAATATCTAGCATACAGTAATCACTTATTATTAAATATTTATTAAGTTAAATAGGTGTTGACATTCCCAGTATGGAAATTGTAGAACCAGGTGTTCTCCATATGGTCTCTAATTTAGTTATAATTATAGCTCTCAACAGCAACAAAAAAGTAAAAGCAAACAAACACTACTCATCTGTCACTTTAAGTTTACCAAGAACTTGCCATACACATTCCCATCCTGACATCTGAGTTCATCAGAGCAAAAATGACTGTGCCCCAGAGCCCACACTGGGGCCCCACCTAGTGATGGCCCCTGTTCTCTCCCCTGCCCCCCTTACAGATTGAATGATGTCCTCTCCAAATTTGTTTGGAAATAGGGACATTCAGTTCAGTTCAGTTCAGTTCCGTCGCTCAGTCATGTCCAACTCTCCACGACCCCATGAATCACAGCACGCCAGGCCTCCCTGTCCATCACCAACTCGTGGAGTTCACTCAAACTCATGTCCACAGAGTCGGTGATGCCATCCAGCCATCTCATTCTCTGTCGTCCCCTTCTCCTCCCGCCTCCAACCGTTCCCAGCATCAGAGTTTTTTCCAGTGAGTCAACTCATCACATGAAGTGGCCAAAGTATTGCAGTTTACATTAGTAGACACAAATAGGTAAGACATGAGTCATGGACATAAGTAGCTGAGTTAGGATGAGATCATACCAGAGTTGGATGAGCCCCCGTTCGATAGGACTGGTGTCCTTATAAGAAGGGGAAATTTGGACACAGGCACACAGGGTAAACACCATGTGAAGATGAAGGTGGAGAGCGAAATGGTGCTATCCCATGGACTATAGCCCGCCAGCTCCTCTGCCCATGGAATTCTCCAGGCAAGAACACTGGAGTGGGTAGCCATTCCCTTCTAAAGGGGACCTTCCTGACCAAGGGGTCAAACCTGGGTCTCCTGCATTGAGGGCAGATTCTTTACCATCTGAGCCACCAGGGAAGCTCTTATACAAACTATGGAACACTAGAGATTGGTAGGAAAACACCAGAAGCCAGGAAAAAGGGTGGAATAGATCCCCTCTCACAACCCTCAGAAGAAACCCCGTCAACATCTTAATCTTGGGCTTCCAGCCTCTGGAACTGTGAGACAATACATTTCCCTCACACCGTCCACCTTTATGGTACTTTGCTACAGCAACCCTTAGCAAACTAAGAATACAGTCATTTTCTCCTCAAAGCGTGTCAGATTTCCTACCAGGCACACTTGTACCCTGACCTCACTTTCATTGGGCACTATCTTATTCAGAGCTCAAGAGTTCACAAAATTGCCTCCACTTTATTCCAAAGCATCCACAATTATATGTTGTCAATATCTAACACATTCTCCCATCATATTACATAGCAATTACCTCTGACATCTTTCTCTTACCTTCTGCTTGCCCCTGTGTTTGGGGCGGTGTTGTAACCTGGAGGGGGTGGTGGAAACCAGGACTGTCTGTTAAGAAATGACATCAGTTATAAACATTGTGCTCAAAAGACCTGATCCCACCCACATGTCTTCCAGGAAAAGCTGAAAATAAATTGACAGGTAAAAAGGCAATGAGATGACTTTCCTACAAGGTCTTAGAGATAAAATGAAAACTATTTACTTCCTGCCATAGGAAGTAATGGCCTATATTCCAGGCAATCTGCTCTCCCAAATAAATCCCTTTGCCCATTTCCTTTGACACTAAACTAAACACTTCTTTAAAAAGAAATCTGCAGGAAATCTGGAAAATAATAACGTTGAATCTATATGGTAGGTTCATGGGTGCTCATTATCAACACACCTGTCTGTTTTTCTGTGTTTCTGAAACATTTCATAATAAAAATAACAATACTCTTATGTTTGACTCAAAATATGGTTTTAAAAAATCTGTATGATAGGAAATGCTGAAAGTAAGAATATTGAAAATATAAATGAATGCCACAGCAATGCCAAGCTCAGTTTTATATAGATGTATATGAGCAACGAAGCACACACATTTACACATACATGTGCGTACGCACGCACACACGTATACCCAATTAGAAAGATGCCTTCCCACTATTAAGACATCATTTTAATCAGTAGAGATAGCTAAGGACTCTGTCGAAAAGACTAAGTCATAGATCAAAAATGATACTCAGAGGAGAGTAATATAGCCTGAAAAAGGAAGGTCAGGGATAAGGACAGGAGAGTCCTTTAAATTCTCAAAGCTGGTCTCTTCTCTGAGATTGCAAGACTGTGCTAAGATGGGATGGGAGTAAATCAAAGCCAATTTCAGCTCAATGCAACCCCCGAGAGCTTAGTCAAGGCACATCACGAAAGTGAGAGTCATGTTTCTGGCTGCAAGGGTCCTGAATGATGCCTAGCCTATCAGAGGAAAAGATTTTTGCCCTGGGTAGGAGATTGAACTAACTGATCTTAAATTTCCCTTTCAGTTTCTCCTAACAGATAAAGAAAGGATCAGGGGAAATGTGAAATTTGGATCCAAGAGAAGGGTAATCTTATTTCATGAGACTCTGTAGACACAATCAAAATTTCGTCTGCAGGATAAAATAGAATTAGTCATTTCCCTCCAGGAGGACTACAGGAACAGCATGACAGTCAGCCAGCTCATCAACAAGCACTGAACACCTGCCCTACACCAGGCATAGTCCTGTGTGTGCGTGCTAAGTTGCTTCAGTCATTTCTGACTCTTTGCAACCCCATGGACTGTAGTCCACCAGACTCCTCTGTCCAGGGGGATTGTCCAGGCAAGAATACTGGAGTGGGTTGCCATGCCCGTCTCTAGGGGATCTTCCCGACCCAGAGAGGAGCCCATGTCTTTTACGTCTCATGCATTGGCAGGCAGGTTCTTTACCTCTAGCACCACCTGGGAAGCCCAAGCATGGTCAGAGGAGCAAGCAAAGAAAAGAAAATTTCAAAAGCTCTGAGGTTCACGAATGCTTGTTTTCCATTCACGTCGCGATTCACTGGCACTATGTTCTCTTCAACCTGAAAAAACCACTCCCACCATCACACTCTGTCACATAAAGAAGATTCTCCCACCGAAGATCTACCTCTTACTCCATGCCTACTAGATAAATGGAAGTTAGCGCAGGCGAAAGTGGAAGGCCCAGAGGGGAAGTTGAAGGAAGAGCTAATAAGCACACAAACAGAGACGGATGCCTCCAGATAAGACCCTTGACCCTGTATGTGGAGGAAGCCCAATCTACAGAGCAAAGGAGGCCTCCAAGATGCAGACTGGTTTCTGGAGTATAGTGACTCTTGGCCACAGAGTTGTGCAGGATAAGGCATTCCCTGTAGTAGGACTCTGTTAACATGTATTACCTGAAGTAGCTTTACTATCTGAGCTCTAGCATCAAAGTACTACCTAGCTATTCAAGACCCTAAGATGGCACATGTGAAAGCAAGATCAGATCTGTGGTTATCAGAGGCAGGGACATTGAGGGAGATTGGAGGAAGGTGGCCAAAAGGTAAAAACTTACATTTGTTATGTGTCCTTTAGACCAACTTATTTTATATCCATTTGAAATATCATCCAACAAAGGATAAAGAAGTTATAAGTTCTAGAGTTGTAATATATAACATGATGACTACAGTTACCATGATTGTATTATACATAGGAGTCCCTGGTGGCTCAGACGGTAAAGAGTCTGCCTGCAATGTGGGAGACCTGGGTTCTCTCCCTGGGTCAGGAAGATTCGCTGGAGAAGGAAATGGCAACCCACTCCAGTATTTTTGCCTGGAAAATCCCATGGACAGAGGAGCCTGCCAGGTTACAGTCCATGGGCTTGCAAAGAGTCAGACACGAGTGAGCGACTTCACTTTCATATCATTTCATTATATATAGAAAAGTAGTTAAGAGAGTAGATCTTAAGAGTTCTCATCAAAAGGAGAAATGTTTTTCTTTTTGTTGACATAATGGATGTTCTGTGAGATGATGAATGTTGTGCATGCTAAGTTGCTTCAATCGTGTCCAACTCTTGGTGACCCGATGGACTGTAGCCCACCAGGCTCCTCTGCCCATGGGATTCTCCAGACAAGAATACTGGAGTGGGTTTCCATGCCCTTCTTCAGGGGATCTTCCCCACCCAGGGATCGAACCCACGTCTCTTATGTCTTCTGCATTGGCAGGAGGGCTCATTATCACTAGCGCCACCCGGGAAGATATGATGGATGTTAATTAAACATATCGGGTGATCACCTCACAATATGTGTAAATCACACTATACACCTTAAGCTTACACAGCGATGTATGTCACTTATTTCTCAACAAAATTGGAGGAAAAGATGGCATGTTTGAAAAGGAGATTGAGGAGGAAAGGACTGAGGTGTGAAGACAGCAGAAGTCAGTAGGCACAGGATCCCCGGGAAGAGGAAGAGGGGAGGAGGGGGAGGGGCAGAGAGCAAAGTCTGGATGCTGCCTGGGGGACTTGGTGGATGATTTAGTTCAGACATTAATAATCTGTGACAGAACAGCAGTAAGAGGGGCTCCCAACAAGCGCATCCTACCTCTTTTTCTTCACAGGAGTAGTAGTGGAGGTGGAAGCTGGGCTGTTGGTGGCGTTTGCACTGGACAGACCTCCAGGTTGCCTGTTTTGTCACAAGAACAAACAGTGAGCACATTCCTGAAACTTTTCATTTTATCTCACCTTTGAAAGGACTTACAATCTACTCCTATTCCCACCACAAAACGTGTCACTTGAGGATGAAAGAACAACAGAAAAAGTTCTTCCTTAGTTTACCCATTTTACAAATCACCTGGCTTTTATTCAAATAATTAAAACAGAAGGAATTGAATGGAGAAGTCATTCATTATATGACATTCTGTGTCTGAAACCCAGACCAATCAATTTTGATGTGCTGTGGATTCCAGCAAATATTTTTAAATCTTGTCTATGCTGTGACTCACAGAATTATTATATTTTTTTTTCACTAAATACATTAGCTCGTTTAAGAAAACATTTAAAAATCACACTGTTTTAAATCTGTGTGTGTGTGAGTTGCTCAGTCTGTCTGACTATGTGTGACCCCATGGACTGTAGCCCGCTAAGTTTCTCTGTCCATGGAATTCTCCAAGCAAGAATACTGGAGTGGGTTGTCATTCCCTTCTCCAGGGGATCTTCCTGACCCAGAGATCGAACCCAGGTATCCTGCATTGCAGGCAGGTTCTTTACTGTCTGAGCCACTAGGGAAGCCAAATCTCTGTTTAGCATTTGTTAATATATGCAGACCCTCAAAAAATTGAAGTGACCCAGGCCTGTTTCAACTATTGGAGGGCAGTCCAGGGTGAAAATTACTTTTTTTGAAAGTACAAATTTAAAAATCAACCAAGTTTTCAAAAATATATCTACTTTGCTTGTTTATAATTACCATTAGTACATTCCACGGAAAATGCATTTCATCTATACAGATTGTTAGCAAAACCATGATTTCAAGACTCAGCTGAGCTGTAGATGTGATGGGTGTTTGGGGAGGCAAGTGAAATGTACAAGAAGAAAGAGTTGCCATAGAAGTAGGAAAAAATTTTAAAGTTCTCTGGGCAAAAAAGTAAAGAATCTAGACTTTTAAAAAAGAAAAGAAATAAAGAATGATTTAAGCTTCGGTGTTTGATGAAAGCAGAGGTTGGCAAACTTCTTGTGTTAAAGTCCACATAGAAAGTACCTTAAGTTTTGCCGACCACTTCAGTGTTTCTATCAATACATTTCAACCTGTCAAAGCTGTGGGGGCATGACTGTGTTACAATGAAACTTTGGCCTGAAGACAATATAACTTGATTTTTTTCTTGGACATATAGGAAGAAATACAATTTATTCTTAAAAGGTAAGATCAGTTAGAGAAATACATACGTCTTTGTCACTTCTGGTGGTTGAAACGTGGACACATTTCTGGTAAGAAAACGAGAGGGCAAAGTTTGAGCAGCAGCAAAGAATAAATTCCTGCATCAATTTGCAGTTGTCCATGAATTTAAAGTTATTACTATTAAAAGTTAACATTAATTGTGAGAAAGAGAAAGTATCAGTAGTTGAATACATTTAAAAAGTTGATCTCATGATTTTTCACCTTTTGTGTATTAGATTCCAAAAATTTGTTTTTTTTCTTTAGAAATTTCATCTTTTAAGCCCAGTGTTCTTCTCTGATGAGTTCAATAATTTTTTTACAATAGGAATGTAAAATTGACATTTATGTGTATTTCATAATGTTGCTACCAGGATAATTTAAACAGAAACACAAATGTGGTGAGAATGATGGCCTGAAGTGATGAATTCTCTTCATTTTGAAACCAGGAATAAGATTTTATTTTTCTTTAATCATGAGCAGGAGCCAAGTTTTTACGCCAGAATTATTTCTGTTTAAAAAAATAGAGGATAAGGGTTTACAGAAAGATAATAAGTAGGACTGAAGAACTGTATGTAAGTAAGTAAAGCTTAGAAAAAATACTGTACTTGAACCTTTCCCCAAGTTAGTAGATACTGGTACCTATTGGTTAGTCGGTTATCCAGGGTATTGGCCTTATATGTTTTAGCAGCATCATTTCTGTTTGAAATCCTTTATAAAGAAATAAGACAAAAGTCTGAATCAAAATTTAGGTTATTAAACTCCTCTTCGACTTCTTTCATGCTAGAATCACTTCACAACATAGCCTTTCTCTAGTGAAAACAATTGCTTTTCAGGTGTTACATTTTAGAAAATTTTACAATTAAGAAAACTATTATACTTACCACAAAATCTATTTATGAGGTCATTTTGATACAGTTTGTAACTTTTAAAGTTTATGCTTTTCAACTAGCCTTTCTGAATTATTGAGCATTTATTTCATTAACTATTTCCTTTTCGTTATTGTTTAAAAATTAATCTACCCAATGACAGTACTTTCTATGTCACTAAAAGGAATCAATGGAAGACTTAAGCAAGTTTTTAAAATGTTCTATGGTATGCTGCTGCTGCTAAGTCACTTCAGTCGTGTCCGACTCTGCGCGACCCCATAGACAGCAGCCCACCAGGCTTCCCCGTCCCTGGGATTCTCCAGGCAAGAACACTGGAGTGGGTTGCCATTTCCTTCTCCAATGCGTGAAAGTGAAGTCGCTCAGTCGTGTCCGACTCCTAGCGACCCCATGGACTGCAGCCTACCAGGCTTCTCTGTCCGTGGGATTTTCCAGTTCCAGGCAAGAGTACTGGAGTGGGTTGCCATTTCCTTCTCCGTTCTATGGTATAGACAGTGCTGTATGTTTGTCAATCTCTTTGTTTTTCTTCTGAGCACACAGGAAGGCTGCATATCCCAATCTTCAGTATACGTATATTGGGATCATGTATGTGACTGAAGTCTAAAGAATGTGGACAGAAATATTCCTGACTCACAGAACCACCATAAAGCCTCTTGTGTGATCCTGCATGCTGTTTCCTCCTCTTCTACTGTAGCTTGGTGCTCATGGGTTGAAGAATTAAAACATGGAAAGAACCTAGGTCTCTGAGTCATTTCATGGAGCAGAGACTTCCCCTAATTTTCTCGGATATCACCTTGAACTCTGCCGAGAGCAAGCAATAATCTCCTATTGGGCTAAACCATGGAGATTTGGAGGCAGGGGAGAGAACTCATCACAAGAATTGCTCTACCCTGGCAAATTTGTTTACATTGACTAACACATTGTGTTAATAGGCCCTGGGGACCATCAGAGGTTTAAAACACTCTAAACTTGGGTCTTCATCGGAGAGTAGGTCTGGGAAAGGTGTGTTTGTCTGTCTTTTGGGTCAGAAGACAAATTAGGAATCCTGTAGCCTGCATGCCAGTGGAGGGATCTCACAACTGCAACCCCTCGAAAAGCACATCAGAAAGGAAAGCTCTTCCTGAGATGTAAGGCTGTCTTCTGGATTCTGCAGGCTTACACAAAACTGCAGCCCCATAGACTGCAGCCCACCAGGCTCCTCTGTACATGGGATTCTCCAGGCAAGAATACTGGAGTGGGTTGTCATTCCCTTCCCCACGTTGCACAAAACTAGGATGGGGAAAAATTAGGTTCTGGAAAACAAAAGGTCTGCAAGATTCTTCTGCTGATCTCATACAGTGGGTTTACTATCAATATAATTTTCTTGAAACTGTTATCTTTATCATTCATGTTATTAAAAAAAATAAGCTATGGTAGTGAGCACATAGTATCTGTTTCTTTTTTAAAAAATATTTATATATTTATTTAGGCTGCATCAGGTTTAAGTTGCAGTACACAGGATCTTTCTTGTGTTAAGCGAGATCTTTCCTTGCAGCGGGTGGGCTTAGTAGTTTCCGTGAGCAGACTTGGCTGTGACCCCACATGTGGGACCTTAGGTCCCTGATCACGAATCGAACCCGCAGAATGCAAGCTGGATTCTTAACCACTGGACCACCAGGCAAGTCCCATCATCCACTTTACTATAGGGCTTTATATAAACTGATTGTGGGAAGATGGACAATAACCTTGCCTTGCTCTAAAAAAAAACTCATGGTGGAAAAATATGGCTTATTTGTTCCAGCTTTAAAATGATTTCAATTCCTAGATGTCACTGTGACATGTATAATCAAAACATTTGATAAATAACTCTAATACATGAAATTCCCCAAGTCAACCCCACACAGTTTCTGTTTATGGTGCATAATGCGGATACCTTGAATGCAAACTGGTGACTCTTAAATGCAGAAAGGAAGGAACATTGAATCATCCAAAGCTCCATATTCTCAACTGACTGTTCACAATCCAGGTATTAACTTGTATAGAATGAATCCACATTTAAAACTTATGATGTGGAGTAGGAAATGGCAACCCACTCAAGTATTCCTGTCTGGGAAATCCCATGAACAGAGGAGCCTGGCAGGCTACAGTCCATGGGATTACAGAGTCGGACACAATTCAGCAACTAAACCAACACCATCCTCAAGGTATTAGTCATTTTTACATTCACTTGTTCATTTAAAATCCTCTAATAGATAACAAAGTTCATCTTCCTAATGACTTGTAGGATTTCTACAGTGACTAACAAGGTTTGGATTAAACAAATTAGTGTGGGGGAGCAAGGAATAAAACAGAATCACTTGTTATGCTTCCTGAAGGATTGAGTGTCTGTTATATGAGAAAATATCATATGACGGTGATAATGATCTTTAATTGAGATTTGTTTTTAGAGAGGTCATATGTAAGGGGTCGAATGCTCAGAATACCATCGAAATTGAAGCTCATAGAGAATGTAAAAACAGAGAGCAAATAGGTTTGAGAATATTCTCACATAAATTATTTTTAGTTAATGAGGAATGTAAACCTTCAGTGTATCTCTTAGACACTCTAGTGCTGCTGCTCACAGAAAGTGCTGGCACTTACATTTGATGTGCTGTCCCTCTGGTTCTAGATATCCTTTGTTAAACGTGGGAAATAAGACGGAAAAATCTATTTGGATGGAAATGTCACTCTGTTGATTTGTAAATTATAAATGTATACCTTTTAAAAATAATTTAAAGGTATAAACAAATGATTAGTATTTAAGTTGATATAGCAGCGAAAAAAGAAAAAAAGAAAAAGAAAAAATAATGTGAGCCATCCTGTATTTTGACTGCTGCTTTAATAAAGGATTTGCACAGACATGCAAAAATAAAAATAAAAACCTTATGAAGATCACTCAGGTGATCATTAGGCCAAAGACTACAAGTATAATCTCTGCACTAATTGCTACTGAGCTTCTGATATGTTTATATTTAAAGGGCTCTGCAGTAAACCACGGTGAATATCATAAGCATGATGTCATGTAATCCTAAATCGTAAAACTTAAATGTTCCTTGCAAACTACTCAGACTTTAGAGCCATCAATGAGATCTTCATAGAAGATAAAAATAATCCTGGGAAATTGCTACTCTGGTACCCTGAAAATAATAATCTGTCTAAAGAAAACAGAACCTTAATTTCAAACATCTTCAAGGTTTAAATAAAGGAGAGTTATGATGTTAAAATTAAATGACATTAATCAAAATTCTACAGTGTTTGCTTTTGTGGGCAATATAGCATGGAATAATCAAAATAGCTACCTACTACTCTTTGCAATTTTCTCTGCTCTTCAGAACATCTTTACAAGGTAGATGCAATTATTTTCATTTTACAGATGAAGAAATAGAGTCTCAGAGAATGTGAGTGGCTTTCTCTTGGCCACACAATGAGGAAGCAGTCTGTCACCAAAGTTTTTCCAGTAGGGCCCACTGTCGTCCACCTGGTTCCGTAGTCTAACTGTTGCAACACTGATGAGCAGCATGACTTTCTTCAGTTATTATTTTTCCCCTCCACTATCTCTTTCACAACACTAGGGGGATCAGTCTATAAATAACATGTAAATAATTGTGTATAATGTATGATGTAAATAATAACTTATATAAATGTAAATAACATAAATCGTAATGGACAGAACCATCATTCCAATGCATTCATCAATTTAACCATCATTCTAATGTGTTCATCAATTTCTCATTTATTAGGGAGATTAACTTGGTACTTCCCTTAGAAATGAAGTTTCTATCAACTTGTAATATGAGATAGATTGTTTTAATAGGAGTCAGCGTCTTGGAGGAAATACTTAAACATCATCAGCAACATGATCAAAAGAACCAAAGGAAAAGTTACACTTCCACAACAGAACACTAGAGGTCTCCCTAACCTCGGTTTTTTCCAAATTAGATATGAAACAATCTTCAGGGTTTGAGCCACATTGAATCCTATGGTATACTGTTGATTACCTATGTTTCTTTAGAACACTTCGTAATTTTACCAACAGATGTACTTTTCTCATATTTATTTATTACAGACATGAGTACTAAAATGGCACACACATGCACACTCCTAATACATTTGATCATCTTCCTTCTAAAATTACTTCACGCCTTACACTTGGGGTGCCCTGCACGATGGGGTCTGACTCCTGTTACCAGGACTTGCCTTTCTTTACCTCCTCTGTGTTCTCTCCCTCACACCTGCGTCCACACTTAGAGAAATGAATCTACTTCACTGTTGGGGGTGAGCTGGGGATAGGACTGCCTGGGGAAGGAGCTCATCTTCCAAATATGCACTGCTAATCCTCTGTGTAGATAAAGCAAGAAATCCCTGGCTTCATTTTCTAGTTTTTAAAATGAAGGGTTTGGGCTGGTTTGGTGGTTTGGAATTTTGGCTGCTCATCAGAATCACGTCATAAACTTTAAAAGATGCCCGAGTCCCCACCTCAGACTAATTAGATTAGGATTTAGGGAATAAGGGCTGTTGGAATAAAATTATCAGTGCAGTCAAAAAGCTCTCTAGGTGATTTGGGCTTCCCTGTAGGCTCAGATGGTAAAGAATCTGCCTGCAGTGCTGGAGACCCGGGTTAAATCCCTGGGTTGGGAAGATACCCTGGAGAAAGAAATGGCTACCCACTCCAATATTCTTGCCTAGAGAACCCCATGGACAGAGGATCCTGGTGGGCTATAGTCCATGGGGTAGCAAAGAGACAAGACTGAAAGACTGACAGCTTCACTTTCTAGGTGATTCTAATCTGCTGCTGAGGTTGAGAATGACTAGCTGGCTTGACTGTGAGGTCTGGTCTAGTTCACTGCTGATGTTCTAAGGTTCCATTTTGACTGGCCTGATATAAACATTCAGACACAAACATTCAGCCTGTAAAGGCTTAGGTCTCCCACATATTTACCTTTCTTGAGATATAATTACCTCACTTGTAAATTCATCCCTAGAAGTAGCGTTTCCGGCTTCAATTAACAGAGCAATAGGATAGCCCACCGGAGAAGGCAATGGCAAGCCACTCCAGTACTCTTGCCTAGAAAATCCCATGGATGGAGGAGCCTGGTAGGCTGCAGTCCGTGGGGTCGCTAAGGGTCGGACACGACTGAGCGACTTCACTTTCACTTTTCACTTTCACACATTGGAGAAGGAAATGGCAACCCACTCCAGTGTTCTTGCCTGGAGAATCCCAGGGACGGGGGAGCCTGGTGGGCTTCCGTCTATGGGGTCACACAGAGTTGGACACGACTGAAGTGACTTAGCAGCAGGATAGCCCACAAGGCCAAGATGAACAGACAGAAGCACTGTGACTCCTCTCTCACTCAGGGCTGTGGAGATGAGATCCTGGGTATATATTTCACAAACTGATTCTTGTCAAGGCTGTTAATTACAAGAGAGATGTCACCCCCTAGTTCGCTATTAGGGAGATGGACTTAAAAGGCTATAAAGAGTGCAGAAGGGCATGCATTTGCTGTTTTAACTGACTTTGGCCTGGTCTGAATATGGAATCTATTAGATGCCATAAGTTTCAGTGTATGTGCTGCAAGGGCAGCAGGTCGCATGTTTGTTTCCAAAGACAGCACATCTTTAGCTTACAGGGGTGTGGCTTTGACTATTGATGGCCTCGGGCATTCACTGTGTCTAGACTGCAAATGAAGATATTAACTTTGTTCCTTATCTATGCTGCTTCATTGACTATGCCAAAGCCTTTGACTGTGTGGATCACAATAAACTGTGGAAAATTCTGTTAAGAGATGGGAACACCAGACCACCTGACCTGCCTCTTGAGAAACCTGTATGCAGGTCAGGAAGCAACAGTCAGAGCTGTACATGGAACAACAGACTGGTTCCAAATAGGAAAAGGAGCATGTCAAGGCTGTATATTGTCACCTTGCTTATTTAACTTATATGCGGAGTACATCATGAGGAATGCTGGGCTGGAAGAAGCACAAGCTGGAATCAAGATTGCTGGGAGAAATATCAATAACCTCAGATATGCAGATGACATCACCCTTATGGCAGAAAGTGAAGAGGAACTCAAAAGCCTCTTGATGAAAGTGAAAGAGGAGAGTGAAAAGGTTGGCTCGAAGCTCAACATTCAGAAAACAAAGATCATGGCATCTGGTCCCATCACTTCATGGGAAATAGATGGAAAAACAGTGGAAACAGTGTCAGACTTTATTTTTTTGGGCTCCAAAATCACTGCAGATGCTGATTGCAGCCATGAAATTAAAAGACGCTTACTCCTTGGAAGGAAAGTTATGACCAACCTTGATAATATATTAAAAAGCAGAGACATTACTTTGCCAACAAAGGTCCATCTAGTCAAGGCTATGGTTTTTCCAGTGGTCATGTATGGATGTGAGAGTTGGACTGTGAAGAAAGCTGATCGCCGAAGAATTGATGCTTTTGAACTGTGGTGTTGGAGAAGACTCTTGAGAGTCCCTTGGACTGCAAGGAGATCCAACCAGTCCATTCTAAAGGAGATCAATCCTGGGTGTTCATTGTAAGGACTGATGCTAAAGCTGAAACTCCAATACTTTGGCCACCTCATGCGACGAGTTGACTCACTGGGAAAGACTCTGATGCTGGGAAAGGTTGGGGGCGGGAGGAGAAGGGGACGACAGAGAATGAGATGGCTGGATGGCATCACCGACTCTGTGGACATGAGTTTGAGTGAACTCCGGGAGTTGGTGATGGACAGGGAGGCCTGGCGTGCTGTGATTCATGGGGTCACAGAGAGTCGGACACGACTGAGCGACTGAACTGAACTGATGCTTAATAAACACTTCTGTGCTCAGCTGCTAAATTGTGTCTGACTCCATGCGACCCCATATACTATAGCCCACCAATCTCATGTCCCTGGAATTCTCTAGGCAAGAATACTGGCGTGGGTTGCCATGCCCTCCTTCAGGTGATCTTCCCCACCCAAGTCTCCTGTGTCTCCTATATTGGCAGGCAGATTCTTTACCACTGAGCCACCTGGGAAGCACCTCTACCAGATATAAAATTTAAATGTGACTTGTAGCATTTACACTTCAACCTGAATAGATATTCCGCGGTTTTCTATTTATGAGCCCTTCCCTCCCTTCCATCTAGGAAGGGCAAAACACCATGACCCATGTACAGCCATGTGGTGACTCCAGGGCCAAAAGAGCAGCTTTACTTTCTAGAGTAAAGAGCTAATGTCTTTATCCTAGAGGGAATCAAAACTACTGTGTTATTAACATGTATAGTCTCTCCATAAGACAGTTAAAACAAAAACTGCTATTTCTCTGCCTCCGGAATGGAAAAACAGAAGCTAGAACAAGAATTGGTGACTCACCCACAAAAAACTATATTCTCCTTTTAAAATTAAGCAGATAATATGCAGTGCCCATCCCATCCATACTCAAACCAATTCCTTTAGAATTTTTCCTATTGATGTACTATTAGCAAGATTTTAGGAAAATAGCATAGCAAGTCAAGATTTTGTGAGTTTTGAAGACAATAATTCCATCTTTATAGCCCTTCTGTTCCTGGGGATAAAATATCATGGTTTGAAGCTCACTTTGGTAAACATTTAGCTGCCTCATGCCTTATAAGAAATGGGATTTAACATATGTTACGCATTCCACTTGCTGGTTCAAAACACCTTACCTGTCCAAAGTGTCATCAGATCTGTACCGACTGATTGTGGCTTTTGGCTCTTCCCTCTCATTTGTTTTCCTGTAGCAAAAAAAATAATTATAGGAAGATCAAAAAATTATAAAAAATACTTTATACAACTTCCATAGATTTGGTAAAATCTTGACCTATTGAGGGTAGGAGATAAATATGTTACCATATTTGGAGTACCAAAATTGTCCCAGGCTTTGATCTGATTAGGATAAATTATCAAACCCAATTCCCCATGCTAATAAAAGAATTCTTCTTTAGGTCCAATGAATCTAATTACAATGTAACATATTCAAATCGAGGATAAGGATATATGAAACAAGCAACACAACATTCAAAAGAGTTAATTACTAATATGTACCGCTTTTGGTGTTGTTGATTTTTATGTAATAGGAACTCAATCCCTTATCATCAGCTCTGCTGTGTTTACAGTTTCATCAGAGCCTTATGCCAGCACAACGGCTACATACAAATCAGTCTATTATGAGTTCAGCACCGTGGACAGGGTTGAAATAAGAGGCCTTGCTGGAAGAAAGAGGGAGCAAGGGAGAAGAGAGAAACAGGAAATGTAGGAAGAAAACGAACAGAGGAAAGTGGCAGAAGAGAGAAAGGATGGATGGGAAGAAGAGAAGAGAGGGGAGCCTGGGAGAAGTAGGGGGAGGAGAGACAGCGGCAGGGAGCTGAGACAGACAGATAACTTGAAAAAGAGGGAGCAGAGAGAAGACAAGAAAATTAGACAAGGAACCATGATCATCAAAGCACTGGAGATAGCTTGATCAGACTGATCAAATAGCAAGAAAAGCCTGTTCAATGTCTTAACCCTGTGATACAAGGAAAGTAAACTCTTTGGAGAATTCTACCATGATTGACTGTATTTGCATTTCAAAGCATCATTTGAAGCTGACACATCAAAGGTACTGAATCAGAAAATGTACCAAAACAGTATGCTATTTAAGATGCAATTTTTAACTTGATGTAGCGTATCTTTATTAAGCAAATATTTGCAGGTAAACCAAATACTGCATGGATGACTGTATATTATCAGCAGTATATCATCAGCTGAGGAATGAGTTATGAATTAACTACAGACCCTGCACACACAGAGCTAGAGGGACAAGTAAGACATGTACGTCCAAGCATAGAAAGCGGTCAGTATCAGAAAAGAGGTTCAGGTCAAGTACAAGGGAGTTTGAAGCTGAGAAAGCTTGTTTGGAGAGGTGGGGATCAGAGAAGGCTTCCTGGATGAGCTACAGATTGGGCTGGGACTTGGAGGATAAAGAGACATGAATGAACAGAGATAGAGGGAATAGTGTTTGTTAAGGAACGAATAATGTTTATAAAAAATGGCTAATGCCATCTCTTGTGTTTTTAAGGAAACTCAGAGTGAGGTCATGGTAAGACTCATCAGCAGGTGTAATGCATGGGTGCAGATGGAACTGATCCCCATCCAGGAAATAGCCCCTCCCAGACGCCATTGCTTTGTCTCGTCAGCTGCTTTATTCTTCCAGGTACTTAAATCACCACAGGACATACCATACTGTGTTCATTTACATTCAATCTCTCCCTCCTCTACCTTTAACCAGGAAGCTTCCCTGATAGCTCAGTCGGTAAAGAATCCGCTTGCAATGCAGGAGACATGAGTTTGATTCCTGGGTCAGGAAGATCAGCTGGAGAAGGGATAGGCTACCCATTCCAATATTCTTGGATTTCTCTGGTGGCTCAGCTTGTAAAGAATCTGCCCGCAATGCGGGAGACCTGGGTTCGATCCCTGGGTTTGGAAGACCCCTGGAGAAGGGAAAGGCTACCCACTCCAGTATTCTGGCCTGGAGAATTCCATGGACTGTAAAGTTCACGGGGTCACAATGAGTTGGATACGACTGAGTGACTTTCACTTGAATCACTTGAAGTTTTATGGAAGCAAGGGTTTTGTTTTGTTCCCAGACTGCAGAATATTGTCTGGCTCTGAAGGGCATCTCCACTGGTACTGTTTGTTGTGCTTTCTGCCTCCTTTGACATGTGCTAATGATCTTGCAGAGAAATGCCATAGTAAAATGTCCTGTTCTTTGTGCAGCCTATGAAGCTTGTCTTCTAGCATGACGAGACAATTATTTATTTTCCTTTATTATCAGTCTCTGCTCACGTGGAACTCTTGGGCATGTTATTGCTTCTGCTGGAAGTGCCTCTTTCCCGGCCCCTCGCCCACCAGCTACCTTTTCCTACTTGGAAACAGCCTCCATCCGTCAAGCAGCAACACCAATGAGCACTTCCTCAGGGCAGGCTTCCACTCTTTCAGTCAGAGTTACCCTCTGCTTCTTCCCATAGCATGGCCCACACTTCTATAAGCACTTTGCATGGTAAATCTGAGTATTTGTGTCTACAGATCCATCTTTTTCCATGAAATGTGAGAGTGCCTTAAGATCACAGCTGGTGTCTAATGCATCTTTGTATTCCCAGCACCTGGCACAGTGTCAGCACATGGTAGGTGCTCCAAAGTGGTGTTGGGTGAACACCACAGTGGACACAACCTCTGCAGAAGAATGGAAAAGTGTCACATGGATGTCTGTTTGAGCAAATGCAAGGAGAAAAATAACTGACACTACCTTTCATAAAGTCATTTGAGATACTCGCCAAGGAGTCCAGTGGGAAATGTCTCAGGCTTATAAATTTTTATTAGTGAAGATAAAACAGCTCAGTGTGCTGCTTTAGCCAGAATGCTGTCCAGCAACATGAAGGGTTCAGGTAACTAATATAATTTTAAATATATAAAATTACCATAGAAGGCATTTAGATCACATTATCTTGAAACATGGGCTTCCTTGGTAGCTCAGATGGTAAAGAATCCACCTGTAATGGGGAGACCTGGGTTTGATTCCTGGGTTGGGAAGATCCCCTGGAGGAAGGCATGGCAACCCACTCCAGTATACTTGCCTGAAGAATCCCCATAGACAAAGAAACCTAGTGGGCTACAGTCCACGGGGTCACAAAGAGTTGGACATGACCGAGCAACTAAGCACACACACACACATCTTGAAATACATTAAGAGCACGAATCTTAGTTTTCCTGGTCATACTTTACAACAAGTGTGTTTTTTAATAGTTCCAGAGAAAGGCAAATACAATGGAGGGTGTGTTTTCCACTAGTGCCTGGATTCAAGTTATCAAGTTCCCTTTGTTTGGTAAGACAGGGCCAACAGAGAACAAGAACATAAGCTTCAAAATCATGAAGACCCAGGACAGGTCACAGGACAGTCAGCTAAATCACAGAACAGTCAAACAGAAGAACTAAGTCTGGGAACCCAAAAACCAACGGGATACTTCATGTAGAGGGGGGTAAACTCAGGACCCTTAGAACACGTCAAAATTCTGAACATTTTTTAAATGGTTTAGAAAAATTCACAGATAAAAATTCTAAAATAGACATAGTCAAAGTGTCCACTTAACTTTTTTAAAATTAATTTTTATTTGAGTATAGTTACTTTGGGGCTTCCCAGGTGGCTCATTAGTAAAGAATCCACCTGCCAATATAGGTGACATGGGTTTGATCCCTGGGTCGGGAAGATCCCCTGGAGAATGAAATAGCAACTCACTCCAGAGAATTCCATGGACAGAAGAGCCTGGTGGACTACAGTCCATGGGGGTCACAAAAGAGTTGTATACAACTTAGCAACTTAACAACAACAGTTACTTTACAAAGTCTACTTATCTTTTTAAAGCCCCACCATGAAAAACAGTCATAGTCCTTTATTAAGTATGTCTTGAGGGTTCAGTTCAGTTCAGTTCAGTCGCTCAGTCGTGTCCGACTCTCCGCGACCCCATGAATCACAGCACGCCAGGCCTCCCTGTCCATCACCAACTCCCGGAGTACACTCAAACTCATGTCCACAGAGTTGGTGATGCCATCCAGCCATCTCATTCTCCGTCGTCCCCTTCTCCTCCCGCCCCCAACCTTTCCCAGCATCAGAGTCTTTTCCAGTGAGTCAACTCGTCGCATGAGGTGGCCAAAGTATTGGAGTTTCAGCTTTAGCATCAGTCCCTCCAATGAACATCCAGGATTGATCTCCCTTAGAATGGACTGGTTGGATCTCCTTGCAGTATAAGGGACTCTCAAGAGTCTTCTCCAACACCACAGTTCAAAAGCATCGATTCTTCGCCGGTCAGCTTTCTTCACAGTCCAACTCTCACATCCATACATGACCACGGGAAAAACCATTGCCTTGACTAGACGGACCTTGGTTGGCAAAGTAATGTCTCTGCTTTTTAATATACTATCAAGGTTGGTCATAACTTTCCTTCCAAGGAGCAAGCGTCTTTTAATTTCATGGCTGCAATCAGCATCTGCAGTGATTTTGGAGCCCCAAAAAACAAAGTCTGACACTGTTTCCACTGTTTTTCCATCTATTTCCCATGAAGTGATGGGACCAGATGCCATGATCTTTGTTTTCTGAATGTTCAGCTTCAAGCCAACCTTTTCACTCTCCTCTTTCACTTTCATCAAGAGGCTTTTGAGTTCCTCTTCACTTTCTGCCATAAGGGTAGTGTCATCTGCATATCTGAGGTTATTGATATTTCTCCCAGCAATCTTGATTCCAGCTTTTGCTTCTTCCAGCCCAGTGTTCCTCATGATGTACTCTCTGCTGGGTGTGGTTGTTTGTATGTATTTTAGTGTCAATGTGCTTTAAGTAAGAATATTGTCTATTCATTTTATCAATCTTAGACGATTTATATCATTGTGACTATGAGTTTTGCTTAAGTTTTCCTACTAATTTGCATTTGTCTGGCCTCTGGCCACTGAGTATCATTTAGCGGTTTTCCACATGCCTAGGAGTTTCTGAAAAGAAATGTTGTTTTCAGTCACTAAATCATGTCCAACTCTTTGAGACTCTATAGACTGCAAAATACTGGGCTTCTCTGTCCTTCACTATCTCCTGGAGTTTGCTCAAACTTATGTCCATTGAGTCGGTGATGCCATCCAACCAACTCATCCTCTATTGTCTCCTTCTCTTCCTGCCCTCAATCTTTCCCAGCATCAGGTATTTTTCTCTTGAGTCAGTTCTTTGTATCAGGTGGCCAAAGTATTGGAATTTCAGCTTCAGCATCAGTCCTTCCAATGAATATTCAGGGTTGACTTCCTTTAGGATCGACTGGTTTGGTCTCCTTGCTGTCAAGGGACTCTCAAGGGTCTTCTCCAGCACTACAATTCAAAAGCATCGATTCTTCAGTGCTCAACCTTCTTTATGGTCCAGCTCTCACATCCATACATGACTACTGGAAAAATCACAGCTTTGACTCTATGGACCTAGATTACAAAGTGATGTCTCTACTTTTTAATATGCTGTGTAGGTTTGTCATAGCTTTCCTTCCAAGTAGCAAGTGTCTTTTAATTTCATGGCTGCAGTCACAATCCGCAGAAAAGAAACGTACTGTCCCATAAAGCAAGCGAACTCAGCTGTTATTTCTCTTTTAGGGTTCCTTTCTCTAAGGCTTGGAAATATCTTATCTCATCATGTTTCTGTGGGAGCCCTTGCTCTTTCCTGTCAGGAAGGCCACCTTGGTCGGGTGAGCAGTGGATTGATGATTCTACACCTTCAAGCTGTATTTTGAGAGCAGAAAGCTGGAAAAGCACAGTTTGCTTTGTGAAAATCCCTAATGTTATCAGATTCTCCTTCATGTGCCCAGAACATCAGAGAAAGCCTGTGGCTAGGCACCAATATTCAGCCTTGGACAAGTCTACTCTCAAAAACAACTGTCTTTTTGTTTCTGCTAATGATGTAACTTGTCTGAAACACCTACCTGTCCAAGGCTTCGTGGGAATTATGTCTGTGGAGCACCGCCCTACCGTAATTTTCATCTCTGCAGAGAAAGAACAAAATTAAGTCACATGAAAAGTTATCACAGTCTTTGCTACTGCTAAGTCACTTCAGTCGTGTCCGACTCTGTGTGACCCCATAGACGGAAGCCCACCAGGCTCCCCCTTCCCTGGGATTCTCCAGGCAAGAACACTGGAGTGGGTTGCCATTTCCTTCTCCAATGTGTGAAAGTGAAAAGTGAAAGTAAAGTCGCTCAGTCGTGTCCGACCCTTAGCGACCCCATGGACTGCAGCCTACCAGGCTCCTCCATCCATGGGATTTTCTAGGCAAGAGTACTGGAGTGGCTTGCCAGTGCCTTCTCCGATCACAGTCTTTAGTAAGCATTAAATAAGGCAGACAAGAAAGAGCTCGCAATGCTTGGCAAAGTTAATTCATTTGACTTCAGGCATAAGAATACAACTATGCATTTATTTTAGCCAGTCACCACTTGAAAGAACACGGTGAAAAGAAACAAGTTTGGGAATACAAACAACCATTATTCTGATTTACCCCATGAGATTTCCAGGTGATTCCACAACAGAATGAGTGCTTGCTCTTTGGTTTTTGGTTTTGGTTTCTTTCATCAGAGTGTGGGAATGCTCAACCGACTACTTTGTATATATTAGAAGCATGCTTTTCTGCAGGAAGGCAGACTTTTTTTCAAACACGTTGTAAATTTAATTAAGCCTGTTATGTCTGAAGTGTTTCCCCTTGATGACCTTGATAGTTTTCCTTGACAAAGTGTAGGAAAATACATACCAGCATTTGTGGTTAAGAAGGTTGATTGTTCATAGATTCAGCCTATTTTTGAACCATGAGATTATATAGTGTGCTCTGTTTGGTCCTTAAAATACCCTATAAATTAGTCAAGGGAGACACTCTTATCTAATTCACGGATGAGAAAATTGCTCAGGGAGTCTGTGGCTTTCCTAAAGCTAAAAGATTAGCAAGTGACAAGGGTAGGTTTCGGTCCCAGATCTCTATATTCCAAGCTTTTGCTTTTCCTACTGGTCAGTCATGCAATAGGACTTCATACACAAAATCCTAAAGTTATGTCTTTCTTACTTTGTACAGTGGACCTGAAAATACAGGCAATGTTGTATGTGTATGTGCAGGACTGTAGCCTGCCAGGTTTCTCTATCCATGGGATTCTCCAGGCAAGAATACTGGAATGAGTTGCCATGCCCTCATCCAGGGGACCTTCCAAACCCAGGGATTGAACCTGCATCTCTATGTCTCCAGCATTGGCAGACAGGTCCTTTACCACTAGCGCCACCTGGGAAGCCCACAGGCAACGTTAGGAAATGTCAAAACATGTAGTAAAGACTTTGGCCTTGAGCCAAGGCAGAGAGTAAGTATTGGAACCTTTCAACGTGAACCCAACCAAACCTGAAATATCACATTTCTTCTAGTTCTGCTCCACTAATGTTACTCAACACTCTGGAACCACTGACAATAAAGCTATAAAAGAACTGCAGTAGATAATTAAAAAGAAAGACGAACAGTGAAACTGAAACAATTCCAGAGAATATACACCCTCAGAGATCCCAAGAGAACCCTCTGGATTCCCGGTATCCCCTCCCTACATTTGGGAGAGAGCAGCAGACAACAGATGCACTTTTTGCCTGAAGAAAAATCCTAACAAGGAGTCCAGCACTGGGCCAGCGAGTGTGGGGAAAGCATCAGAGCCAATTTCCCCTTCACTGAGAAGCTGTCACACCGTCCCAGCTTCCCTAGGCCTTTTTAAGGAAGTGTGTCTGGCATAAAACCATCGTTCCTACCGACTGTAAATTGTCTTAGACATTTCTATCTCCCCACATCTGTGCAAATACTTGCAGCACCAAATTTACCTTTGATATCCCTCTGCCACTTCGGAAAAATAGTAATGTCATAATAGGTTTCAAGAGAAGCAGTAAATGTTGCTTTATAGAAGGAAACGATTGTAGTCCAAGAGTGCTAACTCTAAAACTTAGTGTGTGGAACTGATTGTTGTCTAAGAGTGTTACCTCCAAAACGTAGTGATCTCCAAATACCCCTATAGTTCCTTAAAAGAATAGAATTTAATAACAGAATTTAAGAGACATTTTTGTTCACCAATTACAAGTATGCTCCTCAAACAACCATGCATGGAGAGTTTAGTAGAAAGCTTGGAGTAAGTATCCCAGATGTTCAAGCAGGTTTTAGAAAAGGCAGAGGCACCAGAGATCAAATTGCCAACATCCGCTGGATCATGGAGAAAGTAAGAGAGTTCCAGAAAAACATCTATTTCTGCTTCATTGACTATGCCAAAGCCTTTGACTGTGTGGATCACAATAAGCTGTGGAAAATTCTGAAAGAGATGGGAATACCAGACCACCTGACCTGCCTCTTGAGAAACCTGTATGCAGGTCAGGAAGCAACAGTCAGAACTTTACATGGAACAACAGCCTGGTTCCAAATAGGAAAGGGAGTGCGTCAAGGTTGTATATTGTCACCTTGCTTATTTAACTTATATGCAGAGTACATCATGAGGAACGCTGGGCTGGAAGAAGCACAAGCTGGAATCAAGATTGCTGGGAGAAATATCAATAATCTCAGATATGCAGATGACACTACCCTTATGGCAGAAAGTGAAGAGGAACTCAAAAGCCTCTTGATGAAAGTAAAAGAGGAGAGTGAAAAGGTTGGCTTGAAGCTCAACATTCAGAAAACAAAGATCATGGCATCTGGTCCCATCACTTCATGGGAAATAGATGGAAAAACAGTGGAAACAGTGTCAGACTTTATTTTTTTGGGCTCCAAAATCACTGCAGATGCTGATTGCAGCCATGAAATTAAAAGACGCTTACTCCTTGGAAGGAAAGTTATGATCAACCTTGATAATATATTAAAAAGCAGAGACATTACTTTGCCAACCAAGGTCCGTCTAGTCAAGGCTATGGTTTTTCCCGTGGTCATGTATGGATGTGAGAGTTGGACTGTGAAGAAGGCTGATCGCCGAAGAATTGATGCTTTTGAACTGTGGTGTTGGAGAAGACTCTTGAGAGTCCCTTGGACTGCAAGGAGATCCAACCAGTCCATTCTAGAGGAGATCCGTCCTGGGTGTTCATTGGAAGGACTGATGTTGAAGCTGAAACTCCAATACTTTGGCCACCTCCTGTGACGAGTTGACTCACTGGAAAAGACTCTGATGCTGGGAAAGGTTGGGGGCAGGAGGAGAAGGGGACGACAGAGAATGAGATGGCTGGATGGCATCACCGACTCTGTGGACATGAGTTTGAGTGAACTCCAGGAGTTGGTGATGGACAGGGAGGCCTGGTGTGCTGTGATTCATGGGGTCGTGGAGAGTCGGACACGACTGAGCGACTGAACTGAACTGAACTGAACTGAATGCAGGGCTTCCCATCTTCAGTGCTCTTGACATTACGGGTTTGATCATTTTTTGTCGTGAGGAGTGTCCTGTGCATTGTATTAATAGGTTGTTTAGTGGCATTCCTAGTCTCTACTGACTAGATGTGAGGAGTACCCCGTCCCCAGTTTTGACATCTATAAATGTCTCCTGACCTTGTCAAACATCCCCTGGGAGCAAAATTGTCCCTAACTGAGAACCACTGGTGTAACGGAAAGACAATGGGTCATGTTCCTCTCAGCTCTACCACTTAATAGCTGTGTGCTCTTGGACAAGTTACCTAACTTCTCGGCCTCAGACTCTTCTTCTATAAAATGAGAATGTAATACCTACCTTGTATGACAGTTGTGAGATTTAGTGATGCTTTATATGTAAAGTACCTAGCATCTAACTTGACATGTAAGAGGGAATCAAAAAACATATGCATATGCGTGTATATATATATATATATATATACACATATGTATATATATGGGCTTCCCTAGTAGCTCAGCTGGTAAAGAACCTGTCTGCAATGCAGGAGACCCTGGTTCAATCCTGGGTCAGGAAGTTCCCCTAGAGAAGAGATAGGCTACCCACTCCAGTATTCTTGGGCTTCTCTGGTGACTCAGATGGTAAAGAATCTGCCTGCAATGTGAGAGACCTGGGTTCGATCCCTGGGTTGGGAAGATCCCTTGGAGGAGGGCATAGCAACCCACTCCAGAATTCTTGCCTGGAGAATCCCCATGAACAGAGGAACCTGGCAGGTTACAGTCCATGGAGTCAAAGAACCGGACACAACTGAGTGACTAAGGACACACACATGTGTGACTAAGTGACTAAGGACACACACACAATTTATAATATATCTGGGTTGGACAAATCTCTGTTATAAATCTGTGCTGGCAATGAGGCAATATGTTTAGGGACATAGTCTTCAAACCTTTAAACGTATAGCTAATAGACATAATGCTTAAAACAGACAATACTTTCTTGGTGGTAAATGTCTTCACTCACGAAGTGACAGTGCATTTAGCACCTTTCTGGATCTAGAGGTATACAGCCAGTGGGAACTAAAATGAGCCAAGAATTTACCTATTTCACTTGCTCATAAGGACATTTCAGATAAATTATTATTAAATTTGGAATCATGCTTCTGTTTGTTTTAACGGACATGATCAATATATACTAGGAATATCCCCACCATGGACTAAATATTACCTTTTTAGAAACTGGAATGTCCTTTTTTTCAGGTTATCAATGTCTATGCTACTCATAACAATGAAATCCTGCTTTCTCTCACAACTCATGGTCTTTTAGGTATATGGATATTTAAGATGGTAGAGATGTTGTTAAAAATCTGATATAACCAACGTATGCTTACTAAATCTTACCAAAAATAAGGCCAAGCAACAAAGTGCTTTAGAAAAAAAAAAGCATCCACTTTCCAGTTGGCCATTAGTTTCCCAAATGGAGAATAGCTCTTTCTTCTCCCCTCTCCTTCCTCCCCACACCCTCTTACCTTTCTTCTTCAGGACGTTTCTTTATCCAGCTATTATCCTGCAAGAAAGTCCTTCTTTTGTTGACCTCTTGGAAACCTTGTTGCCTCAGTGTGGTCCCCTGCATGGCAGTCTTCATATCTAACGACAGAAAAATGAAACCTCAAGAGATGCAGTGTCATGGAGTTGAGAGTGTGTTTGCTAACTTGCAAATCTTGATAGCGCATCTGATGGTCCAGCCTCCATCTTCTAGGCTGGAATCTCCAGTACTGTTTCAAAGTAGGATGCACTGGCAAGAAAGAACACATCCCACACCTATCATCAAAGATAACATAACATATAAGACTGCTCGGGTGCCAACTGAAACTACCTGTGCACGTTATGAAGCCCTGCCCTGCACCTGGGAATGTAGAACCACAGGCCTCAGCTAAATCAATACTGGGTTTGGTGGGTGGGCCATTTTTCTCAGAAAGAAATATGCCTTGGAAGGACACACAAGATTGTTTTGGAAGTACTTATAATACTCAATAAGTCCTGGTGCTTCTGATTATAAATAATGTGATTCTTTGGTCTCATGGAAGTCAGAAGTACAGAAGGTCACCCACACTTGATTTTTAAAAGAAATCTTTGAATTGAAATTAGATGAGTTACATCTACAGCACTCTGACTTTTATCTTAAGCCTAACTTTGGCCATGTTAATTAAATTCGACTGCTGCTTCTAAGCATTTCATAGCTACATGAAAAAATTAGGAACTATGAATTGTTTTCCCCAGATTTTTAAGTTTTCTGAGTAAGGGAAATAGCATCTACATTACCGTTTCCTGTGGGAGATGTTTTTCTCAAGGTGAAATTGGACATGCTGCCTCCCAGTCAGGACCTAAAAGAAAAGTGGGATTGGGGCAAAACATGACAATGACTTAACAAAGAATCAACAAGGGGCTCGTTCATTGCTAATGAGACACATTTTTCAATGACATGGACAGTCCCATAACCTGCTATAACAAATACATGATATAAACTGTCCCCTGAGAACATGAGAATTTATCTATTCCAATGTACTTATTTTACAGATGAAGGTACTAAAGTCAGGAGTATTTAGTGTCCCCTACGTTACAGGACAAGCAATTGGCTGAATCAGACCATCAGTTAATTCATTTATTCAATGACTAAATATGCATTGAGAGCCTGGCACTGAACCAGGAGGTGGAGACAAGAAAGATAATATGACAAGTGTCTGTTCTGCGGCCCTAAAGGTATTGCGGGTCCCAGGTGTGGCCTTTCTGCTTAACAGAGAAGTCAGCCCTGAATTTCTACAAATGTGGGACTCTCAGTTTTTAAACTGGAACAGTCCTGGACCAATAGTGATGACTTGGTCACCCTAGGTGGGGTGTTATATTTTTTGCAGAGTCCATCCCACCAGATGGTGTATGGAATGTGGGAGGGGCCCTCCATCTGGAGTCAGAATCAAGTCCTAGGTCCAGCTTCATGACATTAAAGTTCTGAACTACTTAATCTCCCTGTAAAATGGTCTAATGAAACCCATTACCTACCTCATAAGGTTGTGATGATCATCTGAACAAGGTACACAGAAATCACCTTGTCAAACTATAAATGAGTTGAGACTTACAGTTGCATCATCAGACAGCAGTTTACAGGTATAATGTGGGGGTTATAAAGCCCCCATCTCCCATCCTCTGGTTCAAATGTATCTCCTACGATAACTGGCTATAGGACCTGAAGAGCTAAAGATACATTTTCTGGATCAAGGCATTGTTTCCCTGGGGTCTTCATTTAGAATATCAGTGCCCCAAGAGTGGGTGAGAAGTGGAAGCTGCTGGTGACTTTACCAGCCTAGCGTTTGGCATTGTGGGCTCACAGCTTCATCTCTTTTGGGAAATTGCCCTTGGCTGGTGGGGCTGTCAGTTATACACCCTCATCCACTACACCTGCAGCCAGCAACATGACTACCCTGGAACTCAGAGCCACTTCTGCAGGCCCTCACCATGGCAGACGTTAGGCCAGCAGGGGGCGCATGATTGCCCAGCTCATTCTCCTGCCTCCCCAAATCTTCTTTCTCCCTCTTCCCTTTCTCCTTCTCTTTGGCATATACCTTTCATTAATCACAGGCACCCAAGGGCCTCTCAGGCACTGCTTCGAGGGGACCCAACCTCAGATTAACAACCAGCATAAGACTGGCAGCTATTCACTCCACAGGGAGTCTGAAGGTCTCAGTGAAATTAGAAAGTTGCCGTTAACTTGTGTCTGACTCTTTTGTGACCCCATGGCCTGTGGCCTGCCAGGCTCCTCTGTCCATGGGATTCTCCAAGCAAGAATACTGGAGTGGATTGCTATTTTTTTTTCCAGGGGTTCTTCCCAACCCAGGGGTCAACTCGTGTCTCCTGTTTGGCAGATGGATTCTTTACCACCTCGCCACCAGGGACTTGGAAAGAGCTGTATCTAAGGTGTGTTGTTTACTGTGTCACTTTGGGGATGATATTTATAGCTCATCTCCCTTATGTGTAAAATGAGATGAGCTGTGGTTGCTTTGAGGGGCAGATTTGTCCATCAGGATGATGACACAGGCTTCTATCACCTCGGAAAGTGAGGGGTGGTTGGGTGTGGGGAGGAGATGAACAGCCTGGGCCACTGGGTGCTGGACATGCAAGGGCTGTAGGGCAGACGCTGTCTCATGTATTTGGAGGCCCCTCAAATCTGGAAGACAGGGGAGGAAAAAGGGCCTGGCAAACTTCAGTCTCAACCACTTGTTCCCTTCACCTCAGTCTGGCCTCACTTCTCTGGGCTCTTGGCTAACCAACTTTCTGTTTCTAAATGGGCTCTGATAAACCTTCTCCTGAGCCAGTAAAGACCTGAAGGGTTCGTAGCCAGCTGAACTTGGATTCTGACATGGGCAGAATGCTGAATGTACAGCTGGTAATGTATTTGCAAAGACTGCAAACTCAACCGTGAAACTCAGGGCAGGGTCAAAAGAGAAAAGGCATTTGGCAATTAACTGCTTATTTGTCACAGAAGACCGAGTGTCCTGTAAGTCAGACCCAAGACTGTGTCTTCTCATTTCCAGCCTGTGGGACAGAGTAGGAGTAGATGCCCCCTCAGTGCTTACTATGCACTGAGTTAGGTCCTTTTAAAAATTTCTAGCACCCCAGTGTCTCAGGATGTGTCTGTATTTGGAGGCAGGGCTTTTAAAAGAAGTGATTACATTAAAATGAGGCCATTGGGGTGAGGCCTAATCCAATCTCTCCTCTGACCTTATAAGAAGAGGAATTTGGACACACAAAGACACCTTTTCTCTGGGAGAGGATGCAGACAGTAAGAAGGTGGCCATCCTGAAAATGAGAAGGGAGGCCTTAGGAGAAACCAAAACTGAACACCTTGATCTTAGACTTCCAACCTCCAGAACTATGAGACAACAGATTTCTTTCTTCCTTAAAAAATTTTTACAAAATCTTTTGGCCCCACCACATGGCATGTGGGATCCCAGTTCTCCAACCAGGGACGGAGCCCCACCCCCTGCATTGGCAGCTCAGAGCCTTAATCTTAGGACTTCCAAGGAAATCCCCCAGATAACAAATTTCTCTTACCAGCCTGTGGTACTTTGTTTTGGCAGCCCTAGCAAACTCATAAAGTCCTTATGGGGGAAGTAGTTTAAACATTTCTAAAATAGCTAAGTCATTCAAAGAGCTTTGTGCCACTGTATTTCTGACCTTCATTTCTTAATGGCCCCACTGCACAGGGCAGTTGTCCATAGCCATAGTATCTGCTCTTGACAGGGTACCTCACAGGCATCATAAACTCTTCCTCGCATAAACTCTGCACAGCAGCTATTACCTCCATCTCCCAGATAAGACACCTGAAGCTCAGGGAGAGGATGTAACCTGCCAAAGTGAAAACAAGCAGAATGTGGTTCTAAACTGAAGCCCACTCTTTCCTCGGCAACCAGCAATAATGCTTGTGATGAGTCACTGCAAGACGGGACAGGTACCTGGCATTACATTGGGAGAGGGTAGGTACACAGCAGGGCCTGCCTGACTCTTGACATCTCTGGAGTCCCATGATCTCTGCCCTCATGCCTGGCAGCAGGAGAACCAGGACAGCTTCTCAAGGAATCACTGCAGCAAGCAAATGCGTATTCCTGATACTTCCTAGCTTACAAACCTATGTCCAGGCAAAACGTGCACACAAATGGTCATGGCAGCATTATTCCAAATAGCCAAAAGGTGAAAATAACCCAGATGTCCATCAGTGGATGAATGGGTACACGGCACATGGTACACGGCATGTATACCCATACACTGTATGGGTATACAGTGGAATATTAGTTGGCAACTAAAAGAAATGAAATGTTGATACGCATTACAACGTGGATGAAACTTGAAACATGCTAAGCGAAAGAAGCCAGACTTGAAGGTGACACAAGTAGGGGTCTATCTGGATGTTGTTTCTTTAGATTTTCCTTGGTATCCTCCCCATATTCCACCTCAATTTCCTCCCAAGCCAGGCTTCTGCTGCCCCCTTTAGAAGAGGAGAGTTCAGACAATAATAATTCTGTAGATGATGTTATAGTAATATATAATTTATCTCATTTCATTTCCATAGCCATGTTCTAAGAGTAATATCCCAATTTAGCAGAGACATGGCTCGAGCAATAGCCGAGAGGCAAAGCTGGGACTCCACCTGAGGTTTTCCAGCTCAAGGTTCATCATCTTTTCCTCTCTGCCGGGGACTCCCTGCAGCTGTAGAGAGAACAGCACCTCCTCTTTACCTTATATTTACTCGTCCCCAGTGGCTCAGCAGATAAAGAATCTGCCTGCAGTGCAAGAGATATATGAGACCTATGTTCGATCACTGAGTTGGGAAGATCCCCTGGAGAAGGAAATTGCAAAGCACTCCAGTATTCTTGCCTGGGAAATCCCACAGACAGAGAAATGTGGTAATATGTAGCAACTCCATATATTTGGGCTTCCCTGGTGGCTCAGATGGTAAAGAATCTGCCTGTAATGCAGGAAACCAGTGTTTGAACCCAGTACAGGAAGATCCTCTGAAGAAGGGAATGGCAACCCACTCCAGTATTCTTGCCTGGAGAATCTCATGGACAGAGGAATCTGGAGGGCTACAGTCCATGTGGTCACAAACAGTCGGACATGACTGAGTGACTAACACACACATACACACCTTAGATTCAAGGCTGGCTCTGATCAGATCCTGCTAAAGCATCTGATATTTTCACGCTTTAGCCAGGCATTCTCCAGAAGGAGTCATAAGCTCCGACATCCAGACAAGATCCTGGCCTTTACTGCTGTCTCCCTGCCAATGATTAGCCTCTGGATCCCATAAACGCTTCTCTGGTTCCACCCCCAGTGTCTCTGGGATACTTTCTAGGAATAGCTTCCAGTGACCTCACTTGCTTTCTCTGGGACACCCCAGTTTCAACTTGTTCCCTCTTTCAGGAAAGTTTCTGGGAAGAATTAGGCCTTTTACACTTTACCCTTTCCATCTCTGAAACTGCCAGCCTGAAGGTAAGAGTAGCTATCTTTGGACCATGAACTAACCTGAGGACTGAAGTCACACACTAACAATGGCAGAGCGGGAAGTTAGAAGGAGCAGGGCTCCTTACAGAGTTGCCAGACAGCCTGGATGATCTAATTCTTAACTTTGGGCAAGAGAAAAGTAAACCTCTTAGTTTCTTCATGAGATTACTCTTTCATATTTTTGTTACTCAAGCTTAGTGCTCTTCTTGCCTGTTACAAGGTCAATGTGTAAGGTCTGAAACAGAAGGTCTAAAAGCCCATGGTGGTCTTCAAAATATGAGATACTAGTGACTCTTTTATTAGTAAAACACAGTTTCTTGCAACATGTCTGTGTGTTTGATGCCCCCAGCAAGAAGGATCATGTGCTTCATTCCCACTATTGCTTCAGATTGTGCCACATGCTTACTACACATCGTTTTATTCAATCCTCCAGGTGAGTATCATTACCTCTAATTGTAGGAACTCAAGGGAGGCTAAATAACCTGGCCAAGGTCACAGAGGAAGTGACAGCCAGGAACTGCAATTAGGTCTATGACTGCAACTTTGCCAGGGTCTTCTCAGTGAATGATACTGCATGTTGCACGAAGTATTATGTGATGTAGCCAATCCCAGATATGCAGGAAGTGCCCACAAGTTCCAAAAGATGGGAGAGAATGGGAGAGGAGCTGGGAGGAGCAGCAGTAATAAATAGCTGCTCCATCACCACTGGGCAGCTCAACCTTGAGCCTCTCCCCTCCCGTGGCCACACTGATGCCATGAGTGGCCTGACACTATTCCTTACCTGACTCCTTCTCTGAATCTTTCTTCCTGCTCAGTGGCTTGATAATGTTTTATACTCTTTCCTAGCTGCTTGCTGTCCATTGACTCCTTTTAAACCACCAAATGCTTAAGCTGAAGACTCTGATGTGAAATGAGACAGGAAAATATAATGGATTCTATTTTTAAATGATGATAGTTTAATAAGTATGCAGGAGCTTTTTTATAAGTGGAAAATGACTAATACGGTGGGAAAAAAAATTTTTTTTCATCAAATCTACATGTTTCACTCACAACTGCACAAACTTACTCAGGGTTATCTGCTCTTTTATTTTTCCTTAGGACCCATTGGCCATAGCACCCTCATTATCTCCTTAATGTCAGCCCCTTTGGTGGCCCCAGAACCATTTCTAGAAGCTCAAATCTAAAACCTTTAAGGTGCAAACTCCTCTTTCATCAACCTCTAATTCCACAGAAATTTTACTGCAATGGAACACTTTCCATCTTGACCAGAATATATATTTTTACATATGGAAATTTTCTGTACTGCTATTAAAAATGGATCAACAATATAGGTCCCTGTGAATAATGCTCTTGTTAAACAAATACCTATTTGTAGAATGGATTGGAGATTAAAAACCTTTCAAATTGGTAATATCAGGAAATACATGCAGCAAAATCTCATTTTTATATTATTTTTTAAAGAAATTACTTATTTCAGCAGCTGAGGTTATGCTGTTTCATATTTACTTAACACCCAGATAACCACACTTCAGTCATCTCAGTTCAGTCAATTAGATTTATTTCTAAGTGTTGTCCTTGGTTTCCTTCCAATCAAGTTTTAAACTTCTCATGAGAAAGATGCAACTGTCATCTTGGCTTCTCAAAATGCGTTATTGGCCCATAGGCCAACAACTATATTTTAAATGTGTAATATTATGGGAAAAGATGTGTCTCTATTATGCTTGGAACTACAGAAACTTTTCCCTTTTAAACCACTAAATGCTTAGGTTGATGTCTCTGATGTGAAATCATGTTGTCAAAAGTCAATAGGGAGGGAATTCCCTGGCTGTCCAGTGGTTAGGACTTCACACTTCCACTGCAGGGACCTGGATTTGATACCTCGTTGGGGAAGCCATGTGGCATGGCCAAAAAAAAGTCAATATAGTAGAAGGGAAAAAAAAAATCTTTTCAACTTTTGGCTTCTCTTTCATTTCCTCTTAGTGGCCAAACACCAGAAAGTGCTAGTTTGTACCCAGTTCTACAGCTTCTGCCCAAAGACATGTGTATTTAGATTTAGAAAAAATTGGTCTTCTTAAATTCTGAATTACAAAGCCAGTCAAGTTTTCCATGGTTTCTCTGGATGCATTTGAAACTATCAAACATCCCCTATTTCTTCAAGTTGTCCCTTTTCAGATCCTCTTCATCTCCCTCTGGTCCTCCTCAATTTCTATCTTAAATAATAGCACTTCCTTGAGAGATTTAGGTCACCAGGTGATCCCCCTGCCCCCGGAGCCAGTCAGCCCCAGCTCCTGCTAGCCCAACTCGAAGACTCCCCTGGGTCACCTCCCAGCTAAGTTGCACTCCTCGCCATCTTTTGTGTCCTCCTGACAAAAAGACTTTGTGGGTCTCTCTTCCCTCCCAAGGACAAAATGCCTCTCGACATACCTAATAAGTGCTATGAGTTACCACTCCCTGCTAACTCTCCCTAAGAAAGATTGTGTGAGCAAAGCAACTGGAATGAGGTGGTGCAGAGATGAGGAAGAGCAAGACAAAAAAGAAAAAAAAAATGCAGAGCAGGAAATAGGATAACAAACTAGAAGATGAAAGAAGAAAAGAGAAAAAGGCCAACAGAAAGAATTCACCACTGATACTTGGTCATGTGATGGTGTTAGCCCTCTTCAGCTTAGATTGTATATGTATTATGCTTAGGGCTTCCCCGGTGGCTCAGCAGTCAAGAGTCCGCCTGCATTGCAGGAGCTGCAGGAGACGTGGGTTCAATCTCTGGGTCGGGGAAGATCCCCTGGTAGAGGGCGTGGCAACCCACTCCAGTATTCTTGCACGGAGAATCCCATGGACAGAGGAGCTTGTTGGGTTACAGTCTATAGAGTCACAAAGAGTCAGACACGACTGAAGCGGCTTAGCACACATGCATGCATGTATTATGCTTAGACCCACATAATGCCTTAAGGCTGATACTGTGATTATCCTCCTTCTCCACCTAAGTAAACTTCATAACGAATGATTTCAATGAAGTCAGAGTCTTTTCGCAGAAGGCAGTGTATGAGTTGGAGATGTGGAGAGGGGGTGATATTAGTTCTTTCTGTTTTATAGCTGAGTTGCGACGAGTTGACTCACTGGAAAAGACTCTGATGCTGGGAAAGGTTGGGGGCGGGAGGAGAAGGGGACGACGGAGAATGAGATGGCTGGATGGCATCACCGACTCTGTGGACATAAGTTTGAGTGTACTCCGGGAGTTGGTGATGGACAGGGAGGCCTGGCGTGCTGTGATTCATGGGGTCGCGGAGAGTCGGACACGACTGAGCGACTGAACTGAACTGAACTGACTGAATGTCCTCTAATAAAAAAATGAAACAAGGAAAGTAGGGAAAAAATTCGCTCTTTTTGGAAAGAGGTTTTTAGGATGAGTAGTTTTTCTTAAGTTACACAGCCAGTGTGCAATTGGGATTCCAACCCAAATGGACCTGACATCGGACTTCCTGTCCCAGAAGCTCGGGAAATAAAAAAGTGTCAACAGATAGAAAGTTACCAGGTTAAAAGAAAGGGTGAGGAGAATGACATTTCCTTTGCAACAGAAATCTGTAATGGACCACCACCAAGAGAGAGATTTGGGGCAGACTTTCTCTGATCGGCCAAGTATCATGAGAACAGCAGAGTGATAGTTGGATGCTCCAGAGTCTCTCCAGAGTTAATTTATTGAGCTTCTAATATACTTAGGTAAATTGATATCTTTATGGAAAATACCAAATGTGAATAGTTGCCTAGGAGGAATCGCTAAAGTGATGGGGGAAAAAACAAAAGCAAACATAAACTATGGAAATAAACACAGCAAAAATGTCTAGAACGACATATGTAGCTTGGTGGTATTCATTTTTGTGTATGAAAAAGCCTTCATGGTTCAATACCTACTAGTACTTGCTTCCCAGAAATCACTGATAATAGGGAAAAACGCCTAGAAACTGAAAAAAGCACAAACGCTATTAAACTATTTTCAACAGAAGAATAAGAAAGACTCTATAATTACAAATCAGTAAACAACAGCATTATCTTCTGTGAGATAAATACAACAAACCATCAAACAACTAATTATCACCTAAAAGAACATGAAATATTATGTAAGGATAAAACAAACAGGGCTTCACGAAGTGTAAATGTTAATAAATGCATTTAAATTAATGGACTATGTTTAGCCTTCACACGCACTGTAGAAGGAAATCCAATAATTACGAGGGTGGGAAAGACTTGCTTAGCCTGCTGTGATGGTTAGAAATTTGCTGTTTCTTTAGTCACACAGGTTCCCAGGCTACACACACCATTAGAAAACTTGCTTACTAAGGGTTGAGAGACTTCAGAATGTAGCACAGAGGAAGTCTTGGAGCCAGCCAGTTATCTTTATGCTATGAATTTAGAGTCTGAAAACCATCGACCAAGGGCTTTCCTGGTGACTCACTGGTAAAGAATCTGCCTGCCAATGCAGGAGATGCAAGAGACATGGGTTCAGTCCCTGGGTCAGGTAGATCCCCTGCAGAAGGAAATGGCAACCCACTCCGGTATTCTTGCCTGGGAAATCCCACGGACAGGGGAAACTGGAGGGCTACAGTCCATAAGTTCACAAAGAGCTGGACACGACTGAGCGACTAAACAACAAACCATCGACCATAAAATGTTTTTATTGCTTGTTCTTGCTTTTAGCATGAGCCCCCAGCTACCCTTGTCTCCACCATCAATCCTTACTGCAGAACGGTAGATGACATCAAGTTGCAGCGTGCAGAGTGCTAGTCTCTGTGACAGTGGTTAAATTCATATCATGACACTGGTCTAACGTTTATTATTAATAATAAAATGCTATCTGATAAAAATTATCTGTTGCCTGAGCCCCTCAAGCACTGTTTTCAGTTCTAACTGAAAACATTTGTTAAATGAGTAAAAAACCCAAATTTAGACTGTGCACTATGAACCAAAAGTTACCCTAAGTTCTCTGTCTTAATCTTATATCCTATTCACTACAACTCTTTCCTGTGGTCACTCTTCATCTCAATTTTACACAATAAAATCTTTCTCATTATAATAGTAATATATGTTCAACAGAAAATGTGGAAAATATAAGAAAGTCCAAAGGAAAAAGTCAGATACCTTTTATCAACGTTTGTTCTTTTCCTCTAGGATTATTTTATTATTATTATTATCATTTTGCATATTACAGCCTATTTGATGCAAATTTTCAATACCATTTAAAAATATTTGAATAATTAATTCTTCTGCAACTACAAAATATTTCATCTTATGGGTCTATCAGTATAACATAACTCCTCTGTTTTTTCCCAACAAAACCATACAAATCTTTTGACCACATCCCTTTTTATTTTTATCTATGTCTTATAGATCTTTAGAAGTAAAATTATTTGCCAAGGGTTATAACTTCTAAAATGTACTTGATCTCTATTGTGAACTATCTTCCCATAAACTTTATACCAGTTTACAATCCTTCCTCAGCACGTGAATGTCCACACATTGGCCAGGAGTTAGAATTGTCATTTATTAGTCTCTTTAATGATATAATAGGTGAAAGTGGAATCATTTTGGCTCAAATGCATATTTTTATAATTTTATTGGTTATTTTCTTATTTTGTGAATTATCCATTGATGAATATTACGGATTTCTTATTGCTTTCTTATTTTCTTTGTAGGGAAACGTTTATAGGTATGACATCTTTATATGTCAGAAATATTTATTTTTACTTTCCCAGTATTCATTTGGCTTCTAATTCTGATTTTTCATTAGCAGCGTCTAATTTTATAATTCTCTCTTTCCCCTTATGAATTCTTTCACTCCTTAAAACCCCTGTAGACCATCAATAAAACTTTTTTCCTGACCTCAAAATCCAAGTGATCACCAAATACTGTAACTCTTCTCCTACATCTCTCTTGATTGTCTTTCTATATTCAAGCTGGCATGATCTGCTTACTGTTTTAACAGCTTTCTACCTATATTCCCAATCTCTAGACTTACACTCTTAATCCATTCTCACAAGTCACCACTTTGCTTAAAATTCCTCAGTGGCCTCCATTTCTGTCAGGATAAAATCCAAATTGTTGGCAAGGCTTACAAGTCTGTACCCTCCAGTCTTCTTTCTTGCTACTCCGCGTGCTTCACTCAAACTCTACTTTCAGCTTGACTAGGGAATTTAGTCACTCAGTCCTCTCTGACTTTTTGTGACCCCATGGACTGTAGCCTGCCAGGCTCCTCTGTCCATGAAATTCTCCAGGCAAGGATACTGGAATGGGTTGCCATTTCCTTCTCCAGGGGATCTTCCCGACCCAGGGGTTGAACCCGGGTCTCCTGCATTGCAGGCAGATGCTTTACCATCTGAGCTACTGCTAGACTAAGTCAGTCCAATTCCTGAGGGCTCCATCGTTTTCATCACCTTTATGCTGTTGCTCGCTCTACGGTTTTTGCCTAAAGCATTCTTTCTCAGCCTCTCTTCAACCTTACTCTCCTTTCAGGAAAGACTTTTCAGGTCACACATTACATATCCTCCTAGAGGTTTTCAGTGATACCATCACAACCTTGTCTGTACCTCCACTTCTCCAGGCTGAGTTAAGAGGCTTACTAAGTGTTCACAAGGCAAAGAGTACCTTTCCATAACAACATTACCATACAGACTGCCTGTTTGTGTGGCTGAATAGTTTATCTCCATCAACACACACACACACACATTGTAAATCTGAAGGTTGTAACAAAGACCATTTTCTCTACAGCTGTATTTCCAAATATTATTATTGTCTTTGGCACATAATCAATTATAGAGGAACACTTGTTGCAAAAATGAGATTAATATTTACACATTTTCTTCTAATTAAAAAATGTATTTTATTGTTATACAGAAACTATAATCCATATGGATTTACTTTGATAATCCCTTCCCCACTGATACATGATTTTTCCTTTGTCACGTAAAAAATTTCTTATACATTCAAGAATGTGCTTCACAGCTGTCTCTTCTGTTCCATAGATCTACCATTAGTTTCTTGCAACAGAAACAAACTATTTTAGTTATTGTCTTTTTATAATACATTTTAATATTTAATACAAGCACCCCTCACTAATTTCCCTTGTAGAAATTCTATCAGCTATTCTAATTTATTAATTTCTTAAGATAAACATTAAAATTATTTTCTTTGATTTCAAAACAAATATTCTATTAACACTTTTGATTAGAACTGCATGAATCCTATAAAATGTTATGAGAAGAGCTGACATTGATGACATTCAATCTGTTCATCCAGGAATCTACTCAAAGATGTTTTTTCTCAACAAAGTTTAGGCCTTATAGTAAACTTCTGTGATTTTTCTTAATCTAGGTCCCACATTTTTCGTACGGAAATTTTTTCTCCATGTTTTACATCTCTTTGTGTTCTTGTAAAAGACTATGTAAGTCATATTATCTTATTATACAAATATATGCATAATTAAGTAGGAGCCCTAAATTTTTTTTTTATTTGCTGGTACTGTGAGGTAAGTATGATCACACAAGTGACACTTTGTCAAAGTGGGATCATAATCAAATCCAAGTCTATCTGGATTCCAGCCTCCTGTAGATTCCTTTCAGATGTTTACTTGATAACGAGAGAGAAAACACTAGGAAAAATGAAGGAGGAGGGTAAGGCTGCAGGGAGGCCATTTTCTCCAAAATATTTAAAATTAGTTCTTGATGTGGATGTACTGTGCATATCCTGCAGCTCCTGAGAATTTTCTGGAATACTGTCACAGCTTCCTGGGATGGTTGTATTCTAGTTAAAAAAAGTATGGTCTATATGATTTATTACTTTCTCCCAGAAGGTTCCATTAAAAGGATACTTGATTACATTTTAGACCAGGAAAACTTGGGTCTAGAAACAGAGGATAAATTATTTAGATGCTTAGAGCTCTCAAGTATACAATTACAATGAGTTCAGAACTAGAAGTAAGCCAGTTGTTGTTTAATGGATAGCTATAAAAAGCACTCTTCCATTTAATAAACACAGTAAAAGGATGATTCATATCTTTAAGAAGTTTAGCAACTAACATAAACACAAATCTAATAAATGCAGCTGTTATTTGACACAGCATCCATTTAAGGAAGGGCCTTCACCAAATTCTAAAATCACGTGGATTTTTTAACAATGGACTAGAAACCCTTAAGAAATATATTTGATAAAGACTTTTGATTCAAAAGTAAACTTCAAGCAACTACAGACAAGTTTCCAGTAATTAATACACAAAACCCTTATTTCAAAGTTCTCAGCAAGAGAAACACGATCAACAAATAGCCTAGAAGCAGGATAATGTCAGAAGACAAACTGTGGGACCAGCAAAGTTTTCCCATGGACCCCTGGCTGGTCAATGAGTCTGTCTCATCCCTCTTGAAGAGTGCTTGGAGTTGATGCCCAAATCATAGGGTCACTATCAGTGAAAATTGCTTAAGTTGACTGCTTAGTTAACTATATACAATTCATTCCACAGTCTGGGCTTTGTCATTCAAAACATCTCCTCTTTGTTGACAAAGTCCCCAGTTAAATGAATCTGTCAGCTATTTCAGTCAAAATTCCAGCAGTTAGAGGAGTCAGCCAGGTGAACAGCACCTACAGACTGGCAGCCGAGGTGAGGCTGGCTCTGAGTGCGTGTATCACAACCTACAACCGACCTACAACCTACATGTGCACGCTAGATCATCTTCTTATACGGGGCTGACTGATCCAGTTGCAAATTTATGTCAATTGGCTCTAAGATTTCATGAAGCTAAAATTTTAATAAAAATCCTGGCATTCTATCTGCATTCTCTGTCTACCCTGACATTCAGAATCAACCAAATGTTTTACTAAAATTTTTATTGATGTAATCTCACAGTTTTCTCAAATTGATTTTCCTAGTACTTTAGTTCTGGAAGACAGTAAACATCAGAAGAACCATTTGTGCATTATAAACTGTGGAAGGGAAAGCTGGTTTTAAATCTGATCACATTTCATGACAAAATTATAACCCGCAAATGCTACACTTTAGCTTTCTGATTGCTATAAATGTTTGAAAACCAATTATAAAATTCCTCAGTAACCTTTGAGCACTGAGCTCTAAATGCGTCTGAGATGGCAGGTGATCTGCTCAGCAGTGGAAAGTGATGGAAGCTCTAGAATTCAAGGCCGAGACAGATGTGCTGTGGGAAGAACCCTTCTGAAGGAACGAGAGCTCTCGTTCTAAGTGTGATTAGTGCCTGGGTTTGATCCCCACAGCTCTGAGTTTTGAATGGAAATGGTGGAGAAAAAACACAGGTCAGACAAATCAGCTTAGCTATTAATTATAAAGAAAAGTCTGGTTAAAATAACTTTTCTATTCTTATCAAAGGATTTCTAAAACTGGTTTTTCAGGACTAGAATTTGAATAGACATTGAAAATTGCTCCCGTGTACATAATCAATTTGTAAATTGGAACTCAGGGTATAACATAGTCAAGTTGGCACACGAATGAATCTCTATGAGAAACTGCATACCACCCCGCAACCAGTTAATCCCGTCCTGCTTTATTCTTTGATATATTCACTCAGTAAACATGATTTTCTTATTTGGAGAGGACAGGGTGGAGGGCTAGCTCTCTCACACAGCTCAGCGACTGACTTGTAGTGCTTTCAGCAGTCAAGAAAAACAAACAAGACTTCTTATCTATAAAACGGTAGAGCTCACCATTTCAGTAAAAGCGTCATCTGTGAAGACAGGGAGCTCCTTTTAAAAAAGGTTTTTATAGTATCTTAAGAAAGTAAATCAGCAAATGCTGGCCCCTCGACTTAAAGAATTTACTATCCTATGTGTGACCAGATTTGCCAGCTGACAGCTCCCACATGGAAACTCAAATAGGCTTTCATTTCTCTGCTGCCAGAAATGTGTAAAATTGTGGAGAATTTAAAAGCAACGCCATCTAAAATCACAACAAGGAGCAGCAGAGCTGTGGACAAGCAAAGCAGCCAGTTGGAAGCTGTCAAAATTTCACTGGAAAGAAGACAAGAGAGTAAGTTCTAATTTTAACCACTTGCAAAGGAAACAGAGAAAGTGATGCAATAAAGCAGATGTCTTTACCTTTGCAAATATAATTCAACTTACCTGTCTTGGGCAGAAAACCGGGACTTTCTATCTAAACAACCTGCAGTGATTCCCCCAGGTGATCCGGCTGAGACGAATGAGTACGTGGGGTTTACTGAAAGCAGTTTCCACCTCCACCTGCCTGCGTTAATGAACAGTTCAGAGGCTTCTCCTTCAGTGGCTGAGTCAGCCAGGGAGGGGGTGGGTAGTATGAGAGAGGGTGTCACCTTGTACAAATACCAATTCAATTAAACCAGTTCACTCACCGACCTGCTGTATTTGTCTGGCGAATTCTTTCTGCAATTTATGGCCTTGGTAGACCAAAAATATGTACTTCTGTTATCACCCTTTTAATTGGCATCAACAGTACATTCAACTCTACCCTGACCAGGTGCCATAGTATCCAACCTATTTTGGATTCTCTTTTAAAAAACAAAACACAAAACTTAAGCTGGGAGGGATCTCTTCTCTGCCCATGGTGCCTGGAAGACTGGGGCCCAGATACACACACAGGAAATGTACTGCTGGTTGGAATCAAGATCCTTAGGAGAGAAAAGTCCTTTGGAAGCCTGGAAATAGGAAATAGGAAAGGACTCTGTTACATCCTGAAGTAAATGTAAGAATTCTGATCGCTTTGTGATTTCACCACCTATAAAAATGTGAAAAGCATCCTGGAAACTTCTTTCTCATCTGATAGCAGCGGTAGACTCCAGTGTCGACACCTGCTTGGAGAGCAAAGAACACTGAAGAGGAGCCGCGCTAGGTGGGGTCTCCTATTACAGGTTCTGAAATGTACCTTCCGTGACAGCCGGGAGTCTTTAAAGAAGCTTAGAGAATCTGGAACACTGCTGAGAGGAGCGAGTCATTAGCATTTACTGGGTCATCTTTATTTATCTGCCACAACAATAATTAACCAAATCCTCTCCATTTCAAGACAGCTCCTAAAAAACCACAGTCCAGAGGCGCTAAAGTCATAGAAGTGACTGTAGGAAGATACAGAAACATTCCCATTAGAAGGTTCGGGCAATTGCATGATGCACTCATTATGGACTAGGACATCCCCATCTTAATGTGCCCTTATTCTGGGTTGAGGATTTGAACATTTAAAATGGAAAACAAGGACTTCCCTGGCCATCCAATGGTTGAAACTCCATGATTCCAATGCATGGGACAGGGATTCGATCCCTAGCCATGGACCTGGAATCTTACATGCTGTGTGGCTGGGCCAAAAATTTTTTTAAAAAATAAAGTCAAATGGGAAATGTTCTCTAAAGGCTACATATATATATATATGGTTATGGTGGTGGTTTAGTCGGTAAGTTGCATCCAACTTTTGGGACCCCATGGACTGTAGCCCCCTAGGCTCCTCTGTACATGGAATTCTCCAGGCAAGAATACTGGAGAGGGTTGCCATTTCCTTTTCCAATGTATATATGTATATCTATATTCCCTGGTGGTTCAGATGGTAAAGAATCTGCCTGCAACCCAGGTTTGATCCCTGGGTTGGGAAGATCCCCTATAGAAGGAGATGGCTACCCACTCCTTGGATCCCCATGGACAGAGGAACCTGGTGGGCTACAGTCCATGGGGTCGTAAAGAGTTGGACACGACTGAGTGACTAACACTTTGACTTGAGACAGAGATATATATATATATACATGTATATATGCATGATTATTCAGTGCTTTCATAGAATTTTAAGTCTGAAAGTCATTTTAGAAATACATTTTAAATTTCTGTGAGGCCCATAAATATTGGTTGGACTGAGGTTTGGATATTAATATTACAGATGAGAAAGTTGAAAAACTGAGATGTAACTTGGCTCATCTCAGAAAATAAGTATTTTAGAAATATTATATTCAGGATCATTCAGTATTCATTTAGCTTAATGAAGCGCTAAAACAGTTTCAGAGTTAGCTTGTAGGGACAAGTAATATATTACAGAATGCTTAAATGTATGTTTTCATCCTTTGCAGAATATAGAAACAGAAAATCATTTTCTACTTTGCAATGAAGAAAAATACACTGCTCAAGATACATTAAAGATTTTGAGCTTCCAAACAATCATTTCTGCCTGGAATTGAGTATTTTTATTATTAAAATTGGTTAATTATTATTTCATTATTATTTTATTTTACATACTAGAACTACTATACTACTAAGTATATACTAAGTACTATACTATACTAGAACTACTATACTACTAAGTCACATCAGTGTCTTTCCATTTAGAACTAAGTCTTTGATTCAAAAAAGGGCTAACTAAACACTTGGGCAAAATTCAGACTTCCTCACTGCTGAACAGACATTCAGGCAAAAGACTGCTGAAAATGAACAATCTCACAGTTCAAAGAGGTCAACCAAGAATGTGCCCAGGGGTGGAGGTCAAATAGGTTTAGCCTTAGTTTCACTCAGGCTTTGAGCTGGGGAGCTTCGAACATGCTTAAAATAACTCAGCTTAACCACACCTAGTTCACTGTGAGAGGCAGAGTTCTTGAGGCCTCTAGAATGTAAGCTCCTAGGCTGGGATGGCAAATGTTTTATCCAGGTTGCCAATGTCAACTGCTTGGCACTGGCTGCCTGGGGTGATACAATGAGGTTTGTAAGGTGACTTTGAACTTACATAGAAGACTCCTTTGTGGTGTGCTCAGTAGTGCCTGACTGCATGTGACCCCGTGGACTGTAACCCAACAGGCTCCTGTGTCCGTGGGATTCTCTAGGCAATAATACTGAGTGGGTTGCCATTTCCTCCTCCAGGGGATCTTCCCGACCCAGGGATCGAAACTGCAACCCTTGTCTCCTGCATTGGCAGACGGATCCTTTACCATTAGCACCACCTGGGAAGCCCCACATAGGGGAGAGCCACGATCGATTCGTAGTGTCCGCCACAGGTCTCAGATGGGGGAATGTTTGCTGAACCTATTGACCGAAACAGGACAGTGCTTTTTCTACGCGTTGTATTCCAGTGAAACAGATAGCAAAAAAATGAGCGCTTGTTACTACATTATAAGGAAAATAGAAAATACTTATATAACACTGTCCATGTGCCAGGCATTGTTTTAAGAACTTGCCATGCATTCATTTAAGAATTGCTAATGTTATGTGCCAGCCTGAATAGGAGGGGGTTTGGGGGAGAATGGATACATGTATACGTAAGGCTGGGACCCTTTGCTGTTCACTTGAAGCTACTATAATATTTTTTAATTAATTAATTTTTTATTGAAGGATGATTGCTTTACAGAATTTTGCTGTTTTCTGTCAAACCTCAACATGAATCAGACATAGGTATATATATATATACCTCATCCCTTTTGAACCTCCCTCCCATCTTCCTCCCCATCCCACCCCTCTAAGTTAATACAGACTCCCTGTTTGAGTGTCCTGAGCCATACAACAATTTCCCATTGGCTATCTATTTCACATATGGTAATTAAGTTTTCGTGTTACTCTCTCGATACACCTTACCCTCTCCTCCCCTCTCCCCATGTCCATAAGTCTATTCTCTATGTCTGTTTCTCCACTGCTGCCCTGTAAGTAAATTCTTCAGTACCATTTTTCTAGATTCCATATATATGTGTTAGAATACTGTATTTATCTTCCTCTTTCTGACTCACTTCACTCTGTATAATAAGCTCTGGGTTCATCCACCTCATCAGAACTGACTGAAATGTGTTCCTTTTTATGGCTGAGTAATATTCCATTGTTATGACCAACCTTGATAGTATATTAAAAAGCAGAGACATTACTTTGCCGACCAAGGTCCGTCTAGTCAAGGCAATGGTTTTTCCCGTGGTCATGTATGGATGTGAGAGTTGGACTGTGAAGAAAGCTGATCGCCAAAGAATTGATGCTTTTGAACTGTGGTGCTGGAGAAGACTCTTGAGAGTCCCTTATACTGCAAGGAGATCCAACCAGTCCATTCTAAAGGAGATCAATCCTGGATGTTCATTGGAGGGACTGATGCTAAAGCTGAAACTCCAATACTTTGGCCACCTCATGAGACGAGTTGACTCACTGGAAAAGACTCTGATGCTGGGAAAGGTTGGGGGCGGGAGGAGAAGGGGACGACGGAGAATGAGATGGCTGGATGGCATCACCGACTCTGTGGACATGAGTTTGAGTGTACTCCGGGAGTTGGTGATGGACAGGGAGGCCTGGCGTGCTGTGATTCATGGGGTCGCGGAGAGTCGGACACGACTGAGCGACTGAACTGAACTGAACTGAACTGAATATTCCATTGTGTGTATGTACCACAACTTCTTTATCCATTCATCTGTTGATGGACATCTAGGGTGCTTCCATGTTCTAGCTATTGTAAATAGTGCTGCAATGAACAATGGGATACAGGTGTCTGTTTCCATGTTTATTTCCTCAGGGTATATGCCTAGGAATTGCTGGGTCATATGGTGGTTTTATTCCTAGTTTTTTAAGGAATCTCCATACCGTCTTCCATAGTGGCTGTATCAATTTACATTCCCACCAACAGTGCAAGAGTGTTCCCTTTTCCCCACACCCTCTCCAGCATTATTTCTGTATTTTTGATGATGGCCATTCTGACTGGTGTGAAGTGATATCTAATTGTAGTTTTGATTTGCATTCTCTAATAATGAGTGGCATTGTACAATACTGTTAATTGACTATACCCTCAATACTAATTTAAAAATTTAAAGTTAAAAAAAAAAAAGAATTGCTATGAAAAATCCTCACCTCCTCCTGGTCTGAATGTTCATGTCCTCTCAAAACTCATATGTGAAATCCTAACCTGTAAGGATGATAGTGCTGGGAAGCGGGGCCTTTGGGAGGTGCTTAGCTCATGAGGGTGGAGCCTTCATGAATGGGATCATTGTTCTTATAAAAGAGATCCCACCCCCCAGAGCTTTCTAGCCCTTCCCACCACTAAGGACAGAGGTAAGAAGATGCAGTCTATGAACCATGAAAAGGGGCCTCACCCCACCATGCTGGCAGCCTAATCTCAGACTTCCCAGCTTCCTGGAAGAATCAAATTCCCATTGTTTCTAAATGACCAGGTCTGTGTAATTTTGTTTTAGCCACCTGAACAGACTAAAGATACCTTCTCATCCCACAGAGATTCAAAAAATGATGCTGAAAATGCAAAAGAAAAATATAAACAGGACAAATCAGCAACTCAAAGCTCTCACATCTGTCTTGCAGGGACTCTGAGGGGTTGAAAGATAGAGGGCTTCCCACTTTCCTCCCAGATGGAGGAAAGAAATGTTATGTACATGTTGCAACAAAAGCGGTATCATTAGAGTGGTAATTACAGTGCCAATTTCTCTTGGGCTGGGAGTAGACAGATGCCAGAATTAATGAATTACTGCCTTGCTTCCAGTGTTGCAAGAGCAAGGGCATTGCTTAATAGGCACTGGTAGTGCCAGCATGATGCATACCCACCTCGGAGAGCCCAGCAGAGACCCCATAGGAACCTGGGAACCATCACCTGTGCAGACCCACTGCGCACTGTGGACAGTCACTTCACTCTCAGGTCCATGTTTTTCTTAGTGCGAGGATTAGGATGACATCAATCTCTTTATCACCTGGACTGGGTGCAGTGAAGAGATCAGGTTTATTTAATCACAAATCCATACCTGCACTTTACACACAACACTGAGAGGACCCAAAAGGGCTCAGCCCCGAGTTCCTGAAGCTTTCTGACTCTTCTTAATTCTCCAAACAGGCAACTACCCTTACCCAAAGAAACAAGCAGAGATAAGGCAAGGTAAATGATGATTATAATGATGATGATAAAAATAACAACAGCAACAACAATAGTTTAAACATGTTCCAGTCACTGCTTAGGGCTTTCAGTTCAGTTCAGTTCATTTCAGTCGCTCAGTCATGTCCAGCTCTTTGCAACCCCATGGACTGCAGCATGCCAGGATTCCCTGTCCATCGCCAACTCCCGGAGCTTGCTCAAATTCATGCCCATCGAGTCAGTGATGCCACCCAACCATCTCATCCTCTGTCATCCCCTTCTCCTCCCACCTTTAGTCTTTCCCAGCATCAGGGTCTTTTCCAAGGAGTTGGTTCTTCAAAACAGTTGGCCAAGTATTGGAGTTTCAGCTTCAACATCAGTCCTTCCAATGAATATTCAGGACTGATTTCCTTTAGGATGGACTGGTTGGATCTCCTTGCAGTCCAAGGGACTCTCAAGCGTCTTCTCCAACACCAAAGTTCAAATGCATCAATTCTTCAGCACTCAGCTTTCTTTATAATCCAACTCTCACATCCATACAAGACTACTAGAAAAACCATAGCTTTTACTAGATGGACCTTTGTTGGCCAAGTAATGTCTCTGCTTTTTAATATGCTGTCTAGCTTGGTCATAGCTTTTCTTCCAAGGAGCAAGTGCTTTTTAATTTCATGGTTGCAGTCACCATCCGCAGTGATTTTGGAGTCCAAAAAAATACCTCTCACTGTTTCTATTGTTTCCCCATCTATTTGCCATGAAGTGATGGGTCCGGATGCCATGATCTTAGTTTTCTGAATGTTGAGTTTTAAGCCAAATTTTTCAATCTTGTCTTTTACTTTCATCAAAAGGCTCTTTAATTCTTCTTTGCTTTCTGCCATGAGGGTGGTGTCATCTGCGTATCTGAGGTTATTGATATTTCTCCCAGTAATCTTGATTCCAGCTTGTGCTTCATCCAGCCCAGCATTTCACATGATATACTCTGTGTATAAGTTAAATAAGCAGGGTGATAATATACAGCTTTGACATACTTCTTTCCCAGTTTTGAGCCAGGCTACTGTTCCATGCCCAGTTCTAACTGCTTAATGCTTTACACATATTATTATTTCATTTAATCCTCACAAAACCCTTACATCATAGGAACCATAGAAACTATGGTTAAGTGATAGACAGCAGAAAATGGAAGCCTAAGATCACACAGTTGGGAGTTAGACATGTCCAGAATTCGAGTCTAGACAGGCTGACTGCAGAGCCCACATTCTTGGGTTTGCAGGTCCACTGTCTCCCCAAAGTGCCAGAAAAGAGATGGGCACTTTACCCAAGAGACCGTGGCTGGATTGTAGGGTGAGCTACATTGACATCAGGTCTGAATAATAGGTGACAGTAAAGAACAATGGCTTTTATCAGTAAATGCACATGTATGGACTTCCCAGGTGGTGCTCCTGGTACAGAACCTGCCTGCCAATGCAGGAGACATAAGAGATGCAGGTTCAGCCCCTGGGTTGGGAAGATCCCCTGGAGGATGGCATGGAAACCCACTCCAGTATTCTTTCCTGGAGAATCCCACGGACAGAAGAGCCTGGCGGGCTATAGTCCATGGGGTCGCAAAGAGTAGGACACGACTGAAGCGATTTAGCACAGGCACACACACCCATACTTCTGGTCCTTTTTCAGTCCCAGTGGACAGAAAAAATAGAGACCTGGTGATTGGTCTCCAGGTGCTCTCCATGTTTGGGGAGATAGACACTGAACTAAGTAATTATAATACATCAAGATAAAGTAATACAGAGCAATTTTGAGGGTGTCACATAGTGAGGAGACTAAAGAATTCCACCTGAACTTAGAAGACATTGTTGACACTCAGTTTTGAAGTTCAAGTGGCTGAGAGGGAAATGAACCATTCATCCATTCTGCCGTGCTGGATTTTCTTCTTAATGTTTCCAGATTTTGCTTATGATTTTGCTTATAGTTTGGAGTTTGGCAATCTGAGGCATGGCTGGTTTAATTAATGAGAGACTGGGAACAGATATGTAATGGGGTGAGCAGGGCTTGCCGCCACACTCACCTCAATAGTGTCAAAGTTGAGAAACCCCAACCGAAAGCTCTGCTAACTTCCTCCTTGTTGCTGTACCCACCAGAATCAGCCATTGTGCAGCCCAGCAAATTCAGTTCCCCATGGCAAGAGTGAGATTTGGAGCAGACCTTCTGTTGTCACTTTACCAAAGTAACAGAGTCAGCATGGCGTGATCATTGATTATTTTAACTGTTCAAAAATCTTCCAACAATTTATCAAGATTCTAGTATTCTTATGTGAATATCTTTATGCAAACAGCCTTACTTAAAAACCCAGATTGTTATTTCATAATTTCACGATCATCATTTTTTATTTTCTTCAATTCACAATCTTCCCACTTTACATTAGTCTCTACATAGCAAAATATTTCACGGTATTATATCAAGCAGCCCCTTGCGATCAGAGGCCAGGCCTGCAGATTTAGCTTTAGTCTAAGCGTGTAGCAGAGTTTTGACACATAGCAGCACTCAGTATTGTGGACTGAGTGAAGGGATAATCATCACAAAGAGTAAAAGGACCTTGTTGTTTTTACTATTGTTCAGTTGCCCAGTCATGTCTGACTCTCTGTGATCCCATGGACTGTGACCCCATAAAAGGACATATACAAGGTATATTCACTGTTTGCCAAATATCCGGTTTATCTGTTTTCTGAATCTGATTTTCTAATCAAATTTTTCTATCTCTGGCTGGAGTATAGATTCGGTTCAGTTCAGTTCAGTTCAGTCGCTCAGTGGTGTCCGACTCTCTGCGACCCCATGAATCACAGCACGCCAGGCCTCCCTGTCCATCACCAACTCCCGGAGTTCACTTAAACTCATGTCCATCGAGTCGGTGATGCCATCCAGCCATCTCATTCTCGGTTGTCCCCTTCTCCTCCCACCCCCAACCTTTCCTAGCATCAGAGTCTTTTCCAGTGAGTCAACTCATCACATGAGGTGGCCAAAGTATTGGAGTTTCAGCTTCAGCATCAGTCCTTCCAATGAACACCCAGGATTGACCTCCTTTAGAATGGACTGGTTGGATCTCCTTGCAGTCCAAGGCACTCTCAAGAGTCTTCTCCAAATTCACAGTTCAAAAGCATCAATTCTTTGGCCATCAGCTTTCTTCACAGTCCAACTCTCACATCCATACATGACCACGGGAAAAACTATAGCCTTGACTAGATGGACCTTGGTTGGCAAAGTAATGTCTCTGCTTTTTAATATACTATCTAGGTTGGTCATCACTTTCCTTCCAAGGAGTAAGCGTCTTTTAATTTCCTGGCTGCAATCAGCATCTGCAGTGATTTTGGAGCCCAAAAAAATAAAGTCTGACACTGTTTCCACTGTTTTTCCATCTATTTCCCATGAAGTGATGGGACCAGATGCCATGATCTTTGTTTTCTGAATGTTGAGCTCAACTAAAGGCTATATTATTGGTTCTTCAACTCACCTACAGGTTACAGCTTTCACTATTCTCTTAAAAAAAAGAGATTTCTCTGCATCTTACAGAGATTGCTCAAATCGTATTAGCATAGCTGCCCTTATTGCCTAAGGTTGAAACCTTCATTGTCATTGCCTCCTCCTTCCCTCTCTCCGTTCCGTGTATGCATGTTAAGTAGCTTCAGTCAAGTGTCTTTGTGACCCCATGGTCTGTAGTCCGCCAGGCTCCTCTGTCCATGGGATTCTCCAGGCAAGAATACTGGAGTGGGTTGCCATTTCCTTCTCCAGGGGATCTTCCTAACCCAGGGATAGAACCCGTTTGCATCTCCTGCATTGGCAGGCAGGTTCTTTACCACTAGCACCACCTGGGAAGCCCATTTCATATCTTCGTCCAATTAAATGGTGACTGGCCCATCACTGTCAAGTCTACCCCTAATTCAGTCCAACCTTCCCCTTCTTCTGTACTCTCATCATCCCTGCTTTGACTGGAAACCTCACCATCTTGAGGGAACACCACTTCCATCACCTGAGAACTGGTCTCTTCCTTGTTCAAATATGCCAGCTGAGTTCGTCAGACTTTTTCAGGTAGTAGAGAACAAGGTAAACTCTGGGAAGAGCCATAGTGCCCAAAGTGATGACATTTAGAAATCTACAGTTCATTATAAGAAAAAGATGCACCGTAGCAACACATTAAGGACAAGCCTCACAGCTAAAGACTGTCTCGTTAGAGGGTCAGAAAAGTTACTTGTGGGTTCAGCTGTCCTTCCTCTGAAAGAGTATTTGCAGGATATACTTTCTTTCTCATATCCAGCACCACTGACATGTGAATGAATCACCCAAAAGGAGTCTCGGCTGGAATTTCTTACACGTTGCAAGTCACGTAGAGTATTCCTGCTATGTGACTAGAGGTTCCAGAGTCTCACCAGGTATAGAATTCAGTCACACTGTTATCAGTAAATAAAGCCAATCAGCTGGTTCAAACCACCCTGAAACTCTCAGGGCACAAGTTAGAAAGCAATGCTATTAATCAGTATGTTTCAGATGAGGGCTGAGAATGCTTATTTATTATTCTAGTAGAATCATCAGGTTAATTCCAGGCCTGCTGAAACTAATTCTCACAACATAGAAAGTTCAGTATAAAGATTCAGGGGACTGTAAGGAAGACAGGAGACAGTGTCAGCAGCCTTTTTCAGAAGTTACATAATATTCCTTATTGGTTAACTTTGCAAAGCAACAGTGGCTGTCCAGTGCAACTCTGGGCACCCGATAGCAATTCTATGAGTCTCCCGGTGACTCTGATTCTCTTCCAGCTTCTTTGTTCTACCATGTCACCAATTTATCACAGTCCCTGCATGGATCAGCTTAAATCCTCTGGGAGAAAGCTGCTTGCACTGGCCAGCCACCAGGCCATGCTGCTGCTGCTGCTGCTGCTAAGTTGCTTCAGTTGTGTCCGACTCTATGCGACCCCACAGACAGAAGCCCACCAGGCTCCCCCATCCCTGGGATTCTCCAGGCAAGAACACTGGAGTGGGTTGCCATTTCCTTCTCCAATGCATGAAAGTGAAAAGTGAAAGTGAAGTCGCTCAGTCATGTCTGACTCTTAGCAACCCCATGGACTGCAGCCTCCCAGGCTCCTCCGTCCATGGGATTTTCCAGGCAAGAGTACTGGAGTGGGGTGCCGTTGCCTTCACCAGGCCATACTGGGTCCCTATAGATAGAGCTCTTGCATCAGGCACCCCCCACCCCCATCCCCCTCCACCCCCCACCCCCGGGCTTCTGGCGAGCCAGACAAGAACAGCCTTGCACAGACACCTACTCCATCTCAGTCAGCTGTGACCGAGGCAACAAGACCGCATGGGACAGGGCACCATTCCCCTAGGCCTCGTAACTATGCGGAAGTGGGCTCCAGGCAGGGCACACAGCAAGTCAGAACTGCTCCCCAGTAAAGACACATCACCCCTTAACATTACTTTTTCAAAACAGATGCAACTATGTCCCTGTCCAGCTTCAAACCCATCATAAGTTCCCCATGTCCCATAACTTGAATCAATTCCTTAGATTCTGAGGCAGCAGCCACTAGACATGTGTGGTTATTTAAATTTAAATTAATTAAATTAGGATTTCCCTGATGGCTCAGCCTGCCAATGCAGGAGACACAAGTTCGATCTCTGATCCAGGAAGATCCCACACCCTTCGGAGCAACTAAGCTCATGGGCTACAACTATTGAGCTTGTGCTCTAGAGTCTGGGAGCCTCAACCACCGAAACCTGCATGCCCTAGAGTCCGTGCTCCGCAATAAGAGAAGCCATCAGAGAAGCCCACGCACCGCAACTAGAAAGTAGTCCCTGCTCACCACAACTAGAAAAAAGCTCGCTCAGCAACCAAGACTCAGCACAGACAAAAGTAAATAATGAACAAATTAAAACCTATATAAGAATTAATCAAATTAGATACAATTTAAAATTCAGTTCTTCAGTTCCACTAACCACTTTGAAATACCACATAGTTCCAGGCAGATGGCACAAGCAGAAAGTTGGTCTAGATGCATTTTTAAAGTAACTTTCAACTCCTCCAAGCTCCACTTCCATCACTTGCCCCCAGGCACCCTAAGCTCTAACCCCATCGAAGTCCTTGCAATGGCCCAAACATACTGCATGTTTCAGGCCCTTAATATTTTCCTGATGCCATTCCCGTGACCTGAAATATCCTTCCCTCTTGTACAAAGGGTAATCTCTTATCCATCTTCACATGCACATGTGCTAAGCCGCTTCAGTCGTGTCTGACTCTTTGTGACCCCATGGACTATGGTGTCCGCCAGGCTCCTCTGTCCATGGGATTCTCCAGGCAAGAATTCTGGGGTGGGTTGCCATGCCCTCCTCCAGGGGCTCTTCCTGACCCAGGGACTGAACCTGCGTCCCTTGCATCTCCTGCATTGGCAGGCAGGTTCTTTACTGTTAGCACTGCCTGGGAAGCCCTATTCATCTTCAATGGCCCAGGGAACACCTAACATGCTCTGTGAGGATTTTCCTACTGTCCCATTCCCCAAGTACATGCAGGCGCTCTCATTGTCTCTGCTCCAGTGGAACTCTATATGCCTCTGTTACAGGGCTTTAGCACATTCCATGATAAACGAGGTGTACCCAGCACACCACACACCCTTCTAGGAGACTTCAACAGCGAAGGCAGTGTGGCCAGTGTTGAAGAACACAATGACAGGTGTCAGATGGCCTCTGCTAACAGCTGTGTGTGTGGCCAGGGGCTGGTCATTGAGCTCCTCTCCTATCAGTCTTCTGATCTGTGCGGTGTTCCCTGCAGGATTCTGAGAGCCCCTTCTCTGAGATGACAACTTGCTCTTGTATTAGATGGGCTTCCTTTTGTCCCCATTGTTCTCTTTCCTCAGTATCTATCCCATAACCTTTATGGTAGAGTTTCATTTCTTTTTTAAAATCTATTTTATCTTTCTTCCAATAATTCACAATTGTAATTGTATTAGTTTCCTATTGCTGATATAACAAATTACCACGGCTTCAGTGGCTTAAAACCAACATAACTTATTATTTTCAATTTTCTGTACTTCGTATTTGGTTCTTTCAGGAAGAAAAAAATACATAGATGTGTATTCATTCACATTTTTTCCATAAAAACAAATCTGGACTTTTATCAGTTCTACTAACCAGTCCATTCTAAAGGAGATCAATCCTGGATGTTCATTGGAGGGACTGATGCTAAAGCTGAAACTGCAATACTTTGGCCACCTCATGCGATGAGCTGACTCACTGGAAAAGACTCTGATGCTGGGAAAGGTTGGGGGCGGGAGGAGAAGGGGACGATGGAGAATGAGATGGCTGGATGGCATCACCGACTCTGTGGACATGAGTTTGAGTGTACTCCGGGAGTTGGTGATGGACAGGGAGGCCTGGCGTGCTGTAATTCATGGGGTCGCGGAGAGTCGGACATGACTGACCGACTGAACTGAACTGAACTGAACTGAACTAATAGCCAAAGAAGAGTAAAGACAGTGAGAGAATTTTAAACTAAAAAACCAACCAAATTCCCAAGGCAGGCTAAAAAGTAATCTAAAAGTGAAAGTGAAGTCGTTCAGTCATGTCTGACTCTTTGTGACCCCATGGACTGTAACCTCCCAGGCTCCTCCGTCCATGGGATTTTCCAGGCAAGGGTACTGGAGTGGGTTGCCATTTCCTTGCCTTGATTAAATGCACTCTTATATGAAAAAGACACAATTTACTGACCTACGATTCCAAAGTTATTATCCATTTAAATTATGGCAGTTACCCCAAAAAAGCACATTTTATAAAACATTTCTTCTCGATCACGGGAAATTTCCAAGAAACCAACAAGATTCTGGTTCATAAATCCTCTATTAGCAAACAGACTATGATACTGCTTGTCTGTGAGCACAGAAAGAGACCAAGTCTGATCGGAAATCATCAAACAGAATAAAAATGCTATGACAATTTTCACTGTTAATGTAACCAGCACAGCTCAGAATCAGCCCTCCTTATTGCTCACTGTCTGTGGCCAGAGGTCGGCCATCTTTTTCTTAAATTAAAGGGCCAGATAGTAAATATATAAGCTTTGTAGGCCATATCCAAAAACTCAGCTCTTCCCTGGCAGCAGAAAACAGCCATCGACAATATGGCCAAGGAACTGGGCATTTGCAGAATGGTCCATAGCAGTCGGAAGTGTCCCAGTTGGGTCCCTCTCTGTTCTCTGCTGGCCAGCAATATGGAGAAAGCATGGGTTTTCCTTTCCTCCTCTCCCTGTGGAGGGGGAAATGCTAAATGAGAAAAAAAAAACAGACAAAAATTCACAGGATACCGAGGTTCTGAATGTTCAGGTGACTTTCCAAGGCGCCAACAACTTCTTTTATGTGGACATGAAACCCACTGTTGTTGTTGTTCAGTTGCTAAGTCATATCCAACTCTTTGAGACCCCATGGGCTGCAGCAAAACAGGCGCTTCTGTCCTTCACTATCTCCCAGAGTTTGCTCAAACTCACGTCCGTTGAGTCGGTGATGCCACCCAACCATCTCACCCTCTATCATCCCCTCCTCCTTTGCCTTCAATCTTTCCCAGTATCAGGGTATTTTCCAATGAGTTGAGTCTTCCCATCAGGTGGCCAAAGTATTGGAGCTTCAGCTTCAGCATCAGTCTTTCGAATGGATACTCAGGGTTGATTTCCTCTAGGATTGACTGCTTTGATCTCCCTGCAGTCCAAAGGACTCGCAAGCATCTTCTCCAACACCACAGTTCAAAAGCATCTGTTCTTCGGTGTTCAGCCTTCTTTATGGTCCAACTCTCACATCTGTACATGACTACTGGAAAAACCATAGCTTTGACTACATGGACCTTCGTCAGCAGAGTGATGTCTCTGCTTTTTCATATGCTGTCTAGTTTGTCATAGCTTTCCTTCCAATGAGCAAGTGTCTTTTAATTTCATGGCTGCAGTCACTGTCCACAGTGATTTTAGAGCCTAAGGAAAGAAAGTATGTCACAGCTTCCACTTTCCCCCTTCTATTTGCCCTGAAGTGACAGGACTGGATGCTGTGATCTTAGTCTTTTGAATGCTGAATTTTAAGACAGCTTTTTCACTCTCCTCTTTCACCCTCATCAAGAAACTCTTTAGTTCCTCTTCACTGTCCGCCATTAGAGTGGTATCATCTGCATACCTAAGGTTGTTGATATTTCTTCCAGCAATCTTGATCCCAGCTTGTGAGTCATCTAGCCCAGCATTTTTCATGGTGTAATCTGCATAGAAGTTAAATAAGCAGGGTGACAATATACAGCTTTGATGTACTCCTTTCCCAATTTTGTACCAGTCCATTGTTCCATATCTGGTTCTAACTGCTGCTTCTTGTCCTGCATACAGGCTTCTCACGAGACAGGTGAGGTGGTCTGGTATTCCCATCTCTTCAGAGTGGTATCATCTTCATATCTGAGGTTATTGATATTTCTCCCAACAACCTTGATTCCAGCTTGTGATTCATCCAGCCTGGCATTTCACGTGAAACCAGAGCCTATTCAAAGGGACAGAATGTTTCTTGATCACTTACTATGTCAGGTTAGCTTTGAAGCACTTACACTGTATCTGATTTCATCCTCGAAACAAGTTATCATCTTCATTTCACAGATGAAGAAACTGAAATGCCAGAAAGATTAAGCAACATGCTGAGAGTTTCACAGAAGATACATAATCCAGAGTCAGGGATTTTAACCCTCTGCTCCTTGCTGCTGTTCCTGCCACTGCACCACAGGCCGCCCTTTCCACTTTCCATTGAGTGTTGTTTCATGGTGCTCTTGAGAAGTCCTTTCATTTTAATGTGTGTATTTCTGTCCAACACTAGACTTCCCGCCATCGCATCTGACTCAAGCTGGTCAGGATTTCCGCCCCCCTCAGAAGCAGTCACATAACCAGACTTGCCCGTCCAGTCTAACTGTTATTCTGCAATACAGAAACAGGGAGTGGACCTGGAGTTTACACACCCATGGACAGTCCCATATAGAAAGATTGAGGATGCCAGTGTCTGATCTTTGTTTGCACCACTCCAACCAGAGGAAAACCCACCAAAATATCACTCCTTCTCTGTTAGACATGTGGATCTGGGGCTCTCTATCCAGTTCACAGCCACCAGGAGTCCACGGAAAGCCCCCTGAAAACCCAGACTGGGGTTCCCTTTCATTTCACAGTGAAAATGTATGATTCTCTTGGCAAGTCGGGCTTTCCTGGCTCCCTAACAGTGCCCACTTCACCCACTTTGTTTCTGCATGAGCCCCATGGAACAAGTAGGTGCAAAAAATATAGGAGGAAATAGACTTCCCTGGTGGCTTATAGGGTAAAGCATCTGTCCACAATGAGGGAGACCCAGATTCGATCCCTGGGTTGGGAAGATCCCCTGGAGAAGGAAATGGCAACCCACTTCAGTACTATTGCCTGGAAAATCCCATGGACAGAGGAGCCTGGTAGGCCACAGTCCATGGGGTCACAAAGAATTGGACACAACTGAGCAACTTCACTAGAGACAGTACACACTTCTTTTCTGAACGAGTGGATCTTCCTATGAACACTGGCAAGTGTCACCTCTAAAGCCTTCACCATTAAAAGAAAAAGACATCACAGGCTAAATGGCAAGTTATGAACTGAAAAAGAAAGGCTTCACGAGTCGATGAGTTCATGTTACAGAATCAAACGTTCTTCATGTGTCCTGTGTATGAATGGAGGTCACTGTTATCCAGTTCCTTAAGAAGTTATACGATCTGTGTACTTGCATTTTCATCCAAGATTCTAGAAAAGGGGTACATATAAGATGCCTGATTCTCTGATGACTGACACCTATAAGCATACACGCCCTCTCTGCCTTTCTTCCCAAACAAGCCCCATTTTGCCTCTGTTAGAATGAAAACCCTAAGTGGAAGTGAAGGTCTGTCGTACACCAAGACTAATTCCTAGTGGGTTTCTAATGAAGTTACTTGATAAAGTCTGCCGTCCTTTACTCTTTCATCCAAATCCTTTCTTCTCCGACAGTAAGGAAAAAACAAAACTGGGATTAAGTTGGTAAGGCACCCTATAGAGGTCTCCAGTGAAATAAAAGACTGGAGTAGGAAAGCAGTGGGTTGTATTATAAAAGAGCAGCATTAAACACCCTCCTCTCCTTTTCACTGATTCGGCAGAGTCATGGCAGAGAGAAATTGTGTGTGCTCTTTCAGGAACCTCCTGAGTTGACTGCAAAGAGTAGAAGGGAAGAAAGCCAACAGAAAGCCAACATTTTTCACATAACTGTGTGATCTGCCGGGATGGCACAGGCAAATCAAGAAATGTTAAAAAAAAATCATGTCAATTCATGTCATTTAGTGAAGATAACCAGAGTTATTTAAAAATAACAACAAGAAATCACCATGGAGAGGAACTCACTGAAACACTTCAGATATTTCCAGGCAAATGCCTACCCACAGAAGAAAATTTCTGGTTGCATGTTAAGTTCCCACTGTCCTGTGAGTGGTTGGACAGCTTCCTGGATCTCCCAGGAAAGGTATGCAACCTTGTGGGCTGACCCACCCTTCAAAGCCAAATCTGACAAGGTCTGAGTAAATACACTCTCAAAAGTGAGGACATTCTTTGGGGATTGTGCAGAAGAATTTGGCAGCTGTGTCTTCCTTCTGAGGTGTGGCATAAAGAACAAGTTCCTTGGCCAAGGGCATGGGGTTAGCTGAAGCCTCTCTAGAAGAAATCATTACTAACCTGTGTTTATCCAGAAATCCACATTTACATTAAAATACCCATAGTCTTCCTCTGCTACTGACATCTTTAATATATTCAGTTCAGTTCAGTTCAATTCAGTTGCTCAGTCTTGTTTGACTCTTTGCAACCCCATGAATCACAGCACGCCAGGCCTCTCTGTCCATCACCAACTCCCGGAGTTTACCCAAACTCGTGTTAAAACATAGCAAAACAAAACTTAGCCTGGTAAATGCTACTTGCACTGAACCAAGTGAAGGATGGAACTAGTACAAGATGCTATGCATGAGTACCATTTCTACTTCTTTCTTTTCTCTCCTCCTTCCTCTGGTGGCTCAGATGGTAAAGAGTGCCTGCAGTGTGGGAGACCCAGTTTCGATCCCTGGATTGGGAAGATCCCCTGGAGGAGGAAATGGCAACCAAGTTCAGTATTCTTGCCTGGAAAATCCTATGGATGGAGGAGCCTGGTGGGCTACAGCCCATGGGGTTGCAAAGAGTCGGACACAACTGAGCAACTTCTCTCTTCTTCCATGGGACAACAGTGAAACAGCTTCTGATATTCACAGTGGCCTTTAAGAATCCAGTTAGGAAGACTCTAGTACCTCATACATTCCAGGAGGGATGACAGGCCTTAGACCCAGAACTGGCCCTCTGTGGTGTCCTTTTCAATCCCAGAGAGCACTGTACGTGCAGAGAGATGCTAATGTCTTTCTAACTATGACGTTGTTTCTACTGGGCTTCACTGGAGGCTCAGACAGTAAAGAATTCACCTGCAATGCAGGACACCTGGGTTGGTACCCTGGGTTGGGAAGATTTCCTAGAGAAGGGGATAGCTACCCACTCCAGTATTCTTGCCTGGAGAATTCCATGGACAGAGGAACCTGGCGGTCTACAGACCCTGGAGTCACAAAGAGTTGGACATGACTGAGCGACTGAAATGAACTGAACTGAACTGAGCGACTAACACTTTTTTTCTGCAGGCCATGTCAGTTATGCGAAAAGTCAAAGGTTTGAAAAGAATTCATTTCCAGCCCCCACCTTTTTATCTCAAGGATTCCAAGTAGACCAGCCTGAGGGTCTAGTTCCTATTTTTGATGTGTGGTTCTGCTTGCTTTGGACAGAGTACAATATTGGGTGATAAAGGTGTTATTATTCTGTTGGTTTGCAAAGGGGTGAAACTACTTTATCAGAAGGGAGGAGCCTCAGGCTGAGTGGGAGAACCAGGGGAGACTGCAGAGGTCACCTGAGCTGTCATCCTGGCCTGAGAGCTGAGTCTCTTGTTAGTTCTCAATGAGAGTCGATTATCACAGCCCTGTGAATCATGTGTGAACTAGGCATGAACCTACCGAATGCCAGCATTGAGTGGGTGGTGCACTAAAGGGCTATTTGTTGTTGTTATTTAGGATTTTTTTTTTTTTTTTTGCAATAAGGAAGACTCTCTGACTCATCCATGGACAGGGGTAGATGAAATAATTGGCCAGTTTCTAAAGGCCAGAAAGACCAACTACAAAACAGGAAGGATGCTAGGAGAAAAACATCATACAAAATGTTTGGGATGGTATCAGCCCTTTGAGACTGAAAGTTACCTCAGGGCAGAAGGCTTCTCTGGTGGCTCAGAAGGTGAAGAATCAGACTGCAATGCAAAAGACCCAGGTTCAATCCCTGGGTCAGGAAGATCTGCTAGAGAAGGAAATGGTTACTCATTCCAGTATTCTTGTCTGGGAAATTCATGGACAGAGGAGCCTGCCAGGCTACAGTCCAAGAGGTCCCAAGATGTTGGACACAACTTAGTGACTAAACTAAGCCTCCTCTGCCTGCCTCCTTGGCTGTGTGGCATTGAAGTGGAGAGTGGCTGAGAGGAGATACTCCATGTCCAAGGTCCTGAGTGAACGTCGTGAGAAGATACCCCACGTCCAAGGTAAGGAGCAGCGGCTGAACTTTGCTAGAGCAGCCATGAAGAGATACCCCACGTCCAAGGTAAGAGAAACCCCAGTAAGACAGTAGGCACCAAGAGAGGACATCAGAGGACAGACAGACTGAAACCACAATCACAGAAAACTAGCCAATCTGATCACATGGACAGCCTTGTCTAACTCAGTGAAACTAAGCCATGCCATGGAGGGCCACCCAAGATGGATGGGTCATGGTGGAGAGTTCTGACAAAATGTGGTCCAATGGAGAAGGCAATGGCAAACCACTTCAGTATTCTTGCCTTGAGAACCCCATGAACAGTATGAAAAGGCAAAAAGATAGGATACTGAATGAGGAATTCCCCAGGTCGGTAGGTGCCCAGTATGCTACTGGAGATCAGTGGAGAAATAACTCCAGAAAGAATGAGGGGATGGAGCCAAGGCAAAAACAACACCCAGTTGTGGATGGGACTGGTGATAGAAGCAAGGTCTGATGCTGTAAAGAGCAATATTGCATAGGAACCTGGAATGTTAGGTCCATGAATCAAGGCAAATTGGAAGTGGTTAAACAGGAGATGGCAAGAGCGAATGTCGACATTCTAGGAATCAGCGAACTAAAATGGACTGGAATGGGTAAATTTAACTCGGATGACCATTATATCTACTACTGTGGGCAGGAATCCCATAGAATAAATGGAGTAGCCATCATAGACAACAAAAGAGTCCAAAATGCAGTACCTGGATGCAATCTCAAAAACAACAGAATGATCTCTGTTCATTTTCAAGGCAAACCATTCAATATCATGGTAATCCAAGTCCATGCCCTGACCAGTAACACTGAAGAAACTGAAGGTTAACAGTTCTATGAAGATCTACAAGACCTAGAACTAACACCCAAAAAAGATGTCCTTTTCATTATAGGGGACTGGAATGCAAAAGTAGGAATTCAAGAAACACCTGGAGTAACAGGCAAATTTGGCCTTGGAGCACGGAATGAAGCAGGGCAAAGGTTAATAGAGTTTTGCCAAGAGAACGCCCTGGTCATAGCAAACACCCTCTTCCAACAACACAAGAGAAGACTTTACACGTGGACATCACCAGATGGTCAACACCAAAATCAGATTGATTACATTCTTTGCAGCCAAAGGTGGAGAAGCTGTATACAGTTAGCAAAAACAAGACCAGGAGCTGACTGTGGCTCAGATCATGAACTCCTTATTGCCAACTTCAGACTTAAATTGAAGAAAGTAGGGAAAACCACTAGACCATTCAGATATGACCTAAATCAAATCCCTTATGATTATACAGTGGAAGTGAGAAAGAGATTTAAGGGACTAGATTTGATAGACAGACTGCCTGATGAACTATGGACGGAGGTTCATGACATTGTACAGGAGACAGGGAGCAAGACCATCCCCAGAAAAAGAAATGCAAAGAAAGCAAAATGGCTGTCTGAGGAGGCCTTACAAACAGCTATGAAAAGAAGAGAAGTGAAAAGCAAAGGAGAAAAGGAAAGATATACCCATCGGAATGCAGAGTTCCAAAGAATAGCAAAGAGAGGTAAGAAAGCCTTCCTCAGCGATCAATGCAAAGAAATAGAGGAAAACAATAGAATGGGAAAGACTAGAGATCTCTTCAAGAAAATTAGAGATACCAAGGGAACATTTCATGCAAAGATGGGCTCAATAAAGGACAGAAATGGTAGGGACCTAACAGAAGCAGAAGATATTAAGAAAAGGTGACAAGAATACACAGAAGAACTGTACAAAAAAGATTTTCACGACCAAGATAATCACGATGGCATGATCACTCACCTAGAGCCAGACATCCTGGAATGTGAAGTTAAATAGGCCTTAGGAAGCATCACTACAAACAAAGCTAGTGGAGGTGATGGAATTCCAGTTGAGCTATTTCAAATCCTGAAAGACGATGCTGTGAAAGTGCTGCACTCAACATGCCAGCAAACTTGGAAAACTCAGCAGTGGCCACAGGACTGGAAAAGATCAGTCTTCATTTCAATCCCAAAGAAAGGAAATGCTAAAGAATGCTCCAGCTACCACACAATTGCACTCATCGCACATGCTAATAAAGTAATGCTCAAAATTCTCCAAGCCAGACTTCAGCAATACATGAACCGTGAACTTCCAGATGTTCAAGCTGGTTTTAGAAAAGGCAGAGGAACCAGAGATCAAATTGGCAACATTCACTTTATCATCGAAAAAGCAAGAGAGTTCCAGAAAAACACCTATTTCTGCTTTATTGACTATGCCAAAGCCTTTGACTGTGTGAATCACATTAAACTGTGGAAAATCCTGAAAGAGATGGGAATACCAGACCATCTGACTTGTCTCTTCATAAACTTGTATGCAGGTCAGGAAGCAACAGATAGAACTGGACATGGAACAACAGACTGGTTCCAAATAGGAAAAGGAGTACATCAAGGCTGTATATTGTCACCCTGCTTATTTAACTTATGTGCAAAGTACATCATGAGACATGCTGGGCTGGATGAAGCACAAGCTGGAATCAAGATTGCCTGGAGAAATATCAATAACCTCAGATATGCAGATGACACCACCCTTATGGCAGGAAGTGAAAAACTAAAGAGCCTCTTGATGAAAGTGAAAGAGAAGAGTGAAAAAGTTAACTTAAAGCTCAACATTCAGAAAACTAAGATCATGGCGTCTGGTCCCATCACTTCATGGCAAATAGATGGGGAAACAGTGGAAACAATGGCTGACATTTTTGGGGGCTCCAAAATGACTGCTGATGGTAACTGCAGCCATGAAATTAAAAGACGCTTGCTCCTTGGAAAAAAGGTTATGACCAAGCTAGACAGCATATTAGAAAGCAGACATTACTTTGCCAACAAAGGTCCATCTAGTCAAGGCTACGGTTATTCCAGTAGTCATGTATGGATGTGAGAGTTGGACTATAAAGAAAGCTGAGCACCAAAGAATTGATGTTTTTGAACTGTGGTGTTGGAGAACACTTTTGAGAGCCCTTTGGACTTCAAGGAGATCCAACCAGTCCATCCTAAAGGAGATCAGTCCTGGGTGTTCATTGAAAGGACTGATGTTGAAGCTGAAACTCCAATACTTTGGCCAACTGGTGTGAAGAACTGACTCATTTGAAAAGACCCTGATCCTGGGAAAGATTGCGGGCAGGAGGAGAAGGTTATGACAGAGGATGAGATGGTTGGATGAAATCACTGACTCAATGGACATGAGTTTGGGTAAACTCTGGGAGTTGGTGATGGACAGGGAGGCCTGGCATGCTGCAGTCCATGTTTTCATAAAGAGTTGGACACGACTGAGCAACTGAACTTAACTGAACTGAACTAGTGACTAAACTACCAGTACCAATGGATTATAGCCTTTCTCTTCCCTTAGCCCATATTATGCCACTTGAGTTTTGCCCACTCAGCTGTACCCTTCATGGCCTATGTTTTCTAGATCAATCTTAAGGAGGAAAGTACTCATAGGACTGCAAAAGGAACAGTATGGATACCATACTTCCCATCAAGGCCAGTCCATCCTGGCTGCTCCCCTCTTCCATTTAAAGCCAAGAGAAACTAAGAGCAGAGTCTAGAGGCAGCTAAACCATAAGGACACACAGCCCTAGGGCACAGCCATACTGAGTAACTGGCACAACAATTTTGCTGAGGACTTTAAAGAGCAAATGGACTTTAACTGAATGTAGAGGATCAAGTTCACTGTCTGAAAGAAGCAGAAAAAGATAATCCTTTGTCCTGATAGAAATTATGACCCAACTGTCAGAGCAACACAAGTTTGCTCCCTGAGCCGTATTTCCTGTGTCTACAGACCGCAGTATTCTTGCCCGGAGAATTCCAGGGACAGGGGAGCCTGGTGGGATACAGTTCTTGAGTCGCAAAGAGTTAGACATGACTGAGTGACTAATGCTTTCCTTCACTTTCACAGAAGTCAATAAGACTGTGTATCTTCCAAGGACTCAGGCCCAAGAGCATGGTTGCTTTTCCAGTTAGAAAACCAGGAGGCTCAAGGAAGGAGCAGGCTCCATTCTGAAAGCACAATTTCGGAGTTGGCCGGGCAGAACTCAGATTCAGTGGGTTGGCCACTGAGAATAGTACAGAAAATCTTCTCAGCCATGTAGCTGCCTGAGGGTGCCCAATGCAGAAGGAAACTAGGCAATTCCAATAGGGTCTGCTATAATACATCTATGAGAGTTTATTTTACAGATGACCCAACAATCATTCATTGAAAGCCAAAATAAAATATAATTTTCTACCTTTAAAAATCTCCAAATTTGTTATGACTCCTAAAAAACAAAAACAAATGATGGAAAACAACACCAACAACAAAAACCTTTGGCAATATTTAGACCTTCTTGGATGATAAATTAATTGACTAGGCTGGTGTGGTTTAAAGCTCACAATAGTATTAGCTGTTCTTTAGCTGAGTTTTTCTAGATTTGAAACTTGCAATTTAAAAAATTAACAGGATTTATTTTTTAGAGTGATTTTCATTTTACAAAAAAAATTAGGCAGAAAATATGAAGTTCTCATGTATCCCCTTTCCCACCCCCCAGCCCGGATCTCTTCTATTACTAATCTCGTGCATTAGTGTGGAACATTTGTTATGTGGATGAGCTGACATTGATTATTATTAACTAAAGCCCACAGTTGTGTTGGGCCACTCTATGGATTTAGACAAATGTAGAATGTCTTGTACCTACCATTACACATCAGAAAGAGTACTTTCACTGCCTTAAAAATCCCCTGGGCGCTATCTACTTACTCTCCCTCTCCTGGCCAAACTCCTGGCATCCATTGATTTTTTTTTTTTTAATTCCCTATAGTTTGCCTCTTTCAGAGTGGCATATAGTTGGAATCATAGTACATAGCTGTTTTAAACCAGCTTCTTTCACTTAGCAATATGCATTTTAAGGTACAACTGCGTATTTTTCTTTATATGGTGGTGACAAAATGAAAAGGATACAGCACAGTCAGTTTTAAAAAGAAACACTCCTAGTGCACTGCCAATAATTCTCTCTCCCCCTCACTCTCACACACACACATACACACACTGGTCCTCAGTTTCAGTAACTTTTCCCTTTATAGGCTCTGAATGCTGAGAGTTCCTTAATTTATTAAATGTTAAAAAACAATTAATATTAAATATATCCCTGATTGCATTTAACCAATCAGTAAGAAAGGAGGTTCAATTTCATTGGCACCCTCAATAATGACTATGCGAACAGGAAACAGGAAGCAAGGAATATTGAATTTCTGAGAAGATTTCATCTTCTTGAGCATACACTACACTATGGAACCCAACTGATCTTCAGCAAAGAACAAACAGCCACTAACTCAAAAAGAATTTTCATGCACAGAAAAAAGATTTAAACCTTAACACTCATATAGTCACCAAATATATTTGAACTTTTACTATGTTTCAGGAAATTTGCTAGTCGAGAAAGGCAAAATGGCATAAAAGGAAGAAAAACTCTTAATTTCATAGAGTGTTTAGCCTTAGAGAGTTCTCCTATCTAGTAAATGGTAGAGCATGGTTTTAGCCTCAATCTTGTTTACGTCCCAACCCCTGCACTTGACTGCTGTATTTTTACATTAAGAATTAGTTCTTTGGGAGGGGCGTTCAGGACACATATATGCCTATGGCCGATTCATGTTGATGTATGGCAAAAACCATCACAATATTGTAAAGTATTATCCTCCAATGACATAAATAAATTTTAAAAAAGAATTAGCTCCTCTTGAATACTTCCATCTTAGATTTTGGGTCTATAGTCAAGTGATAGTTGAAGATCCTAAATTGTTGCCTTTCATATTTGTTCTTTCACATAAAAAGTGAAGCTGGTGCTAATGGGTAAGAGAGTTGAAATATTCATTGATATTTTATTTCTAAAGTTCACTTTGCTGAGTTCTGCACAAATGAACTACCAAAATTTTTCACTGTTCAGATTGCCTTATGGTTGTCTCAACATAACAACCAGCATTTTGAACTGCAGAGCAATAATTTGGATATTATTTTTCTAATTGATGCCAAAAATTCAAATAACCCAGTTTTCATCCTAAATTGACTAGATAATTTGTCACTGTGAGCAGCCTCAGCACAGCCATCAGAGATATCAGATTAAATATTACCCCAAATGAAAGGTGGGGCTCCAGGAGAAGTAGAACAAAAGCCATGCCAAAGTAGATAAACACACACCCTCCTGTAAAGATTATTGCCAACTGTCTTTAAGATAAAACCACAGAAAATCTTCTCATCCAGGTTTACCTCATCTTAGTTTCCCCTGGTCTTGTTCTAAATACCCTGGGTGTTGCTACGGCACCACAGCTCCACCTTGACCTTTAAAAACCTACCAGCCGAGACTGTTGGCTGAAATCTGAAAGGTGCCATTTTATCGTTTCACCTGATTGTATCATCTGCTGGAGAAGAGGCAAGGAGAATGAAGTTGAGGTATCTGGTCATATACCATATATGAGACCACAAAAGGGGAGGGTTTGTCAAGCTCGCAGAGCATCTGCATGTTTCCCTGCTGGCCTGTCCAGTACCTTCTTTACTGAGAAGAGGACAAAACCAACCCTGGCTGGTTGTCATGACAAGATTCTCTGATTAATGGACCTGTCATTGTGGGAAGTTGTCCAGTCTAAACTGTGAGATCATCAAACCCTAGAAAAACTACCAAAATATTCTTTGGCCTCCTGCCAAAAGGAATATTAAATGGCTCTGAATCACAGTTCTAGATTACAAGCCCAGAGTGACCGAAAAGCATATTCTTCCTCATTTAGAATACCAACAAGGTAGTAATTTTCATCCAAGGGACTAACTCTTGCTATGGTAGCAAACTCTGATCATTTATTTTCTCTTTCTTAAGACAAGGGAAAGTTAGACTTCCATTTCCTCAGATGCTCAAGAACGACTAGAAATATGACAAGGATAGTGTCTTTGGGTCAAAATGGAGTGCTTGACCCCTGGAATCCAAATATTAATCCAGTTCTCCTTTTGAAAAGTTGCTATAATGGTAGGGCATTATAAAGTGAAAATTTGACTGTGTTAAGCCTATAGTTTATTTTTTTTAACCTATAAGTAGATTTTTTAACCTCTAAGATAAAAATTGTTCCAACTTGAGCCTAATGCCTGCACATCGTTGTGATCTGTAGCGTCACTCAATTCAGTTCAGTTCAGTTCAGTCACTCAGTCGTGTCCGACTCTTTGTGACCCCGTGAATTGCAGCATGCCAGGCCTCCCTGTCCATCACCAACTTCCGGAGTTCACCCAAACCCATGTCCATCGAGTCGGTGATGCCATCCAACCATCTCATCCTCTGTTGTCCCCTTCTCCTCCTGCCCCCAATCCCTCCCAGCATCAGGGTCTTTTACAATGAGTCAGCTCTTCACATCAGGTGGCCAAAGTATTGGAGTTTCAGCTTCAATATCAGTCCTTCCAATGAACACCCAGGACTGATCTCCTTTAGAATGGACTGGTTGGATCTCCTTGCAGTCCAAGGGACTCTCAAGAGTCTTCTCCAACACCACAGTTCAAAAGCATCAATTCTTTGGCATTCAGCTTTCTTTATAGTCCAACTCTCACATCCATACATGACCACTGGAAAAACCATAGCCTTGACTAGATGGACCTTTGTTGGTAATGTCTCTGCTTTTTAATATGCTGTCTAGGTTGGTCATAACTTTCCTTCCAAGGAGTAAACATCTTTTAATTTCATGGCTGCAATCACCATCTGCAGTGATTTTGGGGTTCAGAAAAATAAAGTCAGCCACTGTTTCCACTGTTTCCCCATCTATTTTCCATGAAGTGATGGGACTGGATGCCCTGATCTTAGTTCTCTGAATGTTGACTAAATTCAGACAAAATGCCAAGACCAGGTCAATGATGTAAAAACAGATATACTTAGGTGCGATCCCTTGCAAGCTGAGTATGAGCAGGAATTGAGGAGTTCAGTATCTAGTGAGTTACAGGGGTAAAGGGGATTCCGGACTATGGTCCACACATCATCTTAACAGGGACAATAGCACCCAGCTTCTAAAGATAATGAGAGTCAATCTTCATTTAAAAAAAATTGGAGTAGAGTTGCTTTACACTGCTGTGTCAGTTTCTCATGTACATAGAGTGAATCAGCTATATATATATATATATATATCCTCCTTTTTGGATTTCCTTCCCATTTAGGTCACACAGTGCTCTGAGTCGAGTTCCCTGCGCTATACAGCACATTCTCATTAGTTATCTATTCTATAGATAGTAGTGTATATATGTCAATCCCAATTCACCCCACCCCCTTTGCCCCTTGGTGTCCTCGTTTGTTCTCTATATCTGTGTCTCTATTTTTGTTTTGCAAATAAGATCGTCTATACCAGTTTTCTAGAGGAGGGTATGGCAACCCACTCCAGTATTCCTGCCTGGAGAATCCTAAGGACAGAGAAGCCTGGAAGGCTACAGTCCATGGGTTCGCAGAGTCAGACATGACTGAAGCAACTGAACATCACATACCATTTTTATAGATTCCACATGTACCCAATTCCTTTTTAATTGAACAAATTCATTTGTGTTGGATATCTCCCTAGAAAGTTCTCCATGCACTTTTCATTTTGAGCACTAGAGGGAGACAAAGTAAGAAAAACGATGATTAAAAGACCACGATTCTAATAGAGTAAAAGAACACATTTGTTTCATTAAGGTATTCTTTAGAAGAATACCTTAATGAATTCTTCTTTAGGAGAGGAAAAAAGCTTTCAAATAGTGGCCTGGTTTCAAAACATGCTGTTTTGGGGTTTATTTCACAATATTTCAATCCTACTTCTCAGGAATAAATCTACAGCAGAACCTCAGAAGATCCATTAACTCCTGTGAAGATGGAAAAAAAGTGAAACTGTAACTCAGGTTCAAGAAGAGTTTCGGTTACACCAGCTTATTAATGAAGGCCTATTTAACTTCTTTTCAGGAAATTACTTTCCAAATTACATGTAGGAGCACATTTTCCACTGTTACTAAGCACTTACTAAGAACAGGGGACAACAACCCATTTCTGACTTTTGGCTTTGTTTTTAAGTACATCAATAGGAAGGTCATGGCTGGAGAAAGCAGTATTACCTAATTTAGAACATACATTTCCGCTTCAGCTTCTCATAAGGGAAATGTGTCTGGGACTTTCATTGTTGCTGATAACAAATGTCATTAAGCCCTTTTAGGAATTTCCAGGCTTGAACCCTTCCATCTGCTGTTCATCTCCACCTTCAAATGGAGCAAAATTTCAGGTGAAGGAAGACTAATCTTCCAAGTGCAACCTCAGTGATTGGTTATAATCACGTCTTATATATGGAACAATTTTAGAATTAGTTTGATATTGAGAAATAATGATAATATTTGAATTTGTAACTGGCCTCATCCAACCAGGGATTGTTCATATTGAAGGGGAAAAAATAACACTGGGCCCCAGTAAATTTACTCAAAGTAATGGTGAAGTAGTACTTGGTAACAAGGGTCATTAGGCCCTTTTGGGAGTTCTGAGGCTTGAACCCTTCGTTCTGCTGTCCATCTCCATTACATGTAAAAATGCATACATGCAATATGTGTGTGTAATATAGTTAAGAGCTAGCTAGCCATTGTTTAAATAGAAAAAAAAAAGTAGTAAGTGCCAGTTTGAGGCATTTGAAATATTTTTTGTGGAAGCCAAACATATGCATTTGAAGTGATGGTGCACATTTGGTTTTTATTTTGCAAAGCTGAATGGGGACAAACGTAGTCAGTCTTTCTAGGTCCTTAAAATCTGAGGGAGTGTAAGGTCAATAGTGTTGGATACCTCTAAATTGCTCCATATAGTAAGAGAATGACCTGGAAAAAGTAACATTACACTTGTGTTTTATTTTTTCCTGAGTTTCAAAACTGAACAGCTGTCATAAACCCTGTGGATGATGATGAATGATATAATGGATAATGGCCCCGTGTTTTCTTTTTTTGTCTTTTCATCTTCTAGTTCAGTGTCTGTGACGCTCAAATGAAAGTTGTAGAAATGCACGGAGCTACGCAATGCGGGAGACTTGGGTTTGACCCCTGCGTTGGGACGATCCCCTGGAGGAGGGCATGGCAACCCACTCCAGTATTCTTGCCTGGAGAATCCCCATGGACAGAGGAGCCTGGTGGGCTACAGTCCATGGGGTCACAAAGAGTCACACACAACTGAGGGACTAAGCACACACATGCCCTATAGAAGTTTACCTGAAACAAAAAGGGATAGTGAATGTTGGAATAAAGTCTTGCAAACACATTTACAATCTCCACAGCTATTTCTAGACTATAAGGTCCATGAGAGTAGTGGCTGCCGTTACCTCGCCCAGTGTGGCGTCCCTGTCATTAGGACAGTGCTGGGCACATGCAGGGCACTCAGGCTTGGTTGAATCAATATAATGGGCTTGAGCAATGAAAAATGAAAAATGTGTTCTCATCTTAAAAATGGAAATCAGCAGGTGTGTTTACATTGCATAAATTCTAAGTATTCTGACTCAGGTATAGGCTAATCTGAGATAGTCTCTCAGGCTTCTTTAGGAAATGAACTGATCCTGCCAGAGCCTTGTATCTGACCCCAAAGCTGCAACAGCCATTGGCAGATAAAAAGCGGAAGAACCATTTATTATGCCCATACAGGTGAGAACACTGATTTACTCTGCTTTTCACAGAAGTAAGCGGCAGAGATGGAACTTAATCTCCATCTCTCTGAACGCAAGGTTTGTGGCATGTGTGCTAAATTGCTTCAGTTGTTTCTGACTCTTTGTGACCCTATGAACTGTAGCACACTAAGCTCCTGTGTTCATGGGATTCTCCAGGCAAGAATACTGGAGCGGGTTGCCATGCCCCCTCCAAGGGATCTTCCCGACCCAGGGATTGAACCCATGTCTCTTGCATCTCCCGCATTGGCAGGCAGGTTCTTTACCACTAGCACCTCCTAGGAAGCCCAAGGTTTGTGGGCTTTACCACTGTACCAGCTCAGGCAAAGTATGAGAAATAGTGATTTAAATAGTAATGTTACGTTCTCACTAGAGCTGAGACGAGAGGTCATGACCACTGAATGGGAGAGAAGGCAGAATTAGGGAAAATACAATTTTTAACAAATTGATTGAAATAGATAGTGGGGTCCATCACTCTGTATAACTATTTCTAAAATGTAAGTGAAATACATGATATTAAATATTATTCATCTCAGTGCTTCTGTGAAGGTTTTGCAGTAACATGAATGAACCTGGAGATTATCATACTAAGTAAAGTAAGACAGAGAAAGACAAATATCGTATGGTATCATTTATGCATAGAATCTAAAAAATAATATGAATGAATCTATATACGAGACAGAAGCAGACTCACAGACATAGAAACAAACTTATGGTTACCAAAGGGGAAAGGGGCGGGGGAGAGAGAAATTGTGAGTAGGGGATTAATAGACCCAAAATGATATACATAAAATGGGTCAACAATCAGGATTTACTGCATAGTCAGATATTATATTCAATATCTTGTAATAACTTTTAACGGAAAATAATCATATATATATATAAGGTAATGGCAACCCACTCTAGTATATTTGCCTGGAATATCCCCATGGACAGAGGAGCCTGGCAGGCTACAGTCCATGGGGTCACAAAGAGTCAGACATGACTGAGCAACACACACACACACACATTCATACACACACATATACACACACACATACATACACACACATATACACACACACATACATACACACACATATACACACACACACAGACACATACATACATATATATAACTGAATCATTTTGCTGTATACCAGAAACTAACAATATTATAAATCAGCTATGCTTCAATTAAAACAAGAGGAAAAAAGAGAAGCAGTCAGTTGGCTTGGGGTGGGGCCAAAGACTGCATTTCCAATGCAGTCTTGGAGGATATAGATCTACGGAGTCACAGACTGCTCTGTGCATGGGGAAGCTTTACCTGATGCCTGTTTGAAATACCAGGTGAGAACTACATCTCTCTGCTTTGTCAAATGAAGCAAGACCTTTTCAGGTTTCACCTGCTTGAAACAGGTACGGTAACAGCCAGTCATCCCAGAAATCAAAGCAATCACAATAAGCTTAAAGCAAGATTTTGGAGATTAGAATTGGGGTTTAGGTGGAGTAATAATTACGCAAATATTCCAGAGCACCCCTCCCTGGTTTTCTTTATGAACCTTGAGTATTCCCTCAACTTCTCACCACTTACAAAACTACAATATAAACCCCACAGTATTCAGGATAGTATAATGGCAGAACATGCTAAGAATCACAATCTTTCCAAGAGATCAGACTTGTGATTATCAGAGGCAGGTTTCAGAAGAGAGGAGATTGAATGAACTTAGTCACAATGTATAAACTTCTAGTTATATGATGAATAAGTGCTAGGGGTGTCATGTATAATATGATGACTATAATGGACACTGCTCAACATTTATACATGAAAATTAAGAGAGTAGATCCTGAGTTCTCATCACACACAAAAAATTTCTTTTTCTTTCTTTTGTATCTATATGAGATGATGGATGTTAACTAAACTTATTGTGGTAATTGTTTCATGATATATGTAAGTCAAATTATTATGCGGTATACTTTAAACTTGCACAGAACTGTATGTCAAGTATATCTTGATAAAACTGAGGGAGGAGAGTGGTGATTTTCCAAGTCAACTTCGTTTGTGATGAAGAATCGTACTATTCTTTTTTTAAATCTAATGCATGATTCCCCACCTGCTCATTTTAAAGACAGCAATGAAGTTGTAGTTACAGTGGTATCTTTCCTAGTTTTTTAAGCTGATATTTATTAAGGGCATTCAGGCTTCCCCTGGTGGCTCAGATGGTAAAGAATCCACCCACAATGCAAGAGACACAGGTTTGATCCCTAGGTCGGGAAGATCCCCTGGAGAAGGGAATGTCAACCCACTCCAATATTCTTGCCTGGAGAATCCCATGGACAGAGGAGCCTGGCGGGCAACAGTCCATAGGGTCACAAAGAGCCGGACACGACTGAAGCAACTTAGCATGCATGCATTAAGGGCATACAATGCATAGATAGTATACTAAGTATTTAAATGAATTATTTCCTTTCTTTACACAATAATTTTATAAGTACTACAAATATACCCATTTTAGAGATGAGAAAACTGAGGTTTGAGGAGATAATGCAGGTTTCCCAGAGTAACGTAGCTGATTAGTGAGAGTCAGGACTCACTGAGATCTGCCTGAATCCAAAGCCTGAACTCTTCTTCTCTATGCCCCAAGAGATGCTTTTCTGAAAGAAAGGAGTGCATTTTCTTTTGAATATCTGTAAAGAGCAAGTTAAAGGATCCTTTTCCTAAGCCATTGTCAAACCAAGAAGGCATTTCTGTCTTACTGGGGAAGTGACGCTTCTCATCCTGATCTGAATCACTGATACTCTCAAGTGTGTCTGGTTTTCGTTTCCAGGGTGGTGAATTCTGACAGCGTGCACGTTTGCTCCTGTGGGGAATCCTTTTACACTGTGTTATCTCTCAGCTCCAAATTTAATTTGTAGCTGCAGCCACCATAAGCAGTGTCCTCCCACTGTCAACTCTTCCATCTTGAACTGTGTCTCTACAACGAATGGCGTGCGTGTGTGCTAAGTTGCTTCAGTCGTGTCCAACTCTTTACAGCCCTGTGGATTGTAGCCATTTAGGCTCCTCTGTCCATGGGATTCTCCAGGCAAGAATCCTGGAGTGGGTTGCCATGCCCTCCTGCATGTGATCTTCCCAGCCCAGGGATCCAACCTGCATCTCTTATGTCTCCTGCATTGGCAGGTGAGGTCTTTACCACTGGTGCCACCTGGGAAGCCCAAGAAGTGAAAGTGGCAGTCTCTCAGTCATGTCCAACTCTTTGCCATCCCATAGACTGTACCCTGCCAGGCTCCTCTGTCCAAGGGATTGTCTAGGCAAGAATACTGCAGTGGGTATCAGATTCCCTTCTCCAGTCTTCCTAACCCAGGAATCAAACCCAGGTCTCCTGCATTGCAGGCAGGTTCTTGATCATCATCAAGCCTGATGGCAAGTATATAAATAATGAGTTTTGGTTTGCTTTTACATCATGCAAGTAGGACTTTGAGTGGGTCTCATTTTTCAGAAAAGCCTCTCATTTTTTATCTGGGTCGTGAGGCATACAAAGTCATCGGCTTCCTGGAAGAGGCTGGAAGAAGGAAGCAGAAACCTATGTGATTAAGACACACCAGTGGGACAAGCAGTCCAGAAAGCTGCATGCAGTGCCCAGAGGCCCAGAGTGGCACAAGGGCTCAGCCCTGAGTGTCTCAGCACCAGGTACACAGTACTGAGAAGTCCAGTGAGGATAGAGCTGGATGTGTGGGTGGACATCAGGAGCAGATGCTGACATGACCGCAGAGAAAGGCTTAGGATAATTGTCCCCCAAAGGAGTGATGCGAACTTCGGCCCAACAGGACCCCTTGAGTGAAGTGAAAGCAAGGGGCTTGTTTGTTTCTGTTTTTTAAGTCAAAGTTCAGAATGAAGTATTATCCACCTGCCAGTGCAGAACATGCAGGTTCGATCCCTGAGTCAGGAAGATCCCCTGGAGAAGGGAATGGCAACCCATTCCAGTATTCTTTCCTGGACAATCCCATGAACAGAGGATCCTGGAGGGCTACAGTCCATGGAGTCTCAAAAGTCAGACACAACTGAGCCACAGAGAACACACACAAAGTTCAATGAGGGAAATTAACAGCTTGTGACGACAGATGATGAGATGGCTGGATGGCATCACCGACTCTGTGGACATGAGTCTGAGTGAACTCCAGGAGTTGGTGATGGACAGGGAGGCCTGGCGTGCTGCGATTCATGGGGTCACAAAGAGTCGGACATGACTGAGCAACTGAACTGAACGGACCTGAACTGACCTGATACTGAGTGTCCATGCCATCGAACTAGATTTCCTGCTGTTTATTTCAGCTCAGAATGAAATTAATTCCCAGTCAGGCACTCACCTCATATCCTGTGTGGAATTTGCTATGGGAATTTAACAAATAGGGGTTTAGGAAGCCAAGACGATCACTTAAATTACATCCTCTTGGCTTGAAATTCTAATTCATTGATTGAAATAAAAGTTTCTTTCATGATAATTAATTAAATACTATATTCTAAGTAACCGAGCAATTGGAGATGTCTCTGAGATACTTAGATGAGCATTTAAGTGCATGGTACGGCGTTCTCTTATTTTACAGGTTGACTCAAAGTCAGCCTAGACCCAGGAGGCGAAGGCTGCTATTTCTCCCCAAATGACTGGTCTCGCTTCTTCCTGGGCATATTGTTGTACAGAATAAAATGTGTAGCTCTCAGCTTCCCTTACAAATAAGCTTACCCTTGTGACTAAGTCTGGCCAGTGGGATGTGAGGCACCAGGAAAGGTTCTTAAATGATGGGAACATGCCGTTCTCCAATTCCTCATCACAACGTCTGGGTGGGGACATGGCGGCACGACTCTGGATGAAGGAGCACCAGGATGGGAGTCTGGGTCCTTGAGCACTTTAAGAAGCAGAGAGCCGGCCATCTCAGCCATGGGATGCCTATATACAGGTGCTAATGGGAGAGGAAAATGAACTCTCTTTACTAAAGCATTTTCAGTGAAGTTTTATTGATAGCAGAAGCTATTAGTAAACTCATTTCTAAGTAATTCACTGTGCTGTCATCTTTGTAAAAGTCATATCAAGAAAAAAAGTATGAATTCTAAGTGGTTACAGGACTATCAGTGTAGAATGTGGTAGAAATGAGGGTAAATCTGTGGGAACTCAATTCTCAGCTCATCCTTTTCAGCCATTTATGTTTTCTGTTTAATGCAACGTACAAGCTGAGCAGTGAAATTAACATCCCCAGCATAAAGCATTTACTTCTGTCACTGTTTCTTTGAGAAACTTGTATGAGATTTTCCTACTTGGACATAAGAGAGACGCTGAACAGCCTGCATACTCCTATAGCTTAATCCAAAAAGTCTTCTTAATGGGATTGGAAGAAGAGAAAATAACTAACTAGGGGAACAGAAAACTCCCCTCAGTTCAGTTCAGTCGCTCAGTCATGTCCGACTCTCCGCGACCCCATGAATTACAGCACGCCAGGCCTCCCTGTCCATCACCAACTCCCAGAGTTCACTCAAACTCATGTCCACAGAGTCGGTGATGCCATCCAGCCATCTCATTCTCCGTCGTCCCCTTCTCCTCCCGCCCCCAACCTTTCCCAGTATCAGAGTCTTTTCCAGTGAGTCAACTCGCCTCATGAGGTGGCCAAAGTATTGCAGTTTCAGCTTTAGCATCAGTCCTTCCAATGAACACCCAGGATCGATCTCCCTTAGAATGGACTGGTTGGATCTCCTTGCGGTACAAGGGACTCTCAAGAGTCTTCTCCAACACCACAGTTCAAAAGCATCAATTCTTTGGCGATCAGCTTTCTTCACAGTCCCTACTGACAAACAAAAGGATTAATGGACCATGAGATGAGAGAGAAGGTTGACCCTAATCCCTCTCTGGCAGCTAAAGTGGTAAAGGTGTTTTAATCAGTGGCTGGATGATTCTGTGAAAATTTGTGAGAAGGAAGATTATAATAATCGGTACCCATCACTCTTCTGGGTGCTCTCTTCATATTATTTTCTAATACCTGCACTCTTTTCAGCCCTAATGTTCTCATGATGACTTTTGGCTGTCCCCTACACACACACACACACACCCTTACTAAGAAATTATTCCATTTCCAGCCCTTTTCTCTCATTTAATTAACATAATAGGAGTTGATACTTATACAGTCTTCATATATATATATGCTCATTCAAACCTATGAAGAACAGGGTTACAAGGTATCCTATTATCCCCATTTTAAAGATGAAAGTGTGAGTTGCTCAATGTGAGTTTGTTCTACAAAATAGTCTATTCTCTCAGGAATATTTGTGAAATGAAAATTGTTGGCATTTCTCAGACAGTTACGTCTTCCACAAAACACAACTCCTAAGCCTAGCTAGTGTGGGTCTTCTCAAGGAAAATCAATAATACAGTCAGTCTATTAGAAGAGTATTTCGGGAAGGGGGTTATCTGTATTGCCCAAAGGGTTAGGGTTGGGGTTAGGGTTTGGTCACTCAACCAGTTAGTACAAGCTGGGCTTTCATCAGTATCCTACGCTTGACTATACTTGAGTTACTAACACACAATATGAACATGACAAATTAAGTTAATCCGGCACTTTTTAAAATGAGATTGCTAAGAGTGAGCGCTGCTCTACCTGAGCCCAATAATATATTCAAAATTTTCAAAATTGTTTCCCTTTTTCTTTCATGAGGCTTAAGTTTTTGATCTAGGGAAACTGCTGGAATTTTATTATTTCCTGCTTAGTATTGACTGCTGTTCTTCCATATCATTTATGGTTCATTGTTACCTTCACTGTACCATTGATTTTTTTTCTTCTGTGCTGCTGGCCTTTTGAATCTGCCAAATACAGACATTAAAAAAGACTTTTTATCTATTGTGATCATGACATACTTTATATTTCTGAGGTCTGATGCTGAGTTTTTCAAGTAAAGTTACTACCCACAGAAGCTACTCCTTGTAAAGCGGTATATTTATAACTATAATTGATATTGTACATTCTGTGTGATGGATTTTTTTGGTCCCTATTAGCAGAAGAAGAAAGTGATGCTCAGGGAGATATCATGCATTGCCCACGACTAAGCAGTGGATGAGGCAGGAACCAGAATTCATCTAAATCTCCTGACTCCCAGCTTTGTGCTTCTTTTATAAGCTTTAGCATCAGTCCTTCCTGTGCAGTGTCATGTCATGACAGGATCCATGTTTTTTTTTTTTTTTCAGTTTTTTTATTAAATTCTTTTTTTTTAACACCAAAAACATTTTGCATTGGGCTATAACCTATTAATGATGTTGTGATAGCTTCAGGTGAACAGTGAAGGGACTCAGCCACACGTATACATGTGTCCAATCTCCCCCAAGAAAATGTTCGTGTTTATAATGGTAGGAAGTCCATGAATTATATTTTTAAGATTATAAATCCAATGAAAATCATGATTCAATTTATTAAAACTCACTAAAAAGCCAAGCAATGTTTCCATAAACATATTTACTTACATCTTTAGCCAATGCTCGTTTAAGGGTGTCCACTCCCCATCCTCTCTTCTGTCGGAAATTGGAAAACTGACTGACAACATTTGATGAGATACAGCACCTGTGTTGTGTACATGGATTCCACCCCCACCTCCTATACATGGCATTGGACCACAGCAAGGCATTGGCCTGCTAGGAATCAATGTCAATGTGTCCCAGCTTAAAAAGATGAGCTATGCCAAAGAGATTCCTTTGTTTAGGATGTGGGACTGAGTTAGCAACAGGGTCAGAGTTACGTTGTAGAAAGTATCAGGACACACATGCTGGTTCACCGGCAAGCTAAAACAATGAGGAAATGAAAATCAAGTGTATAAATCATAAGAATCACCATTGATATGGTACTTATGATGTGTTTCACGTAGTAGGTTTCTCAGTTTATTTATCCCATAGAGTTTTTCCTATAGTAAACAACTACCCATCACCACCATTTTACTAAGGAGAATACCAAGGCTCACAGGAATTAAGAAACTTGTCCAAGGTCATACAGCTAGTGAGATCACTAGCTGGGAGAGCAAGACTTAAGCCCAGGTGATGTGGCTTTGCTGCCAAATTTGATTTCACAAGAATAGCAAGGAGAGATAAGAAAGCCTTTCTCAGTGATGAATGCAAAGAAACAAAGAAACAATAGAATGGGAAAGACTAGAGATCTCTTCAAGAAAATTAGAGATACCAAGGGAACATTTCATGCAAAGATGGGCACAGTAAAGGACAGAAATGCTATGGACCTAACAGAAGCAGAAGATATTAAGAAGAGAACTGCACAAAAAATATCTTCACCACCCAGATAATCATGATGATGTGATCACTCACCTAGAGCCAGACATCCTGGAATGTGAAGTCAAGTGGATCTTAGAAAGCATCACTACGAACAAAGCTAGTGGTGGTGATGGAATTCCAGTTGAGTTATTCCAAATCCTAAAAGATGATGCTGTTAAAGTGCTGCACTCAATATGCCAGCGAATTTGGAAAACTCAGCAGTGGCCACAGGACTAGAAAAGGTCAGTTTTTACTCCAATGCCAAAGAATATTCAAACTACCACATGATTGCACTCACCTCACACACTAGCAAAGTAATGCTCAAAATTCTCCAAGCCAGGCTTCAACAGTACATGAATAGTGAACTTGCAGATGTTCAAGTTGGATTGAGAAAAGGCAGAGGAACCAGAGATCCAATTGCCAACATCCGCTGGATCATGGAAAAAGCAAGAGAGTTCCCGAAAAACATCTATTTCTGTCTTATTGACTAGGCCAAAGCCTTTGACTGTGTGGATCACAACAAATTGTGGAAAATTCTTAAAGAGATTTTAAGAATTTAAAATTAAAGATGACCTGACCTGCCTCTTGAGAAATCTTTATGCAGGTCAAGAAGCAACAGTTAGAACTGGACATGGAACAACAGACCAATTCAAAATTGGGAAAGGAGTACGTCAAGGCTGTACACTGTCACCCTGCTTATTTAACTTATATGCAGAGTACATCATGAGAAACACTGGGCTGGAGGAAGCACAAGCTGGAATCAAGATTGCCAGGAGAAATATCAATCACCTCAGATATGCAGATGACACCACCCTTGTTTCAGAAAGTGAAGAAGAATTAAAGAGCCTCTTGATGAAAGTGAAAAATTTGGCTTAAAACTCAACATTCAGAAAACTAAGATCATGGCATTCGGTCCCATCACTTCATGGCAAATAGATGGGGAAACAGTGACAGATTTTATTTTGTGGGGCTCCAAAATCACTGCAGATTCTGATTGCAGCCATGAAATTAAAAGAAGCTTGCTTCTTGGAAGAAAAGTTATGACCAACCTAGACAGCATATTAAAAAGCAGAGACATTACTTTGTCAACAAAGATCCGTCTAGTCAAAGCTGTGGTTTTTCCAGTGGTCACATATGGATGTAGAGCACCGAAGAATTGATGCTTTTGAACTTTGGTGCTGGAGAAGACTCTTTAGAGTCCTTTGGACTGCAAGGAGATCCAACCAGTCCATCCTAAAGGAAATCAGTCCTGAATATCATTGGAAGGCCTGATGCTGAAGCTGAAGTTCCAATACTTAAAGCCCCGGATGCTGGGAAAGATTGAAGGTGGGAGGAGAAGGGGACAACAGAGGATGAGATGGTTGGATGGCATCACTGACTCGATGGACATGAGTTTGCGTAAACTCCGGAAGCTGGTGATGGACAGGGAGGCCTTGGAGTACCTCAATCAGACATGACTGAATGATTGAACTGAACTGAACTGAACTGAAAGGCAGCTTAGTGGTCAGTTCAGACACAGAGAAGACAATAAAAGGCAATACACACAGAAAGAGAAGCAGAAAGTCACAAGAGAGAAGGACCTGGAAACAAGTAGGGAGGGACTTCCCTTGTGGTCCAGTGGTTAAGAATCCACCTGCCATTGCACAGGACACAGGTTTGATCTCTGGTCTGGGAAGATCCCACATGCCACAGGGCAACTAATCCTGTGTACAAAACCACTAAGCCTACACTGTAGCGGCTAGTGTCCTGCAACAGAAGCCACCGCAATGGGAAGCCCACACACTGGAACTAGGGAGTAGCCCCTGCTCACCGCCACCAGAGAAAACCCAAGAGCAGCAATGAAGACCCAGCACAGCTAAAAATAATAAATAAACAAACAAATTAATTAAATTAAAAAAGAAAGGCATAGACAGGGAGAGATAGCATATGATACACAAGAGGCACCCAGCTCCCAACTATACTGTTCTTCTGAGAGTCCCATGAAATCCCTAATGACGTCCTTATATAGCACGGCTTAGTACATCTGTGCCTTGTAAATGAGAGGCTCCCTAAATAAAATAATATGACTCATTTTGGTACTTTGTAAATATAGTACCAAAAGATATAAAATTTATATTACTGTGTATTTCATGTTAGAGGTAAAGAGTAGATCTCTTAAAGATTAATGAACCCAATACTAAAGAGAAGGTACAAAAAATTTACACACAAAAGAAATAGTTATAATTTCAAGAGTATGAGAGTGTAATGTAGATGAAGATAAACTGAATAAACTCAAAATTTCTGATAATAAATCATGAAAAGTTTCTGAAGAAATAAAGCATAAGCAGGGACATAAAGATAGGTTCATGTTTGTTTAATATACAGCTTGAATCAGGGTAAATGGAATACCTTTTGCCTCAGTACAGAGGAGGAAATAGCATGAGGAAGTTTGGATAATAAAATGAGTATGTGTGTTATTGGAAAATAGAGGAAAGAAAAAGATAAATAAGTAAAAAAAATAAATAAAAAGATCAAAGAAAATAGATAAAAAAGAAAAATCAGAATGAAGTTAGGTGTTGTATGATTGCACAAAAACCTAGGCTAGGGTAATGAATTTCTCTGGTTTTATAAAAATTTTATATATTTCTGGTTGATGCCTACATTAAAGCACTTGAACATAAATTTTTATTTTCATAAAACAATCACTAAATTCTCATTTTATGACATTTGACCAAATAATCAAGCATCCTGAAATCCATGCTTCCTTGCTCACTGTCTTCTAGCTGGAGTGCCTTCCCTGCTGTCCTACACATTGCCACATACTAGGCCCTCCATTAATACTTATGGACTGAATAAATAAATGATCGTGTTATATCCTCATTCAAACATGAGATCATATCGATAAAATGTAAAATCCCATACAAGATTTTTAAATGAATTTTCTATATTCATGTCTTAGGAAACCAAAAGGTTCTTTGCTGATGATTCCCTGCTTTCTGCACCCCCTATTAAGTTTTCTGTGACTGAAAAAATATCAGTTGAAACATGAATTTTTAGTTATTTAAGCAGATTAGATTTTGCCCTAAAATAAAGTGTTGGCAATGCTTTGTTTGCAAACATAGTCCAAATGGTAGCCTGGTCCTCTCTAACCTAGAAAACCCAAAAGGGCTGGATTTAAGGAACCATGGTGGTAAAAATGCAAACTAAAGACACTACCAATATAAAGAGAAAAGGAAAGAATAATAATTCATAACAACCTACCCTGTAACCAATTGCCATATAAAATACAATTGAGAATCTTCCTTGAGCTTCTCAGAGAACTGTACTAAAAAGCTGCAGAATAAAGCTCTTTTACCCTTTGTTAGAATGTACAATGTTTGCTAATCTATTCCAAATGCAAAAAAAAACATTCAGTTTGAACAGTTGTATGGACAAATGGAGATTTGTAAAATTACAGATTAACATCAGTATTTGCAAAGTTCTTGTAGTATAAGTGAAATGGCAAGTAACTCTGACAAGCTTTGATATTATCTCAAGATGAGGAAGCAGATCAAAGAAAATTTGAAAAACAAAGATTTATGCTATAAGATGTTTCAATATATTATAAAGCTGTAATATTAAAAACAGTTACCTTGGCTTAAAATATAATTATATATTTTTTATATTTATATAACTAAAATCTTGGTTTATCTAAAACAGTTTATAAAGATTTAAATATAAAAATTCTTGCAATATTTCAAGCTTTTTCATTATTATTATATAGTGATCAGTGATCTTTGACGTTACTGTTCTAATTGTTCGGGAGGGTATTGCAAACTGCACCCAGATAAGATGGTGGAGTTAATAAATATGTGTGTCTTCACTGCTCCACTGACCAGCTATTCCCCATCTCTCCCTCTCCTCAGGCCTCCCTCTTCCCCAAAACAAAACCATATTGAAATGAGGCCAATTGACAACCCTACAGTGGCCTCCTGGAGGAGGAGGGCATGGCAACCCACTCCAGTATACTTTCCTAAAGAATCTCCATGAAAAGAGGAGCCTGGCAGGATATAGTCTATGGGGTCGCGAAGAGTCGGACACGACTGAGCTACTAACACACACACACACACAGTGGCCTCTAAGTGTTCAAGTAGAAAGAAGAGTTTCATGTCTCTCACTTTAAATAAAAAACTAGAAAGGATTAAGCTTAGTGAGGAAAGCACGTCAGAATCCAAAACAGAATAAAAGCTACTTCATCTTGTGCCAGTTATCCAAATCATGAATGCAAAGGAAAAGTTCTTGGAGGAAGTTAAAATCAATACTCCACAAAGAACACACAAATGATAAGAAACAGTCTTATTGCTGATACAGACTTTTAGTGGCCTGAATAGATTATCAAACCAGCCACAACATTCCCTTAAGCCAAAGCCTAATCCAGGGCAAGGCTCTGATCTGTGAAGACAGAGAGGTGAAGAAGCTGTAGGAGAAGAGTTTGAAGTTAGAAAAGATAGGTTCATGAGGTTTAAGGAAAGATGCTATATCCATAACATCAAATTGCAAGCTGAAGTAGCAAGGACTGGTATAGAAGCTGTAGCAAGTTATTCAGAAGATATGGCTAATGTAACTAATAAAGATAATTAAAGACAGATTTTCAATGTGGATGAAATAGCCTTCTATCAGAAGATGAAGATGCCATCTAGGACTTTCATAGCTAGAGGGGAGAAGTCAATGCCTGGCTTCAAAACTTCAAAGGACAGGCTGACTCTCTTGTTTAGTGGCTGATGAAGCTGATGACTTGAAGTTGAAGCCAATGCTTATTTCCCATTCCAAAAATCCTAGGTCCTTTAGATTTATGCTAAATCTCCTCTGTTTGTGCTCTATAAATGGAGCAATAAAGCCTGGACGACAGCACATCTGTTTGCAACATGATCTATTGAATATTTTAAGTCCATTGTTGAGACCAATTGCTCATAAAAAAATAAGATTCCATTCAAAACATAACTGTTCATTGAAAAGGCACCTGGTTACCCAAGAGCTCTGATGGAGACGTACGATGAGATTAATGTCGTTTTCACATCTGCTAATACAGCATCCATTCTGTAGTCCATGGATCAAGAAGCAATTTTGATTTTCAAGTCTTATTATTTAAGATGTACATTTTATAAGGTTATAGCTGCCATATAATGACAAAATAAATGGAAAGCCTCCTGGAAAGGATTCACCATGCTAGATGCCATTAAGAACATTCATGATTCAAGGAAAGAGGTCAAAATGCCAATATTAACAGGAGTTCAGAAGAAGTTAATCCAGCCCTCATGGATGACTTTGAGGGGTTCAAGACTTCTGTGGAGGAAGTAACTGCAGATGTGCTGGAAATAACAAGAGAACCAGAGAGAGAGACTAAAGACTCGACTGAACTTCCGCCATCACTGATGAAACTTTAACAGATGAGGAAATGCTTCTTATGAATGAGCAAAGTAAGCGGTTTCTTGCAATGGAAACTACTCTTGATGAAGATGCCATGTAGCTTGTTGAAACGACAACAAATGATTTAGAATATTACATAAACTTAACTGATAAATCAGTGGCAGGGTTTGAGAGGACTGGTTCCAACTTGGAAAGAAATTCTGTGGGTAGAATACTATCAAACAGAATTGTGTGTGACAGAGAAATTGCTCATTAGAGCCCATTGATGTGGCATACTTCATTTTAGCCTTATTTTTATAAATTGCTACAGACACCCCAGCCTTGATCAGTCAGCAACCATTAATATGGAGTCAAGATCCTCTATTGTTAGCATTTTTAGCAACAAAATATTTTTTTTGTTTTGTTTTGTTTTTTTTCCTTCTTTTTCTTTTTTTTATTTTATTTTATTTTTTATTTTACAATATTATATTGGTTGGTTTGCCATACATTGATATGAATTTGCCCCGGGTTTACATAAGTTCCCCCTCCTGAACCCCCCTCCCACCTCCCTCCTCCCTTTATCCTCCCTCTGGGTCATCCCCGCATGCCAGCCCCAAGCATCCTATAACATGCATTGACCCTGAACTAGTGATTCGTTTCACATATGACAACATACGTGTTTCAATGCCATTCTCCCAAATCATCCCACCCTCACCCTCTCCCATAGAGTCCCAAAGACTGTTCTATACATCTGTGTCTCTTTTGCTGTCTCGTATACAGGGTCATCATTTGCATCTTTCTAAATTCCATATATATGTGTTAGTATACTGTATTGGTCAATCGCACTCCTGGGCATACACACCAAGGAAACCAGAATTGAAAGAGACACGTGTACTCCAATGTTCATTGCAGCACTGTTTATAATAGCCAGGACATGGAAGCAACCTAGATGTCCATCTGCAGACGAATGGATAAGAAAGCTTTGGTACATATACACAATGGAGTATTATTCAGCCATTAAAAAGAATGCATTTGAATCAGTTCTAATGAGGTGGATGAAACTGGAGCCTATTATACAGAGTGAAGTAAGCCAGAAAGAAAAACACCAATACAGTATACTAACACATATATATGGAATTTAGAAAGATGCAACAAAATATTTTAAAATTAAGGTATGTATATGGATTTTTTTCTCAACATGATGCTATTATACATTTAAAAGACTTCAGTATAGTATAAACCTAACTTTTATATGTTCTGAGAAACCCCAAAATGTATGTGATTTGCTTTATTGTGATACTTGCTTTATTGTGAATAAATAAAGCAATGATGGTCTGGAATCAAATCCACAATACTTCTGAGGTATGCTTCAGTTCAGTTCAGTCGCTCAGTCGTGTCCAACTCTTTGCAATCCCATGAACTGCAGCACGTCAGGCCTCCTGGTCCATCACCAACTCCCGGAATTCACCCAAACTCATGTCCATTGAGTTGGTGATGCCATCCAACCGTCTCATCCCCTGTTGTTGTGGCATATCTTCTGGCAAGAACAGATGTGGAGACATTTGGGTTTATAGTGACCGATATTCCCCCCCGTGCTTTATGGGTTTCAAATATGGGGCATTCATTTGCTAGTGTGGGTTTTAGCTGGCACAGTGTGGTTTTGCACACGGCAACGGTGGTGGCCATATTTTGACTCACCGGGCAGCTTCCTGACCATTCTTAGTAGAGGCATCAGTCCCCTTGCTGGCCCAGTTCTGAGTATGACATTGAGACTTATTCCTGGAAGCTCAACCTAGATTCTCTCTCCAAATTCTGTAAGCCTTTTAATGCCTTACTATAAATCTTTTCTACTATTCTCTATGGTTCTGTTCTCTGACTAAACCCTCGTTGACACATGCCTCAGAAGTGTCTGAAAGGGTCAAATTGTTGTCCCAGTCATTTCACTTCTGGACTCCAGTCTATTTAAATAATATCTAAGAAGTACAAGATTTATTAGCAAAAATATGCATAATTGTACAATAAACATTTGAAACTAATCAACAGTGGGGACTATTTCAGTAAACTGTGGGACAATCATCCAGTATGGTGAAATAATAATAGTAACGAGCCCTGCTCTCTTGTCTCTAGAACTGTGCTCACATGCTGTACTTTTCAGAAAACACCGGACCCCTACCCCTATGGTTTCCTCTCCTTTTGTCTAATTACTATGGTTCTTACTCATCCTTCAAATATTTATTGATTATATACTATAGGCCAAATGACCATCTGGACACTGCATTAACAGCAGCAAAAAAAATAAAAACAAAAATTCATGAACCATGAAAATCAGGCTCTGCTGCTGCTGCTGCGTCACTTCAGTCGTGTCCGACTCTGTGTGACCCCATAGACGGCAGCCAACCAGGCTCCCCCATCCCTGGGATTCTCCAGGCAAGAACACTGGAGTGGGTTGCCATTTCCTTCTCCAATGCACAAAAGTGAAAAGTGAAAGTGAAGTCGCTCAGTCATGTCTGACTCTTAGTGACCCCATGGACTGCAGCCCACCAGGCTCCTCCACCCATGGGATTTTCCAGGCAAGAGTCCTGGAGTGGGGTGCCATTGCCATATAAGGAAATAGCTGACAAAAACATTTTTTTTTTTTTTTACTGAACATCTTCTATAGGCCAGGTCTCTGCTGAGAGCCAAAGCTACACTGTCAGTGTTCCTATTCTAAGAACACTCCCAGTTCCTTCATTTAACAAATACTTATGGTCATCCTTATCACAACAGCATACAAAGTATTTAAAGATACAATGGCTACCAAGGTAGACATTGTCCCTGATCTCATGGAGATTGCAGTCAACAACATATTCATTTTTACAACTTATTCATAACCCATTACAACTGTAATGAGACTTAACAGCACACATACTGACTACTTTGGCCTAATTTTTAGAATTAAAATATTTTTTCCTAATAATGGGCTAACCTTTAGATGATATTCCCCCAAGTTTATTTTTTTTAATTTAATAAATGGTACAAAGCACAATGCCAAAAACATTAACAGTTAAAATTACACCAAATGAAAAAATGCTATAGAATACACAGTTGTAAAAAGCTACATTAAGTTATTTTACAACTGCCTCAAGCTGCAAAAAGAAAAAAAACCCAATGCCATACCTAAGTTATCCCTCTCTCAAAGCAATGCCATTTATGTTATAAACCATGAGCACCCCATCAAAAGACGGGAACTGCTTTTGTTAATTTATATATATATATATATATATATATATATATATAGAGAGAGAGAGAGAGAGAGAGAGAGAGCCAGATAAGGAAATAGCTGACAAAAACATTTAAAGTAATTTATATGGCATATCATATGCCATATGCCATACATTTCTCCTTTAGGGAAACTCCTAGGAGTCCTCAAAACTGGGTTTGATATCTCCTCCTCCTTTAGGGGTCTCAGTTCATATTACAAGTTGCATACATCATCATTGTTGTTCAATCAATAAGTCATGTTTGACTCTTTGTGACCCCCATGGACTGCAGCATGTCAGACTCCCCTATCCTTTACTACCTCCTGGAGTTTGCTCAAATTCATGAAATTGCATTTTTACTGGCAAGACACTTTTTGATGATAAGCTCTTTGAAGGCAGGGCCTTATCTCTTTTGCTTAGTCTATCCTGGTATATAGTCAATATTTAGTAAATGCACTAATTCCATAAAGAGATGAATGATGTTTTAAATATTTCTTAATGAATGGAGAAAATTGCTATAATGAGAAAAATAATGAAAAATAATTAAACTTCAAAATGTTATGCACTGCAAAATGATGATAATTGTTGAAGATGGGTGAGGGGTTCATGGGAGTTTAGTTGTCTTTTTACTTTTGCATAAAAGTTTAGGAAAATGTTACCCCAAATTTAATACCTCTTCCCTGGTGGCTCAGAGGTAAAGCGTCTGCCTCCAATGCGGGAGACCCGGGTTCGATCCCTGGGTCGGAAAGATCCCCTGGAGAAGGAAACGGTAACCCACTCCAGTATTCTTGCCTGGAGAATCCCATGGACGGAGAAGCCTGGTAGGCTACAGTCCACGGGGTCGCATAGAGTCGGACATGACTGAGCGACAGAATGGAACGGATGTCAAGAACACACTACACAGTAAAAAAAATGAAAGAAGTACCTTAAAATATTAAGGCTGTTATTATAGACTGAGTATTTTTGCTGTTGGCAGAATTCGAAGTTGACCCATGTTTGTGTATAGTCCTCTCCCCTTGAGTGTTAGCTGAACCTGTGAATATGATGAGATACCTTATCTATGATTTAGTTACATTATACGGCAAAGGTGAAGAGATTTTGCAGTGATAACCAAAGCCCTTCATCAGCTGAGTTCACCAAAATGGGGATGATCCTGGGTGGGCATGGTCTAATCAGGTGAGTTATTTGAAAGATGGCCCAGATCTTCCCTGAAAGGTGAAATGCCTGTGGCTTGAAGAAGTTAGGCAGCATGAGTTCTACAGCTGCAGGAAATGAGTTTTACTAACAACAACTTAGACTTGGAGTCATTCCATAAACCTCAGATGAGACCACAGTCCCTAGTGACACCATGAAGGCAGCCACTGAGCAGAGGACCCAGCTGAGCTGTGCCCAGACTCCTGACCTACAGACACTGCGCAATATTAAATGTATGTTATTTCAAGCTACTGTGTATATGCTAGGTCGCTTCCATCATGCCCAACTCTTTGCTACCCTATGGACTGTATGTAGTGCGCCAGACACCTCTGTCCATGGGATTCTCTAGGCAAGAATACTGGCATGGGTAGCCATGCTCTTCTCTTCAGGGGATCTTCCTAACCCAGGGATCGAACCTGCATCTCATTATGTCTCTTATATTGGCAGGTGGGTTCTTCACCACTCACGCCACCTGGGAAGCCCCTTCAAGCTACTAAGCCAGTGGGAATTTGTCATGTGTTGATAGAGAGTGAATTCATTTCCTTCCCCCTTTTCTAAGTTTTCCAAATTTTCTTTAGTAAATATGCTTACTTTATAACAGAATAAAAAGCTTTTTACAAAAATAAAACTAGTATAGATTATATGTCAGCCAAGTCATATGTTGAAGAAAATTGAAATGGCATTATTTTTCTTAATGTTGTTAGCAAAGAACTACAAAAACAGGAGGAAATCTTCTCTTTGTACTTTAATTTTGGGATCAAATCCAAAGTTTGCTAGATCAAGGTCAAAAGCTTCACTCTATGTATCAAACTGAGCGGGCTCTGAAAATAAAAGTGCTGAAAGATAAACTTTTGCACAAATCATTCCTCTCTTGCTGTACTAAACTTCCTTGAAACCACCCTAACAAACAGATTTTAATCTCAGTTTAACAGCAACACCAAGCAGACTACCCCACTGACTGATGACAACAAAACAATGGAAAAGGAAGCCATTCATGAAACAAACAATGTAACAATCAGTTAAGCTATGGAGAATAGTATTCAAACACTACTGAGTACTTGACTCTCTAGCATCATTCCTTGGAGATCAGCTGAACTGTTAAACACTTTAATATCAAATGCATCAGTGCAAAAGATCACAGTTTTAAGTAGGCGGTGGTGGTTTAGTCCCTAAGTCCTGTTCGACTCTTGCAACCCCATGAACTGAAGCCTGCCAGGCTCCTCTGTCCATGGTATTCTCCAGGCAAGAATACTGGAGTGGGTTGCCATTTCCTTCTCCAGGGGATCTTCCCAAGCCAGGAATCAAACCCAGGTCTCCTGCATTGCAGGCAGATTCCTTCCCAACTGAGCTATGAGGAAAGATGTATCAAGTAGGATGAGAACTGAAATATATAACGTGGTATTGACTGATCACCCACAATGAGATGGATTCGCTGTGTGGTATGGTTAGATTAAATCCTGATAGAGAAACACAAAAACTTTCTCTCCAACACTAATTTGCCACCTGTACCTACCAGACAGCCACATTTGACATGGAGATGGGATAGACAATTATCATCCTTGCATCTTTCAAGCCCCTGCTGGTGACTTTCTGATTCCTTCCACCATATGAAAATGGTTATTGATTTGCTTGTTTTGCATTTGGTATTATCTATTATTTCATTATTCCCTCAATCTGTATTTACATTGGTCACCTCAAGAGGTCTAGGACCCTACAGCAGCCCTTAATTCCTCAATTCTAGTCCCGGTTGGCTCTATGAGAAATGAAGCAATCCCTTCACTGCCACACCAAACCTGACTTTTTTTTTTCCATGGCAAGTCAAGAAGCAACAATTAGAACTGGACATGGAACAACAGAATGGTTCCAAATCAGGAAAGAAGTACGTCAAGGCTGTATATTGTCACCCTGCTTATTTAACTTATATGCAGAGTACATCATGAGAAACGCTGGGCTGGAAGAAGCACAAGCTGGAATCAAGATTGCCGGGAGAAATATCAATCAACTCAGATATGCAAATGACACTACCCTTCCGGCAGAAAGTGAAGAAGAACTAAAGAGCCTCTTGATGAAAGTGAAAGAGGAGAGTAAAAAGTTGGCTTAAAGCTCAACATTCAGAAAACTAAGATTATGGCATCTGGTCCCATTGCTTCATGGCAAATACATGGGGAAACAATGGAAACAGTGGCTGACTTTATTTGGGGGGGCTCCAAAATCACTGCGGATGCTGATTGCAGCCATGAAATTAAAAGACTCTTGCTTCTTGAAGGAAAATCTATGACCAACCTAGACAGCATATTAAAAAGCAGAGACATAACTTGGCCAACAAAGGTCCATCTAGTCAAAGCTATGGTTTTTCCAGTAGTCATGTATGGATGTGAGAGTTGGAGTATAAAGAAAGCTGAGCATTGAAGAATTGATGCTTTTGAACTGTGGTGTTGCAGAAGACCCTTGAGAGTCCCTTGGAGTACAAGGAGATCCAACCAGTCCATCCTAAAGGAAATCAGTCCTGAATATTCATTGGAGGACTGATGCTGAATCTGAAGCTCCAATACTTTGGCTACCTGATGCGAAGGACTGACTCATTGGAAAAGACCCTGATGCTGGGAAAGACTGAAGAGGGGAGGAGAAGGGGATGACAGAGGATGAGATGGTTGGATGGCATCACCAACACGATGGACATGAGTTTGGGTAGGCTCCGGGAGTTGGTGATGGACAGGGAGGCCTGGTGTGCTGTAGTTCACATGGTCACAAAGAGTCAGACACAACTGAGTGACTGAACTGAACTGAACCTGCCATACCGTATATTTGACTTATTAATTTGTCTTATTCCTCCAGGACTTTTGCTCCATCAAGGCAGATTTTTTTGTTTGTTTTGTTCCCTCATAAACGACCACTGCCATAGTGTCTGACATAAAGGAGACATTCAATAAAAATTGCTTAATGAGTGGATTAAGTAGTTTTTGAAAACCATTAGGGAGAATTCCAGGGGCTTCCACTGGGCTCTTCTTATCACAGTAACCTTTGTTTCATGTGTCAGTGTCAATAAAGGGATTTTGCAGTTGCTGACAGGCTTTAATTGTAATCATCAAATCAGTAACAGAGGTGAGTCCAGATTCAGCTGATATAGATTCAGCTCAAAACTACCTATTACCTGATCCCTGTAAGCCCTCCCCCTGACTGATAGTCACAGTGCGGTTCTGGCCCCTCAGAAATTAGTGTTAACTCAGAGAAACTTGTGTACTATACCGGAAAAGTCCAGGCACTTCATTTTTCCATTGTTGTCATCCCAATGGCAGAAGGTCCCTTTGCAGAAGAGGCTGGAAGAAATACATACTTACAATTGTAGCATTGAATACTTTTTCAAGGCAGTGTAGCTTTCCCTTGGTTTGATGCTTAGTTGCTAAGTCATGTCTGACTCTTTGTGACCCCATGGACTGTAGCCTGCCAGGCTCCTCTGTCCATGGGATTTCCCAGGCAAGAATACTGGAAAGGACTGCCATTTTCTTCTCTGGGGGATCTTTCCGACCCAGGGATCAAACCCACATCTCCTGCATTGGCAGGCTGGTTCTTTACCTCTGAGCCACCGGGGAGGCCCTGCCTTCCTTTTAGTATTGAGAATTTAAGTTTGAAAACTTGGTATAAAGGCCAACACTTTTTTATGTGGCAGTTCAAGTTGGACATCTGATTACCATACCTAGAGTTTTGGGGTTTGACTAGAGTTGGTACTGTTTGACAAATCAAATGTTCTCTTGGCAGGTTGTATACATAGTTCATTCCCAGAGTACTGTGAGTGATTAGCAAATACCGACACTCTCTGGGGATTGGACCACTTTGATTACCACACTGGCTCAGCCTCTCCTTCCCCCAATGGCCACCCAAACCCCAATTTCCTCCAACATTTATGGCTGCTACGTGGCTTCTGCCACTCTGGGATTCTAGTATCAAAGTGAAATCAGAAAGCTCATTTCGACTGTGCCGGCTCTCACTGCGTCTAGGTCCACAAAGAGCAGCTTCTATAGGGATTTTCCAAAAGACCGGGTGCTCTTCACCAGTGAGTTTCTCAATGCTTGGCTCTGTGCGGAGGACTTGGGGCCACAGTTAGGAATTATGGAAATGGATTGCACACAAGAAACTCACTCCCACTTCCCTACATCTCTAAGTCTTAATTTCCTCTTCTTTATATTACACCAGGAATGTCTAGATCACTGTTCAGCCCAAATTTTGTCAGTAGACTACAAAAAGTAACTAAAATCACCCCCAGTTCAATATAGGATTGCATATAAGTGCATACACAAATTGTGACACCTTTTGGGGCTTCCCTGGTGGTTCAGACAGTAAAGAATATGCCTCCAAAGCAGGAGATGTAGGTTTGATCCCTGAGTTGGGATGATTCTCTCTAGAAGGAAATGGCAACCCACTCCAGTATTTCTGCCTGGGAAATCCCATGGACAGAGGAGCCTGGCGGGCTACAGTCCATGGGGTCACAAAGAGTTGGACACGACTGAGCAACTAACACCAGCCTTTCATGCACAAACTGGGACACATTCTGCTCCATCTCAGTCGCACTCCTCCATCCTTGGTTAACAATGCTGAGAATTCATTCCCATCTGTATCAGCTGGATTTTTGCAAATATAAGCGAACAAAATCTTGTAATTCTTTTGGATTATCTTTACAAAAGCCCATAGGACTGACACTGGTGGGGTCAGAATGGATTTGCATTGTCCCTGATGGTTTGAATGCTGAATACCCAGCTTCTCTCACCGGTCTCCACCTGATGTTGGGAATCTCTGCTTAGCCTTCTATGTTAGCTGAAATTGGAATTTCCATGTAAGGAACAAGAGAAGGTTATAAAATTGACATAAGCAACTTGGAGGCTAAATCTTTGAGTGTGCATTACACCTGTGGCGAAGAGAGAGTAATCTTTTTGCATTGTTTTAGAAAGTGACTGGTTTTCAGTGGTGTCTTGAGCTGAGAGTTAAAAACTTTGAGAAGAATGGGGTAGGAGAGATGTTCAAGAGGGAGGGGACATATGTTTACTTATGGCTGATTCATGTGATACATGGCAGAAACCAAAACAATATTGAAAAGCAATTATCCTCCAGTTAAAAATCAATTCATTTCAGTTGCTCAGTCACGTCCGACTCTTTGCGACCCCATGGACTGCAACATACCAGGCTTCCCTGTCCATCACCAACTCCTGAAGCTTGCTGAAACTCATATCCATCGAGTCAGTGATGCCACCCAACCATCTCATCCTTTGTCGTCCCCTTCTCTTCCTGCCCTCAATCTTTCCCAGCATCAGGGTGTTTTCAGATGAGTCAGCTCTTTGCATCAGGTGGCCAAAGTATTGGAGCTTCAGCTTCAATATCAGTCCTTCCAATGAACACCCACGACTGATCTCCTTTAGGATGGACTGCTTGGATCTCCTTGCAGTCCAAGGGACTCTCAAGAGTCTTATCCAACACCGGAGTTCAAAATCATCAATTCTTCGGTGCTCAGCTTTCTTTATAGTCCAACCCTCACATCCATACATGACTACCAGAAAAACCATAGCTTGGACTAGACGGATCTTTGTCAGCAAACCAATGCCTCTGCTTTTTAATATGCTGTCTAAATTTGTCATAGCTTTTCTTCCAAGGAGCAAAAATACTTTGAGTTTTTCATTTTATGCTAGTAAACTGTCCATTCCTACACAATACAGTCCTTGAATTCCTTCCTTCAACTGACTTCTTATAGTAATCATTGTCTCACAAACCAGACTTCATTGGAACTGTCACTCGAGGGGACAGCATGTGATCTTTTGAATACCTGGAGTTTGTTTGTTTCATAAATGTCAATGGCTGTTCAGGTCCAAATTCTTAACAGCAACTTGGTTTCCATTTCCCCGTACCTACTCCCAGAACAGGTAATTAATTCCAGGCCTCCCTAGTGGCTCAGATGGTAAAGAATCTGCCCACAGTGCAGGAGAACCCTGCAATGTGCAAGACCCAAGTTCTATCCCTGGGTCAGGAAGATCTCCTGGAGGAGGAAATGGTAACACATTCCAGTATTCTTGCCTGGAGAATCCCATGGACAGAGGAGCCTGGAGGACTACAGTCTATGGGGTTGCAAAAAGTCAGATACTACTGAGTGACTAATATTTCCCCAATTTTTCTGAAGGTCTTATTGCCAGCAACCTCTCCTGGCACAACTCTTAGTAACAGTCAGGGCTTTGGAATGTTAATAAAAGAAACCAATTCTGCCGAATTAAAGCAGGAGTGGAGGTTGTTTAAAAGAGGCTGGATAGTTCACATATTCTCTGAAAGGGCTGGAGTGGCACATTTACAGCCAGAATTTTACAGCCAGAAACAATTCTCAAAGGCAAACCACAGGACTTGTCAATTAAAGACATCCTGACACTTCTGCTGTGTACAGACTTCTCAGCACATTCAGGCAGCCTCAGTGACCAGAATGTGGATTCTGTCCTGGGAGCCACTGTCACTGTGGTCTTTGGCAATCAAATGTGGTTGTTGTTGCTGTCCCCAATCCCATGCATGCATGCTAAGTTGCTTCAGTCATGTCTGACTCTTTGGGACACCATGGACCATAGCCCATCAGGCTCCTCAATCCATGGAATTTCCCAGGCAAGAATACTGGAGTGGGTTGCCATTTCCTTCTCCAGGGGATCTTCCTGACCCAGGGATCGAACCTGCATCTCTTACGTCTCCTGGCATTAGCAGGTGGGTTCTTTACCCCTAGCACCACCTGGGAAGGCCATATGTTGTCCAAATATATTCCGGGAGGCCCCTGCTTCTTGGTGTCACTGGTGACAGATTCACAGTCTGGAGATCAAGTGGATCTGATTGGCAGAGCCTAGGTCTGTGCCCTAACTGCAAGGAGCCTGGCAAGGCTCTAAGGAAGAACATTTCCCAGACATAGAAAATGGGTCCTGATGCTGAGATGGACACCCTCAAATTGGTTAAATATCTGCTATATTTAGTTTTATATTATCTTATTAAGCTTTATTTATATTAATAAGAACTGGCGGGGTCTATAGTTATAAACAGCCCAGGTTTGAATTTGTACACTTTCTTCACTTTCTATCTGATCTTAGACAAGTCAACCTCTCTGAACTTTGTTTTCCTTCATGAGCGAAATGGATATGAAAACTTCCTTTCTGGAATGAGAGGTAAGGTGTAAGGCCAGATGTTTAAACAATGAAAGCTGTTACTTAAAAACACTAATCAAAATAGACACTATTTTAACAGGGTTCATTTCAGTAAAAACATTTTATTTTTTATTGAATTTTTCATATATGTATGCTTTTACTTCCCATAGCTTAGAGACCGTGTGGGAATAATGCGGCCGTTATTCCCACTGCATTACATACTTATACACACAGTTAATAAATGAACTAAGGTCCCAGACCTCATAAATCAAACAGCAATGGTTCATTCTAAAGCAGTGAGTCAAATAGTATGTAAGTATAGGGTCCATCACACTCCAGCTTTGAAGTGGGTTCCTAGAGAGCCTCCACTGATGACTGCATTTTAACAGATGTATTACTCCATATTATACAGGGTTCTCAATAAAAGAGCACTGAGCATAAATGACAGCAAACAAGTCATCACTATTATAAGCAACTCAAACAGAAGTTTCAACTGTCTGAACCAAGTCAATTCAAGGAGAAACATACGGCCAAATCTGGAAATAATAGGATAATAGCAAAAAGGTAATATATTTCTTGTACACATCCATGACATGAATCATGCCAAAAGAATTGGCTTGTATTAATTAAAAAAAAAAACAGTGAAAAGTTTTTGACAGATACAGTTTTCTAACACTTTCCTGTACTGAAAAATACTCCTGCCAGAATAACTTCCTAAAGTATAAATCTGATCATTTCATTGTCCTCCTCAAATTCCCCACTGATCCTCAGCATAGACCCTACACCTCTTGGAATGGAGATTATTCATGAAGGACATGTAAATAAAATCTGATTTAAATTTTAAAAAATTCCTCCTCCACTTACCCAGTTCTAGAGAATAGATTTGTTTTTTCAACTGTCTCTAAAAAATATCAATGATTCTATAATGATTCAACTAGGAGAGGAAATACATCCTCCTATTTCCACTCCTATGGAATCGCTTGGCACATCATGTGACCTCTTGAGTTCAGTTTGCACATTTAAAAAATGAAGAAATTAAACAGTGTTTTCTGCATCCCTGGGGCTTCCCTGGTGGCTCAGATGGTAAAGAATCTGCTGCAATGCAGGAGACCCAGGTTTGATCCCTGGGTTGGGAAGATCTCCTGGAGAAGGAGAAACACTCCAGTATTTTTGCCTGGAGAATTCCATGGACAGAGGAGCCTGGAAGGCTATAGCCCATGGGGTCCCAAAGAGCCACAACTGAGCAACTAACATTTTGGTTCTCACTTTGGAGCCCTAAAAGAGTGACAGCTCTCCTTGGCAAAGTCTATTTGCCCATGCTCTGCTCCCACCTAAGTGGGCTGTGTTTCCATTTGGCTTGATTGATCAAGGTAATCAGCCAAAGAAGATAAAACAAAATTGTAAAGTTACCAAGTCTAAGTCACATAAGGAAAAAACGGTCATTCAGCGCTTCTATAAGGCTTTAAGATGTTTTCAAACAGTGTTTGGCCATTAACACAGATTGTGGTTAAGAAGACCAGAGATGAAAACAATTGCCATTGACAAAATTGGTCCAGCAAGTCAAAAGCAGAGAAAATGACATTTCCAATAGGTGAATGATCCCATGAAGGACTAGAGGAGCCAGACATATTTTGGGTATAAGTCTCACTCGGACGAGAAACACCACAATTGAGCCCTACTAGATGGGTCATCATCCCTTCTCTAGTCCACTCATCCCAGCTCACCTGGAGCTGGGATGATGACTCTCCCACCTGACACCAGGGACCACTATTTTGACACTTCCATACATCCCTCCTTGTTACAATTAGGTAATCCATCCGACCTTCCCCACGCCTTTGATAGACACGCCAGTGTTTCACACAACTCCTCAAATAAATGATCAAAAGCCTTCTCCATCATCCTCATTACCTTTCTTGATCCTGTTCTCTGCCTGGTTCTGCTCTGATCACACTGGGCTCTCTTCCTTCTCCCACGTGGTGGATGCCTCTGAGAGTCTCCCCTTTCTCCCTCCTCCTCCCTGAACTACTCCCACCCACCATGTGTCTGTCCAGGTCCATCTCTGTCTCTCCCTGCTTTCTAGTCCTACTTTTCCCGCGCATGGCTCTCCAAACCTGAAGCTTTATCTTCACATGGGTGGTTTATTCCAAGTTTCAGCCTGGCAATCCCAGACACATCCCCCTCCCTCTAGTCAGATGTCAACCAGATTAGATGTGATGACATTGAACAGAGACTAAATCTTCACTTTGGGTCAGGAAATAACGTGAAATTTCAGAATAAAATTTTTAAATAGTAATAACCTGTTGGAAATGGCATGTCTGAGAATCAATAAGGTTTTGGTTGAAAACATAATGGCATCATACTTTATTCAAAAAATACATTGAATGCCTAATATTCTAAAGAAAAAAAGGTATATTCTTGAGTTTAAAAAGTATACAACCTACTGAGAAGGTAGACATGCAAATAATTAGATCATCAGGGCAAAATTGCTGCAGTAGATATATGATTTGGGTGGAAGAAAGTGGAAAGCAAAATCTATCATGGTTTTTACTGGATTATATTAAAGTTGTGTGCTTATGCCTTTGCTTCTCCCTTTATTTTTTTTTTTAAGTTCTCTGAAATATTTCAATATTTCTGCAGGTTTAGTAACATCGTAAAATACATTTCAACTAAAATTCACAAATCTAAAAAACCTGTTAGGCATTTTTAGGCGTTTTAAGTTGGAAATGAAGACCAATGTTACATCGTAATATGCCAATTACAAATAGTACTTCAAATAGCAAATACTACAGTTTGTCCCAAACTTTAAAAACTATTCATGAACTCAACACTGAACTATTGATGGCTATGAGAATTGTTTCCTAGCCTTTTTGAAAATTTCAACCCATTTACGTTTAAGGTAATTATTGATAAGTACGATCCCGTAGCCATTTTCTTTATTGCTTTGGGTTCAAGTTTATACACTCTTTCTGTGTTTCCTGTCTATAGAAGATCCTTTAGCATTTGTTGGAGAGCTGGTTTGGTGATGCTGAATTCCCTCAGCTTTTGCTTGTCTGTAAAGCTTTTGATTTCTCCTTCATATTTGAATGAGATCCTTGCTGGGTATAGTAATCTGGGCTGTAGGGTATTTTCTTTCATCACTTTAAGTATGTCTTGCCACTCCCTTCTGGCCTGAAGAGTTTCTGTTGAAAGATCAGCTGTTATCCTTATGGGAATCCCCTTATGTGTTATTTGCTGCTTTTCCCTTGCTGCTTTTAATATTTGTTCTTTGTGTTTGATCTTTGTTAATTTGATTAATATGTGTCTTAGAGTATTTCGCCTTGGGTTTATCCTGTTGGGGATTCTCTGGGTTTCTTGGACTTGGGTGATTATTTCTTTCCCCATTTTAGGGAAGTTTTCAACTATTATCTCCTCAAGTATTCTCTCATGGTCTTTCTTTTTGTCTTCTTCTTCTGGGACTCCTATGATTCGAATGTTGGAGCGTTTAACATTGTCCCCGAGGTTTCTAATATTGTCCTCATTTCTTTTAATTCGTTTTTCTTTTTTCCTCTCTGTTTCATTTATGTCTACAATTCTATCTTCTAGTTCGCTTATCCTGTCTTCTGCCTCTGTTATTCTACTGTTTGTTCCCTCCAGAGTGTTTCTGATCTCATCTATTGCATTATTCATTGTATATTGACTCTTTTTTATTTCTTCTAAGTCCTTATTAAATCTTTCTTCCATCTTCTCAATCCTTTTCTCCAGGTTATTTATCTGTAACTCCATTTTGCTTTCAAGATTTTGAATCATTTTCACCATCAAAATTTGAAATTCTTTATCAGGTAAATTCCCTATATCTTCTTCTTTTGTTTGTGTTGGTGGGCAATTATCTTGTTCCTTTACTTGCTGGGTATTTCTCTGCCTCTTCATCTTGCTTATATTGCTTTGCTTGGGGTGGCCTTTCCCTCTTCTTTCAGTTTGTGGAGTTCTCTTTATTACGTAGTTTCTTCGGTGTGTGTGGGGTTGGACGGGTGACTTGTCCGGGTTCCCTGGTTAGGGAAGCATGTGTCGGTGTTCTGGTGGGTGGAGCTGGATTTCTTCTCTCTCCTTTAGAAGACAATGGGCTGCTTTTCTGGGGGCCTGATGTCCTCTGCCAGTATTCAGAAGTTGTTTTGTGGACTTTACTCCGCGTTCAAATGTTCTTTTGATGAATTTGTGGGGGAGAAAGTGGTCTTGCCATCTTATCCCTCCGCCATCTTGTTCCTTCCTCCCCAGAACACTGGATTCTTATATTCCACTTGGTCGTGGAGTATCTCTTCCCAGCTGCTCCAGCAAGGCGCAGCCGCTGTACCTTACCTTGGACGAGGGGTATCTCCTCAAGGCCCCGCCTCCTGCTTTGAATGTAGATCAGCTCCTCTCGGCCCTCCGGTGCCCAAGCAGCCACCGCCTCCTGAACGTGGTACAGCTCCTCTCGGCCACCGCCTGGGCGCGGGGTAGCTCATCTCAGCCACGATTCTGCATGTGGTCGGTTGCGCCGGAGCCGGGCGTCTCCCGCGTCTGCGCCTGCGCCGCTGGAGCCGGGCATCTCCCACGTCTGCGCCTGCGCCTGCTTCTCCCTTTAGATCGTAGGCTGTTGAGTAATAAAACTGTGTCTCTGACATCTTTGATTTTTCTAGTATTTAGAAAAATACTGCATCTTGCATACGGAAGTCACTCAATAAGTGCTAACCTGAATTATTAGTCCCACATAGGGCAAGAGGAAAATTCATGGATGGGTTTGCAGAGATGGTAACATCTGAGCTGAATCTTCAAAGGTGAAGTGGAATTTCCTATGACGATAAAGGAATAGAATAACATTTGAAAAAAATCATGGGAGACATAAAATAATAATAGGTAACATATAATATGCCATGAACTATGCTCAGCACATGCATTTTCATTATAAACATTATCATTCTGTTGTTTTACCTAAATGATGTTGGTACAATTTTTACCAATGAGGAACGTGAGTATATAGTGGTTAAAAAACATGTCCAAGGTCACCCAGTTAAGCTGAGGTTTGAATCTCAGGGACACGCATGATACTCTGACTCCAAAGCCTGTGAGCTAGGAAACACCACTTGCTCTTCCACAACTAAACCAGCTCCAGCATCCCAGCACCTATGGTTACCAGTTGTCTCCACCTCCTGATACTTCCTTGATACTTCTCTAAGCCCCACCATCTCTTTGAGTCTAAGCTCATCTTTGTGTCTCTCTGCTACTGCGTCTCCCTTTCCACTGCTTTCTCTTTCTCTGTTATGTGTGTCTCCCCTTCATGCTCTTCGGGAGAGCATCTCATTGTGTGGCAGAGAAGAACAAACCTGACTCCATGTTGGTTCTATCCCTTCAGCTCTGACCTCTGTGCTCTGTTGCCTGTGCTTAGCCACGGTGGCTCTGCACCTTTGTAGAACAATATTGCCTCTAGTCTGAAATATACAGCGTAGCCTATTCTCAGGGCTCTGATCCCTGAAGGTATAATACTTTCCCATTCATACAGAGATTTAAAAAATTGCAAAACAGACAATAACATTTGTCTTGTTAGAGGTTTATAGAAACACTATAAACACCAAACCTATGTGGACAGCTGCAAGAACAAAGGATTCCATCATCAGGAAATTTATAACAACCAGCCACACCTCTTCCCCTTTTCATATAAAAGAAGCCTAAATTATAACTCACCTTCCCCTTTTAATATAAAAGAAGCCTGAATTATAACTCACCTAAGATTATTCTTTGGGACACAAGTCTACCATCTTTTCAGTTGGCTGGATTCCCAAGGAAAGTCCTATTCCTTACCCCAATAACTCATCTCTCAGTTTTTTGGCCCATCATGTGGCTAGCAGTACAAACTCAGACTCAGTACAAATTGTGTTAGAGAACCAACTAGAGTCACCATCTGTAGGTTTGGGTTGTCCAGCACCCAACTCCTGGGAGCAATCCAATCCCCTTTTGGGGGAATCTCCTATTATGTGTAGTTGTAAGGACAGAACCTGCTTCCCACACAGTAGCCAATGAGCCAATGTGCTCTCTTCCCACCCAGCCCACTTACGGAGCAAGCCTGCCATTCAGCCTAAGCCGGTCAGACAAGACTGCTGCGAACACAGCTGCAGACCACTGCCTCGGAGGAGCAGCAGAAGCAGCCAACAGAACACACTTCCCTTCCTGTACTGAACTTGCTGCGCTCTTCACAGCAGAGCTCTTCAGAGCTCCTTGGCTTTTGCTTCGTTTCTAACTCAGGTCTTCCAGACCCCTACGGATGTGTGAACTACAAACATCCTTCCATTGAATATCCTGCTGAGGTTAAATTAGGCAGGATCATTTTCTATTGCTTGCAAACAGGAATTCACACAGGTCTCAGACACCATGTAGTTTTGGCTGTCACATTCGAGTTGCTTTTGGTAACAGCCTTTTTTTTTTTTGAAAGTCGCTCAACAGTGTCCAACTCTTTGTGACCCCATGGACTGTAGCCCCCCAGACTCCTCTGTCCATGGAATTCTCCAGGCAAGAATACTGAATTGGGTAGCTGATCCCTTCTTCAGGGGATCTTCCCAACCCAGGTCTCCCACATTGCAGGAGGATTCTTTACCATCTGAGCCACCATGGAAGCCCACAGCCTTTACATCTGTTGCCTTTGACTACAGCCCCCATCATAATCCAGTTCCCTGAGGCCAGGGTGGTAAGGGCCACGGCACTGAAAACACGGCAGCTTCTGTCAGAGGAGTCGTCTGTGGCCTCTGTGTTCAGGAGGAAGCTGGGAGCTGTTGCTTGGACTTTCATGGGCCCTAAGTCAATCCTCGGGGAGAGATGGTGTCAGGTTTATATGCTGAGAGAATGGAGTCGATGACGAGTAGGAGACTGAAGATGTATCAAGAGAGGAGACAGGTTTGAGCAAGGGCCCTGAGGAAAGAGGACGGAGTGGGAGCGACGGGTCTTGGAAAATCAGCCTCCTTGCCCTCCTCCCCAACCCCACTCTGAGACGGCAGAGGATGGTGTGTCGGCTCACTGGAAGGAACTTGAAGGAGTTCCTGTAAACAGAGGCTATTTGCTCTGTGAGGTAACGGCCAAGGTAATCTGCTGACAGTGAGTGTAGGGAGTTCAGGGGAGGATTTGAAGAGGGGAATGAAGACTTTGAAAAGCCACAGTAAGGAAAGGGGAGGGGGCCTCCTGGGAACTGGAAGAACTGAGCTGCATTGAGGCAACTGTTTCTATTTGCCTTTGCTAACAGCAATTACTCACTTCATAGATGTGTTTTCAACAAGGACCCAGACAAAGGAAAATACAATTCTTCAACACAAAACCTGAAACTTGGCAAAATCCAACATATTTCACAAAACAGAAGACCTTTAACCTAGCTTCTCAGTTTTGCAATTTTGCAGCTTTGGGATTTTTCAGAGTGACCTCTTTTTCTGGCCCAGAAGACCAAAATTATTGGACTAAAAAAGAAAGTTTGAAACAAGAGAAATTTTTTTCTTAAGAAATCTGGATTCTGATTCAATTTTTTTTTTTTGAGATTAAAAAATGGGTCCATTTTATCCATAAAAGTATAAAAGAAAATTTAGACAAAAGACTTTTAAGGTCTTTACCGAAACAGTAAGCAGTAGTTTTATTCACATGGACAAATTTATTCAAAATAATCTTTGTAATAACTAGTGAAAAATGTAACTAGCAAGACGATTCTCCCCGAAATTAAACCAGACAATGAAAAGCTGATCTTTCAAGTTTCTGAAGAATAACAGAGCTTGGGTGTGGTTATGTTTGATGATTTGGTAGACTGAATTAAACTTAAAATTCCCTGCATGCTGGTTCTGGCAAGCGACTGAACTGATATATAAATTGTAGACTTTGAGACAGATTGCTGGTTAGATTCATAAAGTAAGTGCTTCCGACATGGTCATAAGAAAATGAACAACTGTTCTGCATCACTTGTCACATCCTAAAAGACGACAGTTTCTGGATAAAATTCAACATGCAATTTTAGCTTTTGTCCCACTTTGAATAAAAATACTTGGCTGAAAAACTACCTATTTGTTATTGAAAGCCGGTGATTACAAATCAGCATCCTGGTTGATAATTAGAGGGGCAGCAGAAATCGTGTAGAGTATGAAGAGCTTGGATAGCATTCCAGAGGTGGTTTTCCCTTAAACTGAGTGGCACAGACAAAAGCAGTTTGTTCCTCAAAGAATGACTATTCTTTAAACTATCGCCTTCACTGAGGGAGGCTGAACACACTTGGATTAATTTACTTAACACTTCAGAGGTTGAGTTTTTCAGACTTCAGCAAAGATAATACAAAATAGAGATTAAAATCCATCCTTATTCTTTTTGTTCTTTTCAAAGAGGAAAGCATAGCGTTCTTCGAGGACCACTCCCAGCACACCAGTTTTTCTGTGAGTACACGGGAAAGAAACAAAAAGACAAATTCTCTTCTTGAAAGAGAATGTGATTCCAAATAGCCACTAGGGGGCAGTCAAAACACTGAATATTGTAGCAAGGCAGGTCCCTGAATCAGAACCTTAAAATGAAAGCTGTTTTGCAGGATTTTAAAAGTGTTTGATTGTTTAGCTGCGGGCTGGGGCGGGGAGACAAAGTGTCTTCTTGATTGCATTAACATGCTATTAATGGGGCACTAGGAGACAGCAGTAAAAATATCACACAAGCCTGCAAGGATTTTCACTTGCACACATTTCCATGGCAATGGAATGAGATGACAGTTCTCAGTCTGCCCCTTCTGAGGGGGAGTTTGGAGGACAGTGAATCAGCACCTGTGATGTAATGAGGTCAGTCCCCCAATCACCTCTGATTTAACACTGCTTCCCAAACAGCAAAGGATCAAGGATAACACACCAAAACACAAATCACTGTCATTGGCTTTACAGAATATTCATAGGCAGCTGCCTTGGTGAATGGTTTGCTGTCTGCGTGTGTGTTATTAATGTAAGCGATGTCGTTTTGGATTCCAAAATCAGAATTATTACTCTAAAAAAAAAAAATTCCCATAGCTCCATTTAACCGATGCTATTTGTGGGAAGTGAGGAAAAAATGACTCACGAAATTGCTAAAACGTGTGTGAAATGCAGATAAAATGGTGACAGACACTGAAGCACTCAGCTCTTATTCTTTTTCTCTTCTTTTTAAAAATTTATTTTTAATTGAAGGATAATTACTTTACAGTGTTGTGTTGGTCTCTGCCATCCATGAACATGAATCAGCCATAGGTAAACATATGTTCCCTCCTTCTTGAACTTCCCGCCCACCTCCCACCCCACTCTGCCCCTCTAGGTTGTCCCAGAGCACCGGGTTTGAGCCCCCTGCTGTCTGTTTCACGCATGGCAACGACTATGTTTCAATGCTACTCTCTCCATTCGTCACACTCTCCTATCCTGTGTCCACAAGTCTGTTCTATGTCTGCTGCTCTATTGTTGCTCAGCCGCTCAGTCATGTCCAACTCTTTGCAACCCCATCGACTGTAGCACCCCAGGCTCCCCTGTCCGTCACTATCTCCGGAAGTTTGCACAAATTCACCTCCATTGAGTTGGTGATGCTATCCAGCCATCTCATCCTCTGCCGCCCCTTTTCTCTTTTGCTTTCAATCTTTCCCAGCATCAGAGTCTTTTCCAATGAGTCATCTTTTCTAATCAGGTGGCCAAAGTATTGGAGCTTCAGCTTCAGTATCAGTCCTTCCAATGAATATTCAGAGTTGAAATCCTTATTACTACATTACAAATGGGTTCATCGGTACCATTCTAGAGTCCATCAGCTCAGTTCAGTTCAGTTCAGTTGCTCAGTCGTGTCCGACTCTCCGCGACCCCATGAATCACAGCACGCCAGGCCTCCCTGTCCATCACCAACTCCCAGAGTTCACTCAAACTCATGTCCATTGAGTCGGTGATGCCATCCAGCCATCTCATTCTCTGTCGTCCCCTTCTCCTCCCGCCCCCAATCCTTCCCAGCATCAGAGTCTTTTCCAGTAAGTCAACTCTTCGCATGAGGTGGCCAAAGTATTAGAGTTTCAGCTTTAGCATCAGCCCCTCCAATGAACACCCAGGACTGATCTCCTTTAGAATGAACTGGTTGGATCTCCTTGCAGTCCAAGGGACTCTAGAGTCCATATGTCTGCCTTAATATATGATATTTGTTTTTATCTTTCTGACTTACTTCACTCTGTATAACAAATGCTAGGTTCATCCACCTCACTAGATCAGTTCTTATTCTTTAAAAATCTTTCCAAAAGAAGAATAGGGCTAGGAGTGAGGAGGACGTGAACAGGAATTAATTCTAAGCATAATTCTAAGCATAATGAACAGGAATTAATTCTAAGCATAATCCTAGACCTTACAGATAAGAAGTATTTTAAGATTCTCAGCATAGACTATTTTCCGTTATTTCTAGTCTCTAATTTTTCTTTTAACCATTTTAAAGTGAAAAGAAAAGTCTTTATACCATGATATTACATCCAAGAGGCTTTTTCCATATCAGTGACTGTTCAATTGACCATGCCACTGTGACAATAAATGTAGTTTGCAAATGTTAAAAGTAACCAAAGAATCTCCGGGGATTCTAGGTATGAATGTAATGAATAAGGACAGAACACGTTTGCTTTTCTGAAGCAGAGGTCAGCCAGCAGGTGTTGGAATTTCCCTGGACAGCACCCTGGCTCCTTGCAGGAAAAAGTTTTAGGACTTGAAGTTGAGACAGTTGGAAATAACCGCATCTTTGTTCCTTCAGAGAGAGATGACTAATCCTAACTTGCTGACAGTAAAAAGGAATAAGTGTGATGCTTAGGTCCAAGACATTTTTTCTCACCATCTGTCCAAAACAGAACTGCAATATACTGAACATATTTACTTATATTTTTGTTAGGAAATATGTACTTTTCAGATGAATGCATAGAAAAACAAATCAATTGGTCTAATGGAAATCATCTTACAATGGGTCTTCTGAGTTTATTTTATTCTAAACTCCTCTCTAAATATCTAAGTGGAAAAAGATAATCTATGTGACCTTGGGTTTGCCTTTCCTTTTCCTTCTACAGAGCAGGTTTGCAAGGCAGCAGTAGAATCAGGTGGGCTTCCCTGGTAGCTCAGTGGTAAAAGAATCCGCTGGCAATACAGGAGACGCAAGTTTGATCCCTGGATCAAGAAGATCCCTCGAGGAGGGCATGGCAACCCACTGTAATATTCTTGCCTGGAGAATCCCATGAACAGAGGAGCCTGGAAGGCTATAGTCCATGGGGTCACAAAGAGTCCAACACGACTGAAGCTACTTAGCACATACACAATAGAATCAGGCAGGCCTTAAATATTTGGCCACTTGGAATCACTGGAGTTATTCTACTTACTGTAAGAGGCAGGGGAATTTGGAGTAGTGATTCCTAAGATTCCTGAGGAGGTCTTCATAAGCTACATAGGTTCTGAGCACCAAAGGGGTTCTGTATATCTGGTTACTACTGAAGGCAAAGAACCTAGCCTACACTGTGTAAGTTTCAGGACAGATTGTAAACTCAGTCAGTCACATGTAAGTTAAAAGTTCAGATGCTAAAGTACATGTACATTTGAGACTTGGGGCATCCAGTTAAAACATGCAATGAAATAGATTCTAGAGATTCATCTCTGAAGCTTCTCTAGTCTCACCAGGAGAGATATGCAACCCTGTAGCTTGTAACTGTATCTTTCAGATGGCCCTGTATATCTTATATTATAGTTACTGTAAAGTCCTAAAACACTGGGTGGTGTCTCATGCACCATTCATTTGTTCTGGACCCCATGGACTATAGCCTCCTAGGCTCCTCTGTCCATGGGATTCTCCAGGCAAGAATACTGGAGTGGGTTGCCGTGCCTTCCTCCAGCCTGGACTGTCTTATACATTTGTAATTCAGTGAATGTTGACCCAATGGACGAGATTGCAAAGAGAGAAGGTAAGCCAGGGCTGGGACTCAGCCAACACACTTGCCTGAACACTTCACTTCTAATGCAGTTTAGTCCCCCAGCCAGAGGCGAGAAGACCCAGCACTTCCAAGGATGGTTTCCACCTTGTTCACGGCTGTTGGTGCTGCCTCTGGTCGCCATGTCTAGATGCACAAACTAGTCAACTTCTGCACCAATGAACCTCCAAGTTCTTGAGCTGTTGGACAACATTAACTTATTACTTCTCCACAGGCTGTATGGACTGGGTCATGTCTAGCACAGCATCTCTCATATTGCAAGTATGCTCCACAACAGGAAGGAAGGAAGGAAGGAGAGAAAGACTATATGGAAAGACATTAAGCTCTGGATTTTTGAATATAGACAGAGTTTTCAAAACCAGATCTGCCCAATGGTCAGTGCAGGCCCCTTGTTCTCTTTGGAAGCCCTTCCGGTCTCTTCTATCTTTACACTTAATGATACCATTGGAATGGGCCATAGAACTCCCACGATGAGGATTTCATAAAGTTCTGTTTTAGGAAAAAGTTGGCCTCTTTGATCGTTTATCTGGTTTATAGCTCTATTTGTAGCTATGTTTCCACTTATTCTCTCCAGGCTCTGCTTTTCTTCCCAAACCTCCTCCAGGTTATGATATTTGTGAAACTGCTTGCACTTTATCTTTGATATGTACTCTGCCCAGGAGCTGATATACTCCTGTATTAGGAGTGAATGCTGATAGATGTACGGATGATCTGATATAACTAAAAGAAAAGAAAAATCACTAAACCTGGTGCCAAAACAAACCCTGAAATAAAATTCTGCCTGTTTTTCACAGTTCAGAGGAAAATCGTAAAATTTAATGGGATCCATTGTTCAACAAAACACTGCAGAAAACTGTCATAAGTATGGAAGACTTCCCTCACAGTCCAGTGGTTAAGAGTCCGCCTGCCAGTGAAGGGAACATGGGTTTGATCCCCTGTCCGGGAAGATTCCACATGCCTTGGGACAACTGAATCCATGGACCAGAACTACTGAAGCCCAAGAGCCCTACAGCCCATGCTCTTCAGCAAGAGAATCCACCCACCTGATGAGAAGCCCATGCCCTGCAACAAAGACCCAATGCAGCCATAAATAAATAAATTAAACAGAAGACAAAAAGGTGAGTGTAGGGGTGTTTATATTCTACTTAGTATTTAAGGAAAATTCTCCCTTCCTTCTTTCTCCCGCTCTGTTTATTCATTCTTTCATGATTGCACATGTTAGCAAATAAAGGAGATTTTTTTCCTTTGAATATATGAAAAATGGAGAAATGGGAAGCTGTCAAACATCCTGCAAAAACGACAAAGCATGATCAAACTGTCTTCAATGTCCACTGAAACACTGATCATTATTTGGCCAAGAGAAGAATGTACTATATTGGCAGAGTCACAATTCTGGTATATCAACCACATATATTTTAACCTTCAATAAACTTTAATATAGCATATTTCACTTCATTTTTATAACCTGATGTGTCAAAGTATAATGGTTTCCCACCTGAAGGGATCTTTGAGGACTTTGTGTGTACCCTTTGAGACTGCAATCTTTTTTCTTAGCTTTTAGTTAAAGCCATTTGTGATGAACAGAAACAAAGACTCATTCACTGCGTCTGTGCCAACAGCCAGTCAATTGTTCACCAAGTGAATTTTTCTTTCTCCCCAAGCACACTTCTGGGCAACATGTCACAGCTGGCTTTGCAGTTGAATAGAGCCCTGTTACTGGGTGTTGGTCAATGGAATATGAATGGAATGAACAGTATATGAATGGTAATAGTGTGTGAATAGAAATGTATATGACTTTCAGGGCTCACATACACAGTACTCTCTCTTTTTCCCCTTGCACCTAGTGAACAGAGAAGTCTAAGAAGAAAGAAAAAGATCTAGTGCCTACATTGCTGCTTGGAGGATACCTGCCCAGTAGACCCAGCCAACCAGGTGAAGGCTTTAATTATGTGTGACAAATAAACTTTATTTTGGATTTCTAATCCATATTTTAAACTTTGAAACGTTAAAGTTCTGTATTATCATAGCTGGCCTGTTCCAACTAATACACCAGTCTGAGAAAATTAATGTTCTTCTATAGGTCTTTGCCAACATGTGCTGAAATGGGAAACGAAGCTGCTAGGAACTGGTGTGAATATAGACACCTACTATTTTCTCCTATTTTCTGTCACTCATTCACAAAGCTCCAGACCAATATAATATAGCCCTGGCAAAGATACTATGAAATTCAATTCAAAAAAACATTTAGTAGGCAAAGCTGTGTGCCAGAAACCAGGAAGTCTTCCTTTGGTTAATCACTAGATGGGAGTGGTAAATACTTGTCAAGAAAAAGGGTGGAGACCCAGAAAATGCACAACTTAATAAAATAATTAACTAAAGGCTTGGGTTCAGTTCAGTTCAGTTCAGGGGTAGGCAGAAACAAATTAGGTATGAAGAAACTGGGGAGGAAGGGAGGAGGAGTACCAGAAGAAGGAAGTTCAGAATAGGAATAGCAGTTGGATGGAGCTTGGACAGATTCCTGGAAGCACTTCAGAGGATTTTCAAAGGGACACTGAGGTCTTGCCCAGGGATGCGGAGAAAACAGGATCATGCACCAATGTTGGATCTGATCCCTTCAAACTTATCATCATCATTCCCTTTCTTCTTCAATTTTCCTTCATAAATCTTATTTTCTAACCCTTTAATTGTCATTTGTTCCCTTACAGTAGATACAGTGCTAAGTTGCTTCAGGCGTGTCCAACTCTTTGCAACTCTATGGACTGTAGGCCACCAGGCTCCTCTGTCCATGGGATTCTCCAGGCAAGAATACTGGAGAGGGTTGACATGCCCTGCTTCAGGGCATCTTCCCAATCCAGGGATCAAACCCAAGTCTCTTGAGTCTCCTGAATTGGCAGGCAGGTTCCTTACCACAGTGCTACCTAGGAAGCCCTTAGCTCCCTTTTAAAGTAGATAGTCTATTTCCTGGTTTTGTATAGACAATTTTAATTGTAGTCCCTTAAACTAGATACAAGCTGGAAGACTAATGAGGGGACACACCTCCCGATGCTTTCCCAAGCAATTCTCCATAGTCACATGTCAAGGTACACCACAGGTGTCTTGGCAGAGTCTTAAGGGGACTGTCATACCAATCAGGCAGCAGCAATTTCTGGATCTTTTTCTACCACAGTGAAACACAGACCATTGTGCAGAGCGTTGAATTTCTATGCAATCCTTTTGGTAAAATATGAAAAAAAATCCTGTTCTAATTTTTGTGACTCTTTGGAATTGGCTGCCACCAAGTAAGGTTGAGCAATCTATTTCTCTGAAGGGAACGCCCATCTTTCTGGGAAAATTTAGGCACATTCCTTCCTAGAAAAGAAGGGAGGGGCTAGGTGACCTTTGGCAAATTTTTTAAACCCAACTACCTAAAAAAGTTTTTCTTTAGACCATCTAATTAGCTCCATTGTATGTCAACCATTGAAATAAGCCTGGATTGGATTTCAAATCCTGCATTAGCCTCACTTTACAAACTTTCAGATATTTTTCCATGAATGAGAGTGAAGTGTTTGTCACTCGGTCGTGTCCAGCTCTTTTGAGACACCATGGACTGCAGCTGGCCAGGCTCCTCTCTCCATGGGATTTCCCAGGCAAGAATACTGGAGTGGGTAGACGTGCCCTTCTCTAGATCTTCCCAACCCAGGGATCAAACCTGAGTCTTCTGCATTGCAGGCAGATTCTTTACCATCTGAGTCACCAGAGAAGCCCATTTTACAATTATGACATGGTATGGTTGTGAAAATTTTGATTTCATGTTGCCCATTGGTTTGATGTCTTCAAACCATTCACAGTGTCTTTATGAATACATCATTTAGCCCTGATACTTAGTTTGGTAATAACCTCACTTGCACAGCCAGATAGATCACTTTATCCAAGGCTTCCAAGACTAGTGCTTTTGTTCAAAGAATAACTAGGCAGAGACTGGAATCTTGACCTTATCCCTTCTGAGTCAAACATGTTAGAGTAGCCTAGGTAACTCTGCCCTCGGATCTTTACTTCTGAAATGGGTGCATTAACTAGACCAGCTTTCTTTCATCTTTACTCCTTTTAATAGAAATAGAGAAGGGTAGTTACACAGGGAGTTTTAGAAGTCCCGCTGCTGCTGCTAAGTTACTTCAGATGTGTCCGACTAGGGGACCGTAGATAGGGAGGGAAATTTAGAGAACTTTGGGAGACCACTGAAAGCTCACAAAGCTATGGGAAGGAAGGAAGTAGACTTAATTAACTATCAGTTCAGTTCAGTCACTCAGTTGTGTGCGACTCTTTGTGACCCCTTGAATCACAGCACTCCAGGCCTCCATGTCCATCTCCAACTCCCAGAGTTCACTCAAACTCATGTCCATTGAGTCAGTGATGCCATCCAGACATCTCATTCTCTGTCGTCCCCTTCTCCTCCCGCCCCCAATCCCTCCCAGCATCAGAGTCTTTTCCAGTGAGTCAACTCTTCACATGAGGTGGCCAAAGTATTGGAGTTTCAACTTTAGCATCAGTCCTTCCAATAAACACCCAGGACTGATCTCCTTTAGAATGGACTGGTTGGGTCTCCTTGCAGTCCAAGGGACTCTCAAGAGTCTTCTCCAGCACCACAGTTCAAAAGCATCAATTCTTTGGCGATCAGCTTTCTTCACAGTCCAACTCTCACATCCATACATGACCACTGGAAAAACCATAGCCTTGACTAGATGGACCTTGGTTGGCAAAGTAATGTCTCTGCTTTTTAATATGCTGTCTAGCTTGGTCATAACTTTTCTTCCAAGGAGTAAGCGTCTTTTAATTTCATGGCTGCAATCAGCATCTGCAGTGATTTTGGAGCCCAAAAAAATAAAGTCTGACACTGCTTCCACTGTTTCCCCATCTATTTCCCATGAAGCGATGGTACCAGATGCCATGATCTTTGTTTTCTGAATGTTGAGCTTCAAGCCAAGCTTTTCACTCTCCTCTTTCACTTTCATCAAGAGGCCTTTGAGTTCCTCTTCACTTCCTGCCATAAGGGTGGTGTCATCTGCATATCTGAGGTTATTGACATTTCTCCCAGCAATCTTGATTCCAGCTTGCACTTCTTCCAGCCCAGCGTTCCTCATGATGTACTCTGCATAGAAGTTAAATAAGCAGGGTGACAATATACAACCCTGACGTATTCCTTTTCCTATTTGGAACCAGTCTGTTGTTCCATGTCCAGTTCTAACTGTTGTTTCCTGACCTGCATACAGGTTTCTCAAGAGGCAGGTCAGGTGGTCTGGTATTCCCATCTCTTTCAGAATGTTCCACAGTTTATTGTGATCCACACAGTCAAAGGCTTTGGCATAGTCAATGAAGCAGAAATAGATGTTTTCCTGGAACTCTCTTGCTTTTTCCATGATCCAGAGGATGTTGGCAATTGGATCTCTGGTTCCTCTGCCTTTTCTAAAACCAGCTTGAACATCTGGAAGTTCACAGTTCACATATTGCTGAAGCCTGGCTTGGAGAACTTTGAGCATGACTTTACTCGCGTGTGAGATGAGTGCAATTGTGCGGTAGATTGAGCATTCTTTGGCATTGCCTTTCTTTGGGATTGGATGAAGACTGACCTTTTCCAGTCCTGTGGCCACTGCTGATTATACAGTGATTATACAGTGGAAGTGAGAAATAGATTTAAGGGACTAGATCTGATAGATCTGAGTGCCTGATGAACTATGGACGGAGGTTCATGACATTGTACAGCAGACAGGGACCAAGACCATTCCTACGGAAAAGAAATGCAAAAAAGCAAAATTGCTGTCTGGGGAGGCCTTACAAATAGCGTGAAAAGAAGAGAAGTGAAAAGCAAAGGAGAAAAGGAAAGATATACCCATCGGAATGCAGAGTTCCAAAGAATAGCAAGGAGAGATAAGAAAGCCTTTGTTAGCCATCAATGCAAAGAAATAGAGGAAAACAACAGAATAGGAAAGACAAGAGGTCTCTTCAAGAAAATTAGAGATACCAAGGGAACATTTCATGCAAAGATGGGCTCGATAAAGGACAGAAATGGTGTGGACCTAACAGAAGCAGAAGATATTAAGAAGAGGTGGCAAGAATACACAGAAGAACTGTACAAAAAAGATCTTCACGACCAAGATAATCATGATGGTGTGATCACTCACCTACAGCCAGACATCTTGGAATGTGAAGTCAAGTGGGCCTTAGAAAGCATCACTATGAACAAAGCTAGTGGAGGTGATGGAATTGCAGTTGAGCTATTTCAAATCCTGAAAGATGATGCTGTGAAAGTGCTGCACTCAATATGCCAGAAAATTTAACTATAAAGTCATCAATAAAAGCACGAGACATACTCCAGGTTATTAAGTGAAGAAACAATGAGGTCTGAATCCTGCTGATGAAGTCTAGCAAGAAATTGATCCTTAGAACCAAGGACAGGAATATAAGGGAAAGGTGACTTTACAAAGTAGGAGACCCTCATTATACTGAAACCTGAGATTACTTAACATATTTTAGTCTGTGTTACCACCCTCCTACTGATTTGAATAAGCGCTAAGACAGTTCTAGTTTGACTTCATCGGGTCATATACTCTCCTGCCCAGTGCAAAAGAAGAGTTAGGGAGGTAAGCCTGACATCTCTTCTGAAAGAGAGGGAAGAAAGTTTTCCCTCTCCCCACTTCCTTTTCTTTAAAATTTATTTATTTTGAATTGAAGGATAATTGCTTTACAATATTGTGTTGGTTTCTGCCGTACATCAACATGAGTCTGTCATAGGTATACATATGTCCCTTCCCTCTTGAACCTCCCCCCACCCCCAACCCTTTGGCATCTGTCTAGATTGTCACAGAGCCCTGACTTGAGTTCCCTGAGTCATAGAGCAAATTTCCACTGGCTATCTATTTTACATATGGCAGAGTATGTTTCCATGCTACTCTCTCCGTTCATCCCACCCTCTCCTTCCCCTGTCACCCTGTGTCCGTAAGTCTGTTCTCTATGTCTGCCTCTCAATTGCTGCTCTGCAAATAGGTTCGTCACTCCCATCTTTCTCGATTCCATATATATGAGTTAGTATACGATATTTGTTTTCCTCTTTCTGACTTACTTCACTCTGTATAACAGGCTCTAGGGTCATCCACATCATTAGCACTGACGCTAATGTGTTCCTTTTTATGACTGAGTAGCATTCCATTGTATATACGTACCACATTCTTCCTTATCCTTTCATCTATCGATGGACACCAAGCGAATGATTATAATCAAGAGACTGTGGGTTCAAGTCCCACTCTGAGGTGCAGTGTTTCACTCTGACTCTTCTCACCCCAGCCAGTGGGGCAAGGTGGGCTCTTTGTGTGCATCCTCACCCTCAGGAGAGAGGGCATTTTTAAGCATAATATTGAGAACTTTCCGACTTTCCAATCTAAAGGAAACATTCAGTTCTCCATTACAATGCCCTGGTTTATTTTCTTCATAGAATTTATCACCACCTGAAATTATCTTCTTTTAAAAAAAGTGTTGGTTCACTTGTCAGCCGCTTGCACCGCCCCCCATACATACACATATGTTAAAACAATCTCCACATCTGCTTGTTCACCACTGTATAGCATAGTACCCAGTACCCTGTGTGCTGTGCTTAGTCACTCAGTCGTGTCCGACTCTGCAACCCCATGGACTGAGGCCCACCAGGCTCCTCTGTCCATGGGTATTCTCCAGGCAAGAATACTGGAGTGGGTTGACATGACCTCCTCCAGGGGCTCTTCCTGACCCAGGGGTCAAACCTGGGTCTCCTGCATTGCAAGCAGATTCTTTACCATCTAAGCTACCAGTGAAGCCCACCTAGTACACAGTCATCACTTAATAATTAAGTGAATAAATTCAAGATGCACCATGAGAAGTGGTCAGCAATAGACTTGCTGGTCTTATGGGTGCTTCTCAATAATGGGAAAATACAATACAAAGAGAACTTACTAAGATAGGTAAAGTAGTGTCGTGATATAAAGTCAGGACTGTGAGACCAGGCAGAGGAGCCGGTGGAGATAAGGGTGAGACTCTGTGAGCCCATAAAGGCTGAGGCCCTGCCCCATTCCTGCCACAATCTCTGCCTTTCATAAGAGGTGCCACAGAAGAGCTCACCTTCCCCACGTGAAGAAGCACTTGACTTTCACTCAGACTGACCCAAAATAGAGTCAAACCTATTCACTCACCAGGAAACACCTGACTCTCAGGGTACTCCAGTTACATGGACTTTTCACCATGAAATTTCACTCTCACTGAACCAACCACCTCATGGGAATACTTGAAACTCCTTTCTGCAATAGATTTGGGAGGAAAAAGTAATTAAGAAATTTTTCCAAAGCCAGGGTCAGCACTGCCCAGGATGCATTTAACAATAAAAGTTCTGCGTATACATATAACCAATCTTTTATTAGATTCTTTTCTCATATAGGCCATTACAGAGTATTGAGAAGAGTTCCCAGAGCGGTACAGTAAGTCCATTTTAGTTTTTTATTTTGTGTACAGTGGTGTATAAATGTCAATCCCAATCTTCCAATTTATCCCCCCTTACCTCCTGATAACTGTAAGTTTATTTTCTACATCTGTAACTCTATTTTTATTTTATAGATAAGTTCATTTGTACCATTTTTTTTAAGATTCCACATGTAAATATGACATAATATTTGTCTTTCTCTGTCTGACTTGCTTCACTCAGTATGACAGTGTCTAGGTGTTGCTGCAAAAAGCATTATTTCAGTTTTTTGCGTTTTTTTAATGGCTGAGCAATGGCGATACAGTCCATGGGGTCACAAAGAGTCAGACACAACTGGGTGGCTGAACAACAATGGCTACACACCAGAAGCAAATGCAACATTGTAAACAGCTATAGTCGATAAAAATGTAAAATGACAAGTAAATAGAAATTTTAAAATAAATTTTAGAAAAGCAATAAAAGTTCTGTCTCACCCATCCCTGCCTTTGCCTTATTTATAGCTTATTCCATTTTTGTGCAAGTAAGTTTCCTGAAACTTCCAAGTGTGGTTGCGCTTGCATTATAAATGCTTTCACCTTTAAATTCAACACAATGCTACAAGTTATTGATTATTCTCTGTAGGGATTGTTTTATGTTAAATTAGTTTATCTGTGGAAGAATTAATCATTTATGAAATTTTTCTGTCAAAACTTAACAAGAGACTCATAAAAAAGGACTAATTAAGAAAGAAAATTCTAGATGCTTTATATTCTGTCAAAATATGTCTAGGCTCTTGGAGTCATATTTTCTCACCTTTTACCACCATTCTGTGGGGAAAGACAACTCTTCTAAAATAAATCTCATGTAAGTTTTTGAATGGTAATTTGTATTTTGAAACACTGGATAAATTACTGTGACTCTACTTTTTAGAAAAAGGGAAAAATCATTCTCCCTTGAGTATGTTTGGCATGAATCTTTGACACATAAAGGTATTCACGATAGTTATTATCTCAGAAAGTAAACAGAAAAACAAGCAACTTTTGAAGGCATTATTAGCCTACTTTAAGTAAGTAGGCTACATTAGCCTACTAGCCTACTTTAAAAAGCCTTCTATTAGCCTACTTCAGAAAAATTAAAAAACGGTAAGATTCAGTCAAATATTCATAAGGGAACAAGAAATATATTATTGATTGGTGGGGTTCACCTTAGGAAAAGAAAATATTTCATAAATATCTTTAACTTGATGCCCAACTGTACATTTTAAAATATGTTCAGTAATAAAAAATACATGATAATATCACATCTTTAACATCATGTACACTCTCTCCAAAAAAGCAATTTCCTAAAATGATAACAGTATTTTTTGTATTTTTCCTTCCATATTTGTAATTGTAAAAAAATGCTAGATGCAACTGTATTTTATGAAGTTGGAGCCACACAAATATGTCTGAGTTGATGGTCTACCAAGAGAAACATCTTAAAAGAAGCCAAAAAAAAAGCACTTTTAGTGACATGTATGGATGTGAGAGTTGGACTGTGAAGAAAGCTAATCGCTGAACAATTGATGCTTTTGAACTGTGGTGCTGGAGAAGACTCTTGAGAGTCCCTTGGACTGCAAGGAGATCCAACCAGTCCATCCTAAAGGAGATCAGTCCTGGGTGTTCATTGGAAGGACTGATACTAAAGCTGAAACTCCAATACTTTGGCCACCTCATGGGACGAGTTGACTCACTGGAAAAGACTCTGATGCTGGGAAGGATTGGGGGCGGGAGGAGAAGGGGACGACAGAGAATGAGATGGCTGGATGGCATCACCGACTCGATGGACGTGAGTTTGAGTGAACTCTGGGAGTTGGTGATGGACAGGGAGTCCTGGTGTGCTGTGATTCATGGGGTCGCAAAGAGTCGGACACGACTGAGCGACTAAACTGAACTGAACTGAGTGACATTTTATTTGGCCTTAAAGCAGTGGGGACACAGAATTTTAGAGAAGTGGAATTTATCTCCTTCTTAAATTAGGAAAAGGGATGAAAATGAAGATGCAGCTAGAGTCTTTTAGAAAAATAATGTTTTGCCTGTGCTGGGTCTTCATAGCTGCATGGGCTTTTCTCTTGGTGCAGAGCCTGGGCTCTAGGATGTGAGGCTTTAGCAGTTGCAGTATGTGGGTTCAATACTTGTGGCTCCCAGGCTCCAGAGCACAGGCTCAATAGTTGTGATGCATGGACTTAGTTGCCCTGTGGCACATGGAACCATCCCGGACCAGGGACTGAATCCATGTCTCCTGCATCGGCAGGTGGATTCTTTACTACTAAGCCACCAGGGAGGCTCTAGAGATTTTTAAACTCTTTTTCCCTTTTTAAATGTATTTTTTAAACTGTGATAAAATATATATAACATAAATGTTGCCATTTTAACCATTTTAAGTGCATAATTCTGTGGCTTTAAAGTGCATGCACCATGTTGTTATGTAACCATTACCTCTATCTATCTCTAGAACGTTTTTATCTTCCCAAACTTTAGCTCTACCCGCATTAAACACTAACTCCCCATTCCCTACTTCCCCAGCCCCCAGCAATCACTATCCTACTTTTCATCTCTGTGAACTGAACTATTCTAGGTACCTTACGAAAGTGGAACATACAATATTTGTCCTTTTGTGACTGGCTTATTTCACATTGCATAATAGCCTCAACATACATCTATGTTGTAGTATGCATCAGAATTTCATTCCTTTCTAAGGCTAAAAAATAGTCCACCATCTGTAGTAGCCACCACATTTCCTTTGGTCATTTATCTGCCCATGGGTACCTGCTTTGCTTCCATGTTTTGGCTCTTGTGACTTACGCTGTTTCAGTTCAGTCGCTCAGTCGTGTCCAACTCTTTGTGACCACATGGACAGCAGCATGCCAGCACCCCCGTCCATCACCAACTCCCAGAGCTTGCTCAAACTCATGTCCATTGAGTTGGTGATGCCATACAACCATCCCATCCTCCGTCATCCCCTTCTCCTCCTGCTGTTTAAACTCTTTTAAAATACATTTCTTGTAAAAGCAGAAGTTTCTTGTAAAATATTGGCTAACAAAATTTCTCAATAAGGGAAAACTGACACCTTTTGTTTCAAGTGGAAACCTATACGGTCAAGGAAGAAACTGCAGGTTATTCAGTAATCTTGTTAATACAATTACCTTCCTGCAAGTTAAGGGTCATTTCACTAGAGAAAAAGTGTACTATCCTTTTAACCAACCTCTCTCCAGATCACCAGTTTTAGAATTCATCTGATATAGAGATTAGTTACAAAATTTGTGCCAATGAAAGGTTGACAACTATTTGCCAAATTCACCAAGATAGTAACAAAACAGAGAACGAATCCTTGTCTTCTAATTTTCCAGGGAATTGGGTTTACATCAACTCTGTGGATATATGTAAGCTTCAGAGTCACAACGGTCCAAAGAGGTGGTAGATTTTAGGATGAATTCAGGCCTACCTTAAACTCCACACTGGGAGATTAATTATTCAGGTTCCATTTTAATATGATCCCTTGCAATCAAGTTTTAAATGATGGACTCCCAAAATGTTCTCATATGTTATGCGAGACACCATAAAGATTATCTTGGGCAATCTGTCAGTTTACATCAGGCCAAGGAGGAATATTTTCCCATCACATCATATAGCCAGTTGCCTTAAATCATTTTAGGAATAACAACGGAGATGGGAGATGGGTTAACATCCTACGTCTCCTTTTGTGTCTAAATGGATGATTCTAGCATAATTTGATGGTTTTAAAGACAGCACACTAGGAAGTTATCATTTCCTATTTTCATGCTGCAGAAACTGAGTGCCATAAAGTTGAAAGAATCTGAACCTTTCATCTCAGGAACTGCTATTAAAATGGATGTGTTTATCAAAGGCCAGATCTTGTTGATAGCTCACCTGATTGGATGCTTCTTGAAGATGAGCTATCCCTATGGTAGAACCATCACATTGCTCAGTAATACATGCAGTTCCCTTCTTGCAAGTCTAGGGCTGTTTCCTCAGATGAAAATTATGGTCCTACCCTCCTGTGTGTGCCTTTCCTTCCAATCACTGTCTTAATGTTGCCCCTCAGTTTGATTATATCACAAAGGCAAGGAGGAGTAACTTTCGGGTTTCATGCTAAGATTATCATAGGACTCTTAGGAAGAACTCATAATGAAATCCTCCACCATTGCTTCTAAATTTCTGCCACTCAAAGGTGACATCTTATCATCTGTTTAAAAATACTATGCTCAGTCTCTCAAACAATGTCACATAAAAAGAGCAAGCAAAAGGAAAAGAAAAGTCATTCACATTTCTAATAAAGTATGCAACCTTTGCAGCAAATGCTGAACAAACAGGTATTTCTTGCTTTAAGTCATCGGGGCGTATAGAAAGACTCCTTTCACAATTCCAAACTTATAAAGTCAATAAATTATGGAAATTATTATTTATATTGCACAGAAATTCTTATGTTTTTCATACAAAGGCTCACTAAGCCTCGATTCTGCCTTCACAATCTTGGATGAGTTCATTTCATTGATGTTACTTTCTTGTGTTTTGTTTTAATAATGTAGATTACAGCCACAATAACAAAAGCAAAGGAGTCTAGAAAATAAGATTCTCATGTTTCCAGCCCTGTGATGAAGGGAGAGTATAAAAGTATGGAAATAAATGCCAATTATATATATATATATATTTATATAGGCTTCCCTGGTGGCTCAGATGGTAAAGAAATTGCCTATAATGCAGGAGACCTGGGTTCAATTCCTGGGGAAAGATATCCTGGAGAAGAAAATGACCACCCACTCCAGAATTCTTGCCTGGAGAATTCCGTGGACAGAGGAGCCTGTATATATATATATATATATATAGGCTCATATATATATGTATAGGCTCATATATATATATATATATATATTTCCCTTTCTCACTAATCAGCTGTGCTAGCCTGAGGTCACATCATCCATACAGAGGGTTTCCTACATGGAACCATCTCTAGACTCTTTCACAGAGATGGTTGTAAACACTGCGTTGTGAACATCCACCCACTTACTTTATTCTTGTACCCTCTGGTTAATGTTGTCACAGTTATGTAGCAATGCAGAGCTCACAAAAGTTAAAAGAGAAAGCAAAACACACACCAAAAAAAAGCCAGTTAAGCTTGGCTGTTCCATTTATGAATTAGATGAAGGAGGCTTTCTTCCTAAGACTGTCTAGAGCAGCCAGTTGGCTTGCATCTATAAGCCAGTTTCAGCATGTGTTCTTGTGTTTGCATCTGAGTAGTTTCTTATTTGGCAATATTTCTTGAATATCCACCCTAAAGCAAGACAAAGAGAAACCACACACATTTCCCTGAATGAACATAGTTTTAGTTAGTTTTCTGAACATTTATTGAGCAGGAGGATTTACATACATTTATGTACATTGTTAAAATAAATCTTCAAGGTAAATATTATCCTCATTTTACAAAAAAAAAATTAAAAAAGAGAAACTAAGTATCTTTCAAAACCCCAATTCGAGTCTAATTACTGCTAATACAGAAACACATAAGAAAGTAGTACACCCACAAGCTCACCTGAAGAGCAGAAAGGATGCAGAGCCAAGCAGAGCAGGAGATGGTTGAAGACGAGTACCCAGAAAACCACTGGTTACCGAAGCAAATCAATTACCCCAGATCCCTTTTAAAAAGCAGAAACATAACACTTATACAAAACTCTTTCACTAATGCCTTATGACACTTAAAACAGTTATGTTTTAAATTTACATAATTGCTAATTTAGCATTCACTTTTGCTTTCTAACATGTCAGTTTTCTCTTAACAATGGATCATGTATTGATGGATTAGTATTATGCACTAAATTTTGACACCATACACATAAAAGCACCAAGCCAATTAAGAATCTGTAACTGTTACAGGGCTTCCACTATGGCTTAGAAAGTAAAGAATCTGCCAGCAATGCAGAAGACCCAGGTTTGATTCCTGGGTCAAGAAGATCCAGTCAAGAAGATTCATGCCTGGAGAATTCCATGAAGAGAGGAGCCTGAAGGGACACAGTCCATGGGGTTGCAAAAAGAGTCGACATGACTGAGTGATTACTTCCAAGGAAAATTTGATGTTTAAGCTTGGACATATTATTATGCTTAAGCTTGGACGTATTACGAAGGACATTGTGGTATGACCAGCGTTCGCAGGATTCAGCTACAGCAAAGATAAAGTTCACCTTGACTGTCATAGGTACTAATAGTCCCAAGCTCCTGCCATTCAATTAAATTTACAGACTGGCCTCTATAAATCACTGGTCAATTTTAGCCTCTCCAGTTCTGCCATCCTGGGAGCGGACCCAGTCAAAACATAGGGGACCGTGAATAATAATCTAATAAATAAAACAGCTAATTTGGAAATTTTAGGTCAAAACCACCTTCTTGCGTGTAGGAATTTTGTACTGCCTCAGAGAAGTATTCTATGGTTTCTTCAGTTCATCACGAAAGTTATCATTTCCAAGATGGAAAGGTTGCCTTAAATTTTCCTTAAAGTTCTTTTCAGCCCTTATTGTTAGCTAATTTTCAACATGGATTTGACTCCAAAGACTTTATGCAGCCAAAATAACAAATTCAGGCAGTAGACTTAGTCATTTTGGTGACATACAGATACAATTTTAAGAGCTGATTCGCCATCTCCCAACAGGATTGGAATCACCATGACTGAATTTTATTGTCCACCTAAAATCACCAAGCAAAGTTTCAAGTGGAATAAAACATGACCTGGCTAAAAGCAGCAAGTGGATGCAGGTCTCATGACCCAAGGCAGTGGTCCTCATATATCCTCATCCTGGCTCCAGTCATTATCATCTTATACAATGGAACCCAACTTAACCTCAACCACATACACACAAAGCAATTTCTAATCCTTTGAGATGAAGAAATAGCAACTCTACATAGATCAAATGGTAAGATTTTTCCCCCATAGCTAGAATATAAACCACCTTGGGTTGGGTAGACAAAAGCAAGAGATAATCACAAGGCCTCCTTGTCACAAATATAATCACATCCCTACTGAAGGACTATGGTAAAGCTACCTGAGTAAACTCTATCAAAAAGATTCATGATAACAGTACATGTTTACAGGAGTATTTTTCTTAAAACTGAAATTTCTCAACAATCACTTAATAAATACTATTAGTCTCTTATTCTTCCCTCTTTCCAATAACTAAAAATCAATGTAATTGGCTTCATACAACTATAGGTAACTATGTTTCTCTGAGATGTAATTATTTACATTATTTTTGTACTATAATTAATTGTTATGGATCTGCCTGGCATCTCTCTTCATCAGGAGACAGAAATTTTATCCTTTAATTGCCCCACTGACCTATGTCCTTTTAGGGTATAAATACTGAATGGTATCTCATAAACAAAAATCCCCCAAATCAAAAAAAGAGTATTTTAATTGCTTTCACTTCTGTTCTAATCTCTGAAATACCAGTTTTAATGTTCTATTCATTAATAACACCAATTTAATATGACATTAAGAAGAAATATGCAAGCAATTAAAATTTTTTTCAAACTAGAAATTTTATTTTGACATGTGCTGTAATTGCCAACCTTCTTTGTTCCAATTATGAACTTAAGCAAGTGACATTTACCTCCAGCTCCTGAAGAAATATATTTGCTTGCATGTTTAAAGTCTGAATGTCATCTACTAACAAAATTTGGATCACCATTATTTGATTTTCTGGTATGAGAACTGACCCCACAGATTGCTAATTCTCTCTTCTGTATATGCTCTTTCTTGTAAAGTATGGTTTCCTCAAGGACAGGAGTAACATTTTGTTCCTATGAACACACAGGGACTGGCGGACTCCACGATGTTTATTGATGATTTAGTGTATCTTATAAACTATTCTGGTCTAATATTCACATCAGTGGGATAATGGTAGTTTACATCACCTCAATAATTAAAGTCCCGATCTTCTATTCCAAAGCGAATACTATAAAATCTTACTCCACTTTCCTTGGGAAAAAGAAAAAGAGGTACAAAGACAGGAGCAAAAGCTGGAAAATATTATAGCAACAAAACAGCATTCATAAACCATTACTAAAATCACGTAGTTGTATAAAATAAGCAGTAGAAGTGCCACAATGTAACGTGACATTTTGCAGAGTCAAGCTCATTTTTAGTAACCTAAAATATATATTACCCACGTATTTCTTTGTTGCTCTTTAGTCGCTAAGTCGTGTCCGACTGTTTGAAACTCCATGGATTGTAGCCCACCAGGCTCCTTTGTCCATGGGATTTTCCAAGCAAAAATACTGGAGTGAGTTGCCAGTTCCTTCTCCAGGGGATCTTCCCAACCCAGGGGTTGAAAGAGTATATTACATTATAGATCAGAATGAATTCTTTATGTGTGAATTGCCTACATATATTCATACATAAAGAATTCATTCTGATCTATAATGTAATATTGTGTGTGTGCTCAGTCGTGCCTGACTCTTTGCAACCCCATGAACTATGGTTCATGAGGCTTCTTCTCTGTCCATGGAATTTTCCAGAAAAGAATACTAGAATAATATAATATACTCTTCCATAAAAGTATTACATCAGGTGTTGTTCTACTGGACTTAAGGCAGAGAAGATATGGTAAGCACCTGGGGCCAAGACTTAGAGAGTCAGAATCTGAATTAGAAGCAGCTACACTTTCAATCAAAAAGGGATAAGGAATCTTATTTTTTAAGAGCCCATTAGACGTGTGATAAGCAGAAGAATGAGGATGAGATGGTTGGATGGCAGCACTGATTCAATGGACATGAACTTGAGTGAACTCTGGGAGATGGTCGGGCATGGGGAGGCCTGGTGTGCTGCAGTCCATGGGGTCACAAAGAGTCAGACCTGACTTAGCAACTGAACAACAAGAGGCAGAAGAACAACTCCTTAAAATATATCCATGTCTTTATCCTGGGGTCAGTGAATATATTGTCTCATGTGGCAAAAGAGATTTTAAAAATGTGATTAAATTAAGGATCTTGAGCTGGGGAGACAATTCTGTATTATCTAGGTGGGTCCTGTGTAACCACAAATAAGCTTATGAGTGAAAGATGGATGCAAGAATTTGAGAGTCAGAGAAGGAGATATAATGAGGGAAACTAAGTCAGAGTGATGAGCATGAGAAAGATATGATTGGCTTTGAGGATTCAAGAGCCACCGCTGAAGGAATGCAGGCAGCCTCTAGAATCAGGAAAAGGCCAAAGGAAGAATTCTCTCCTAGAGTTTCTAAAAGGAACACAGCCCGATGACACTTTAATTTTAGCCCTTTGAGGCCCATTCCATACTCTCACCTCCATATTTTTTCAAGTCACTAAATTTGTGGTCATGTGTTACAGCAGTAAGAGCCTACTACAAGAGAAGGAAAGTTACACGGCTCAAAACAGCCTGGAGTTAAAACTCCCTTCCTCCCCACCATTCTATGCAAAACAAAGAACTCTCTCACCCAAAGGAAAAAATGGACATTAAGGTTGATTACGCCCAGCTCCCAGCCAGTCCCAGCCTCTGGCTGATCTCCATAATTCCTTGCCCCAGCTGTTTAAGAGACAACTAATCTGAACAACCTTGGAGAAGAACAGGCCCCCTTAAGACAGTAGATTTCCACATACATGCCTATATATACTTACTCCTTTCTTGGGTTAGTGAGGCAGCTCACTAATCTGACTGCTGCCCCTTCTCGCCTCATTAAAGTGATTTGTTCCTGTAAAGTGCCAGTCTCTTCTTTTTCCGAACCTTACCTTCTCTAACTCCCTTACCCTACACTTTTTAGTGCTGAAACCCGAAGGTTGAGGTTCCCTCTTGTTCTCCACAGCCAACTCTTTGGAGCGTGGAAGCCTGCCGAGCTCACTTTTCCACCCAGGCTTCCCAGACCTCCTTGAGAGGATGCCCTGTGCCTTCGTGAGCAGTACAAGTTCTATGTAAGGGCTTTATTGGTTTTCCATGTACCCCGAGGAATACTGATCTCTCTCTCTCCCTCTTTTCTCTACGCTTTCTTTTCCACGAGACCAACCAACTCCAGGACAGAGGCCTTTTGCCATTCGACCTCCTTCCATCCACCACGAATTCTCGCCTGACCCAGTAACCCAGGTAAGCTTGGAGAGTACTCTAGAGCGCCATAGACTATCGTCCTTTCCGGGTTCCCGGGAAACCCTCTGGCCAAAAGGCCCTCTGGGGAGGTACTTGGGGGACACCCCTCCCTCCTTCAGAGTCTCTCCCTCTCTCTTTGCCCAGTTGAAAGATTAGGTGATGATCTTTTCTCTCAACTGGACAGTCACTAGCCATTTGCTATGGGGTCAAGCCAATCCATCCACAGGACTCTCCCTTGGCCTGCGTAAAACCTTACTCTTGACTGATCTCAAGGTTCATAAACTCGAGTCACTTGGCACTCAAATTTGGCCTCAATACAAACTGGATAACCAAAACCGCTGGCCTGAGTTTGGGACTTTCGCTTTCAGTATTTTATCAGATCACACTAACTTCCTCAAATGGAAAGGCAAATGGTCAGAGGTGCCCTACGTTCATACCTTCTGGGACCTTAGAAGCCGACCTATCAAATCCTCCTCTGCTCTCTCTCCCTCTCCATTACAAAAGAATCCAAATCTAAAGCCCCTAAAAGGCCCCCTAAACCCTCAACCCCCGATTTTGACCCAGCAGATGAGCCTCCTCCCTACCACCCTGGAGAGGAAACTTGCAGAGATGAGACCCCCTCCTCTATTCCTTCTTCCTCCAAAGCAGGAAGCGATGACTCCGAAACCCCGAAAGAGATGTCCACCCCTCCTCCATCGACCAGGGCCCAAGCAAACACGTTTCCTCTCAGAGAGGTAGCAGGACCGGAGGGCCCTACACAGGTTCATGTGCCTCTCTCAATTTCTGATATGAGCCAAACTGAAGAAAAATTTGGATCTTTTTCAGAAAATCCTACTAGATATAGAAAATATTTCCTCCTTACACAAGCATATCATTTAACTGGAATGATATTTATTGCATCCTAAATGCCACTTTAACTCCTGATGAAAAGGAACAGATATGGCAGGCAGCCCAGACTCATGCTGATCAGCTCCATAAACAAGATAGGACTAATCCGGTGGCTGATGATGCAGTCCCTTTAACTGAGCCATGGTGGACATACCAAGCAGTCAATGCTGGCATCCAGTACCTGCATCATATGATTACCTGTTTTATTAGAAAGAATGCTGAAAAGCTCTATTAGCCATGAAATTAAAAGACGCTTACTCCTTGGAAGGAAAGTTATGACCAGCCTAGATAGCATATTAAAAAGCAGAGACATTACTTTGCCAACCAAGGTCCGTCTAGTCAAGGCTATGGTTTTTCCAGTGGTCATGTATGGATGTGAGAGTTGGACTGTGAAGAAAGCTGATCGCCGAAGAATTGATGCTTTTGAACTACGGTGCTGGAGAAGACTCTTGAGAGTCCCTTGGACTGCAAGGAGATCCAACCAGTCCATTCTAAAGGAGATCAATCCTGGGTGTTCACTGGAAGGACTGATGCTAAAGTTGAAACTCCAATACTTTGGCCAACTCATGCGACGAGTTAACTCACTGGAAAAGAGTCTGATGCTAGGAGGGATTGGGGGTAGGAGGAGATGGAGATGACAGAGAATGAGATGGCTGGATGGCATCACTGACTCTGTGGACATGAGTTTGAGTGAACTCCGGGAGTTGGTGATGGACAGGGAAGCCTGGCGTGCTGTGATTCATGGGGTCACAGAGAGTCGGACACGACTAAGCGACTGAACTGAACTGAACTGAACTGAGATAAGATTAGGGAAGTGATTCAAAAAAAAGATGAAAATTCTGCCCTATTTCTTTCACGGCTTACTGAGGCAGTCCAGAAATACACTAATCTAGATATTTTCACCCCCGTCAGATTCCTATATTTACATGTCCAATTCATAAGCCAGTCAGTCCCCGATATTCACCAAAACTATACCAGTTAGAGAAGGGTCCCAAAACCCCTCAGCAAGATCTCCTAGGAAAAGCCTTTACATTTTCAACAATAGGGAGGAAGAAGCGAAAAAAGAAAAAGAAAAGGAAAGAAAGGCCAAATATACTTTATTTGCTGCAGCAATCCAAGAAAAAAATTCAACCCCTTTGGCCCATCAACCTCGGCCCACCTGTATGGGACTTAACCCTCCAGGCCCCTGCTTCAGATGTAACCAAACAGGACACTGGGCTAAGTCCTGCCCAAACCCCCGGCCACCCACCAAACCCTGCCCCACCTGCAAACAATGGGGCCACTGGAAAATGGATTGTCCTCAGACACTACCCACCAAATCTCAGGGTCCACTCTAGGCCCAACAACAATGGGCTGGGAACCAAATTGAGGGGGGCCTGGCACCCTAGACCATGGTTCCTAGGATGAGGTGAGAGATGATCCAGTTGTGTATGAATTATTCCAGTGACGGAGCCCAAGCTCCAAACCCCAAGTCTGCCCCATACAGATGGACCCAGAGCTTCGGGTAATTGGCACGGTGGCTGGACACAATAGACAATAGACAATAGGTGGCTGTTCCTAATAGACACATTTGGTCTTTTCACTTTTAACCTCCTTTAAGGGGGGTTAACCTCCAACCTTCGAAAGTGGCCACTGAAGGGGTCTCAGGCATCCCTTTTTATCCCCAAATAATCCCTCCTCTCCTTTGTTCCTTTGGTAAGGCAACACTAACACATTCTTTCATAGTTTCCTCAATGCCCAATGGCATTGATGGGACACGTCTTCTGGCCAAGCTACAAACTTCTATAAGCCTCCCATTCTTAGACCCCATATCAATTCTTTGCATCCAAATGTCACCCCAACCCTTGGCCAGCCCTCACTCCCAAAACCTGCTCCCGACCTTCCCCCAATAGATCCTCAGGTCTGGGACACCGAAGCCCCATCGGTAGCCTGACACTATTCCCCCGTAGAAGTTTTTCTTAAAAATCCCTCTCAGGTAATAACCCAAACTCAGTATACCCTGACCACAGAATCCTGACAAACACTTAAACCAATAATCTCCCGACTGCTCAAAGCCGGCCTTTTGCGGCCTCTGTTCTCCTCATCATACTCCTGTACTGGCAGCCAAAAAGGGACCCCACTCTTGGTGTCTCGTCCAAGATCTTCACAAGATCAGTGAGGCCATAATACCCATACACCCCATGGTCACTAACCCTACACCCTTTTCTCGCATATTTCCCCTGACACACTCAACCTTGAAGATGCTTTCTTTCCTACATCTCTACACCACTCTTCATAGCCCCTATTTCCCTTCACCTGGACAGACCCAGACACGTATCAATCTCAACAATTAACTTGGACCGTTTTACCACAAGGGTTCAGAGATAGCCCTCATTTTTTCGGTCAAGCCCTTCAAAGGGACCTACAGACTGTAGACCTAAGCTCTACTACCTTACTCCAATATGTAGATGATTTATTGTTATGTAGTTCCTCTTGCCATAACTGCTTAGTCCACACTGCGACAGTATTAAATGCCCTAGGCAACTGGGGCTACAGAGTCTCACTCTCCAAAGCACAAATTGCTTCCACCATTGTCAATTACATGGGATTACCTCTCACTCCCACATCCAAAATAATTCCAGCTCGGAGACTTCGAGCCTTGACACAGACCCCTCAGGCCTGAAACCAAGAGGGAACTTCTTTCTTTATTAGGTCTATTAAACTTTTTCCGAATATGGGCCCTAAATTTTGCCCTCCACGCAAAACCTCTCTAGCAAGCTATTTGAGAAAACTTAGAAGACCCCTTATTGGCCCCAATCTCTCTCCACACTCCAATACAGACTCTTATCAAACACTTACTACATACAGGTCTCTTCTCTTTACTTATCTGATTACGCCAAGCCTTTTATCCTTTTTGTATATTCTTGACAAGGACATGGCTTAAGGATTCTGTGCCCCCAAAGGGGGGACATATGGGGGCCTCTAGCTTACTTATCTAAACAACTCGATCTCATCACACTCAGTTGGCCACCTTGTCTCCAGGCCTTAGCTGCAACTACCCTCTTAATAAAAAGAGAAGCAAAAAGCAAAGGAGAAAAGGAAAGATACAAGCATCTGAATGCAGAATTCCAAAGAATAGCCAAGAGAGACAAGAAAGCCTTCCTCAGCGATCAATGCAAAGAAATAGAACAACAGAATAGGAAAGACAAGAGATCTCTTCAAGAAAATTAGAGATACCAAGGGAACATTTCATGCAAAGATGGGCTCGATAAAGGACAGAAATAGTATGGACCTAACAGAAGCAGAAGATATTAAGAAGAGGTGGCAAGGATACACAGAAGAACTGTACAAAAAAGATTTTCACGACCAAGATAATCACGATGGTGTGATTACTCACATAGAGCCAGATTCTTGGAATGTGAAGTCAAGTGGGCCTTAGAAAGCATCACTACGAACAAAATTAGTGGAGGTGATAGAATTCCAGTTGAGCTATTTCAAATCCTGAAAGATGATGCTGTGAAAGTGCTGCACTCAATATGCCAGCAAATTTGGAAAACTCAGCAGTGGACACAGGACTGGAAAATGTCAGTCTTCATCCCAATCCCAAAGAAAGGCAATGCCAAAGAATGCTCAAACTACTGCACAATTACACTCATCCAACATGCTAGAAAAGTCATGCTCAAAATTCTCCAAGCCAGGCTTCAGCAATATGTGAACCATGAACTTCCAGATGTTAAAGCTGATTTTAGAAAAGGCAGAGGCACCAGAGATCCAATTGCCAACATCTGCTGGATCATGGAAAAAGCAAGAGAGTTCCAGAAAAACATCTATTTCTGCTTCATTGACTATGCCAAAGCCTTTGACTGTGTGGATCACAATAAACTGTGGAAAATTCTGTTAAGAGATGGGAACACCAGACTACCGGACCTGCCTCTTGAGAAACCTGTATGCAGGTCAGGAAACAACAGTTAGAACTGCACATGGAACAACAGATATTGTCACCCTTCTTATTTAACTTCTATGCAGAGTACATCATGAGGAACGCTGGGCTGGAAGAAGCACAAGCTGGAATCAAGATTGCTGGGAGAAATATCAATAACCTCAGATATGCAGATGACACCACCCTTATGGCAGAGTGTGAAGAGGAACTCAAAAGCCTCTTGATGAAAGTGAAAGAGGAGAGTGAAAAAGTTGGCTTGAAGCTCAACATTCAGAAAACAAAGATCATGGCATCTGGTCCCATTACTTCATGGGAAATAGATGGGGAAACAGTGGAAACAGTCTCAAACTTTATTTTTGGGGGCTCCAAAATCACTGCAGATGCTGATTGCAGCCATGAAATTAAAAGACGCTTACTCCTTGGAAGGAAAGTTATGACCAACCTCAGATCAGATCAGTCGCTCAGTCGTGTCCGACTCTCCGCGACCCACCAACCTAGATAGCATATTAAAAAGCAGAGACATTACTTTGCCAACCAAGGTCCGTCTAGTCAAGGCTATGGTTTTTCCAGTGGTCATGTATGGATGTGAGAGTTGGACTGTGAGGAAAGCTGATCACCGAAGAATTGATGCTTTTGAACTGTGGTGCTAGAGAAGACTCTTGAGAGTCCCTTGGACTGCAAGGAGATCAACCAGTCCATTCTAAAGGAGATCAGTCCTGGATGTTCATTGGAAGGACTGATGCTGAAGCTGAACCTCTAATACTTTGGCCACCTCATGTGACAAGTTGACTCACTAGAGAAGACTCTGATGCTGGGAGGGATTAGGGGCAGGAGGAGAAGGGGACGACAGAGGATGAGATGGCTGGATGGCATCACCGACTCGATGGACATGAATTTGAGTGAACTCTGGGAGTTGGAGATGGACATGGAGGCCTGGAGTGCTGTGATTCATGGGGTCACTAGAGTCAGACACGACTGAACGACTGAACTGAACTGAACCCTTTTAATATCTGAAGCCCCAAAACTAACCCAAAATGCTCCTCTAAATATATGCGCACCTCTTTCCTTCAAAGATTTACTCTCTCATCGGGCTTTCCTTTCTCTGCCCCCTACTTGACTACAGATCCTCCATGTATACCTCCTCAACACAGCCTTTTCTTTTATGCTTTGTAGACCTCTTAATCCTGCTTGATTACTCCTTACATCAGATCCAGAAGCAGGACACCTATCTCATGACTGTGTTTAGACCTTAGATATGGCATGCTGTGATTCATGGGGTCGCAAAGAGTCGGACACAACTGAACGACTGAACTGAACTGAACTGAACTGAATGACACTTAATCCCTTTGAACATATAACTAATCAGCCCCTTTCTGACCACACAGTCCCATCCTGGTTCATAGATGCCACTGCCCAGAAACAAGCCCCATTTGGGTCTGGATATGCTATTATTCAGAGACAGCCCAACCAAGCTATCCCCCCTTGCCTCATCAATTCAGCCACACTCCCAGCTCACACATCCTCAAAACAGGCTGAGTTGATAGCTGTGGACATGAGTTGGAGTGAACTCCGGGAGTTGGTGATGGACAGGGAGGCCTGGCGTGCTGTGGTTCGTGGGGTCTCAGAGAGTCGGACACGACTGAGAGACTGAACTGAACACAAGTTTTCACCCTAGCCAAAGACCAAAAGATAAACATTTACACTGACTCCAATTGTGTCTATATAATATTACATTCTAACATTATAATCTGGAAGGAGAGGGGATTCCTGACTCAGATGGGCACACCTACTCTCAATGCTTCTTTTATTTCTGAACTCCTCCATGCGGCTCAGCCCCAAAACAAGCCACTGTAATACATTGCCAGGGATATCAGCAACATGGTCCTATCTCCTTTTATAACAATATAGCAGATCACGAAGCAAAGTGGCAGCCCACCTCTGTTAGTCCTGTCTTTCAGTTCAGTTCAGTCGCTCAGCCATGTCCGACCCTTTGGGACCCCATGAATCGCAGCACGCCAGGCCTCCCTGTCCATCACCAACTCCCGGAGTTTACCCAAACTCATATCCATCGAGTCAGTGATGCCATCCAGCCATCTCATTCTCTGTCGTCCCCTTCTCCTCCTGCCCTCCATCCCTCCCAGCATCAGAGTCTTTCCCAGTGAGTCAACTCTTCTCATGAGGTGGCCAAAGTATTGGAGTTTCAGCTTCAGCATCAGTCCTTCCAATGAACACCCAGGACTAACCTCCTTTAGAATGGCCTGGTTGGATCTCCTTGCAGTCCAAGTGACTCTCAAGAGTCTTCTCCAACACCACAGTTCAAAAGCATCATTTCTTCAGCGATCAACTTTCTTCACAATCCAACTCTCACATCCATACATGACCACTGGAAAAACCATAGCCTTGACTAGATGGAACTTGGTTGGCAAAGTAATGTCTCTGCTTTTTAATATGCTATCTAGGTTGGTCATAACTTTCCTTCCAAGGAGTAAGCGTCTTTTAATTTCCTGGCTGCAATCAGCATCTGCAGTGATTTGGGAGCCCAAAAAAATAAAGTCTGAGACTGTTTCCACTGTTTCCCCATCTATTTGCCATGAAGTGATAGGACCAGATGCCATGATTTTAATTTTCTGAATGTTGAGCTTTAAGCCAACTTTTTCACTCTCCTCTTTCACTTCCATCAAGAGGCTTTTTACTATAGCCCAAATTGACAAGCCTAACATCCGCGCATTACTCTCATATTTGCATTTCCTTTTCCACCCCTCTGCAAAAGAACTTAAGGCTTTCCTTCAGAACTTTATTGAGCTGACTAAGGACGATGTGACTTATTTAAATAATCTGACCCAAACTTGTACTATTTGTCAGCGGACAAATCCTAATTCTAACATTTGCCCACCCACCAAATTTGTGGACATCTTTCCACACAAGACTGGCAGGTAGATTTCACCCACATGCCACCTGTAAAAAGGGTTAAATTTCTCCTAGTCTTCGTAGATACATTTTCTGGATGGATCAAAGCTTTCCTGACTACTAACAAATGAGCTCCTACTGTGGCTTGTCTTTTTTTTTTTTCCTAATTTTTTTTGGAGGTTAATTATTTTACAATATTATACTGGTTGGTTTTGCCATACATTGACATGAATCCACCCCGGGTGTACATGAGTTCCCCTTCCTGAACCCCCCTACCACTTCCCTCCTCCCTTTATCCTCCCTCTGGGTCATCCCCGCACCAGCCCCGAGCATCCTGGCTTGTCTTAGTCTTAACTGAAATCCTCCCTGGATTTGGAATGCCTTCCTCCCTCCAGTCTGACAACAGGCCTGAGGTCACATCCCAAACGACACAAAATATTGCACAAGCCCTTCAAGTTCCTTGGAGGTTTCACATTCCTTATCATCCCCAGCCTTCCCATAAGGTTGAGAGAGCCAACTGAGTCCTAAAAGTAACTCTGACCAAATTAACACTTGAACTTCATCAAGACTGGACTAAACTCCTCCCTTTAGCCCTCTTAAAGGTCCAGGCCTTACCAAAAAAAACCCTTAAATATCAGTCCATTCAAGGCCATGTATGGGAGGCCTTGTATGGGAATACCTTTAGGTTATCCCCTCTCCCAGGCCAAACTGCCCTCCCACCTTCCTTTTCCTTTACTTGCCCAGATTTGAGCTGTCCTTTGGCAGCATATGGATGACTTACTCCCTCGACCACATCCCAATCTTCCATACTCATCATCCCTTCAAATAGGAGACAAAGTCTATATGACAATTCAGCCCCACTCAGATCTTACCCCAAAATGGCAAGGTCCCTACACGGTAATTCTGCTGACCCCTACCACTGCAAAATTAAAAGAAATCACCCCTTGGGTACACATCACTCATCTAAAAAAGGTTGTGCAGCCCAGTGATGAAAATGCTTGCCGGACTAATACTTACCAAGTTTCTCACACAGGCCCTACAACTCTAAAGTTCTCATGGCTTCCACGGGCCCCAGCTGGCGATGGATGAGCCTGTCGGTTTCACAGCTGCAGTTATTCCTGGAATAACTTCTGGCAGATATCTGGGTCTCAAGTCCTCAAGGATCCACATTTGAACACGTTGAAGATTACATCTCCACTCTCTGGCTACAGAGAACCTTTTATAACTTTTACCCCTTCTTGGACCATTCATTTTTATCACCTACTCACCTTTGGGCCTTGTTTGTTTAATTTTTTCCAGGGATTCCTCCAAGACCGAATCCGAGCCCTTTCCCGAGACCAAGTCAAGAGTGTTCTTTTGCTCGAGACCCTGATGGCTAGAATAGAAAATCAACACTACGGGCCTTAGACTTCCTTCCTCCCAGACCACACACCCTGACCCTCATCTATCAGCACGAAGAAGCCCTGAACATTAACAATGCCCACCTCTCTTTCTCTTTTTATATATATTCCTTAGGGTCTGGAATGAAGGAAAGTTACACAGCTCAAAACAGCCTGGAGCTAAAACTCCCCTCCGGGTCCTCCCCACCATTCTATGCAAAACAAAGAACTCTCTCACCCGAAGAAAAAAATGGACATTAAGGTTGATTATGCCCAGCTCCCAGCCAATCCCAGCCTCTGGCTGATCACCAGAATTCCTTGCCCCAAATAATTAATCCAAACAAACTTGGAGAAGAACAGGCCTCCTTAAGACAGTAGATTTTCACATATATGCCTATATATAATTAACTCTTTTCTTGGGTTAGTGCAGCAGCTCACTAATCTGACTGCTGCCCCTTCTCGCCTCATTAAAGGTGATCTGTTCCTCTAGAGTGCCAGTCTCGTTCTTTTTCCAAACCTCGCCTTCTCTAACTCCCTTACCCTACAACAAGGTCATTAAGCTTTCAAAACTCTGGTCCAAAACACTTGGGAATCACATTGTAATAAAAAACTTTGAAAGAATTAGTGCACGATTTATACGTAGAGAAAATCAATGTGGAAGGAAAGAAGGAAGGGAGAGAGGGAAGGAAGGAAAGAGGCAAATCTAATTTAGCAAGTTCACAAGAACACTCAGATTGCCCAAAATTCAAAGCATTTCGAAGAAATGTTCTTCAAAATGAGAACTACTGAGCGGAGAAATGTTAGGAAGCGTTGTAAGTAATTACAATTTTTAACTGAAAAAAAAGTTTAGAAAAATGTGTGGGATCCAAAAACTGAACTTATTTACAAAACAAAAATAGACTGACAGACTTCAAAGATAAATTTATGGTTACCAAAGAGAAAAGGTTGGGGGAGGGATAAAAGGAGTTTGGGATTAACATATACACACTATTATAAACAAAATAAAAAATCAACAGGGACCTATTGTATAGCACAGGGAACTCTACTCAACAGTCTGTAATAACCTACACGGGAAGAGAATCTGAACAAGTATAACTGAATCACTTTGCTGTACACCTGAAACTAACACAACATTGTAAATCAACTATAATCCAGTATAAAATAAAACTTAATGAAAAATTTAATAGGAATGAGATGAAAAAGGGATAAAGATAAACAGCATTGCTCAATAAATCTAGGGATTGTAATAGCAGACTGAGGTCTTTTGGGGAGTAGCCCTCAAATTTTGTCCATTTTTTAATACTCTTAATCTACCATAGGACCTAACATAAAGTTGGCAGTTAATAAATATTTGTTGCATAAATAAATATAGGCTCTAGAGAAGCAGGATCTAGAGAGAGAGGGAGAGACAGCAACACAAATACAAAATAAAAGTTCATTCATTCAACAAAATTGTTCAGTGTTGATTTTACGCCAGAAAGATTAGTAAGAAAAATACAGTCCCTGCTATCATGAAACTTCAAAAATTCTTCCTCCTTCAAATATCCTCCAGTCTTTAAGCATCGTTGCCATCAGTTTCCCAGGCAGATATAGCTTTAATTTCATAAATTACTATTTCGGCTTGTCAGGCCTTTATATGCTCAAAAATCTGAATTGCTTGAGGCCATGATTTACTTATTTCCCATTTTGTGCCAATGGAGTCAACTTATTTTAAAAAACATTTTTCATATTCTGTTAGAAAAAAAAAAAAAAAAGACCAAGCTCCATAGTCCACCAAGTCCTCAATGGAATCCCCTGCTTCTAGCTCTGGAGCTTCCATCATCCCCTACTGAGTGAAACAAGTTGAGAAAACCCAAGCAATACAGTGAGAGTGGATGTCCCAAGTACACAGAGAAAATATTTAAAATAAATATAAGGAAAAAAAAAAAGGAGGAGGAGAAGGGGACGACAGAGGACAAGATGGTTGGATAGCATCACCAACTCAACAGACATGAGTTTGAACAAATTCTGGGAGATGGTGAAGGACAGGGAAGCCTGGTATGCTGCAGTCCATGGGGTTGCATAGAGTTGGACATGACTGAGTGACTGAACAGCAGCAACAACAAAGAAAAATAATTGAATTGATGACTGAGTTAGAGAATATATTCTCATACACCCTCAGCCTATAGGAATTTTGCTATTAATACATTCACAGGCTACCCCAGTTCAGTAGGGAGTGCTGAATAGTGTACATGTTCAATAAATGAATGAATGCCTAATGGTCCAGATTGGAGCCAAATTCCTATTCCCAGAAGCAATCCTGTCTTCTGGTTAATAAATAGTATTCCCAGGTGGGTCAGTGGTAAAGAATACATCTGCCAATGTAGGAGACATGGGTTTGATCCCTGGGTCGAGAAGATCCCCTGGAGAAGGAAATGGCCACCCACTCTAGTATTCTTGCCTGGAAAATCTCATGGACAGAGGAGCCTGGCAGGCTACAGTCCATGGGGTCACAAAAGAGTCAGACACGACTCAGCAACTAAACAACAAAACATATGTACTGGGAGCCCTAGAGAACTGTTGTTGAGTCGCTAAGTATTGTCTGAATCTTTGTGACCCCATGGACTGCAGTACAACAGGCTTCCCTGTCTTTCACAATCTCCCAGAGTTTGCTCAGATTCATGTCCAATGAGTCTATGATGCCATCCAACCACCTCATCCTCTGTCACCCCCTTCTCCTCTTCCCTCAATCTTTCTTCAGTTCAGTTCAGTTTAGTCACTCAGTCGTGTCCGACTCTTAGCGACCCCATGAACCATAGCACGCCAGGCCTCCCTGTCCATCACCAACTCCCGGAGTTCACTCAAACTCATGTCCATTGAGTCGGTGATGCCATCCAGCCATCTCATTCTCAGTCGTCCCCTTCTACTCCCGCCCCCAACCTTTCCCAGCATCAGAGTCTTTTCCAGTGAGCCAACTAGTCGCATGAGGTGGCCAAAGTATTGAAATTTCAGCTTTAGCATAAGTCCTTCCAATGAACACCCAGGATTGATCTCCTCTAGAATGGACTGGTTGAATCTCCTTGCAGTCCAAGGGACTCTCAAGAGTCTTCTCCAGCACCACAGTTCAAAAGCATCAATTCTTCGGCGATCAGCTTTCTTCACAGTCCAACTCTCGCATCCATACGTGACCACTGGAAAAACCATAGCCTTGACTAGACGGACCTTGGTTGGCAAAGTAATGTCTCTGCTTTGTAATATACTATCTAGGTTGGTCATAACTTTCCTTCCAAGGAGTAAGCGTCTTTTAATTTCATGGCTGCAATCAGCATCCGCAGTGATTTTGGAGCCCAAAAAAATAAAGTCTGACACTGTTTCTGCTGTTTTCCATCTATTTCTCATGAAGTGATGGGACCAGATGCCATGATCTTTGTTTTCTGAATGTTGAGCTTCAAGCCAACCTTTTCACTCTCCTCTTTCACTTTCCTCAAGAGGCTTTTGAGTTCCTCTTCACTTTCTGCCATAAGGGTGGTGTCATCTGCATATCTAAGGTTATTGCTATTTCTCCCAGCAATCTTGATTCCAGCTTGTGCTTCTTCCAGCCCAACGTTCCTCATGATGTACTCTGCATATAAGTTAAATAAGGAAGGCGACAATATCCAACCTTGATGTACTCCTTTTCCTATCTGGAACCAATTTGTTGTTCCATGTACAGTTCTGACTGTTGCTTCCTGACCTGCATACAGGTTCCTCAAGAGGCAGGTCAGGTGGTCTGGTATTCCCATCTCTTTCAGAATTTTCCACATCTTTTAGGAGGGTTCTAATCCATTTTCAGTTTGAATGCTGATGGAGAAGGCAAGCAGAGGTAAGCATTTAACAGTTTAGTCATCCCTTCTTTAATACCCTGCACCCTGGCAATCTTCACTCAGAGCCAACCCAGACTCAAAGCCTGAAAAGTCAGATCTTCATGCCTGTGGCAAATTTAAGCAAGGAGACAGCAGAGTGTTGCAATGTTGTACAGATTAGAAGAAAAACAAATGGGAAACTGCTTCTTTAATTTTGTGACTTTGGCTAGACGAGTACTTTTAAAAAAATTCATTAGAAACTGTTTTGAGTACCAGCCCAAAGAAGTTTTAAGAAGTAGACAAAACGTTTTTGATCTTCTTAAGCCTCATCTTGGCTTCCTCCCCTGCCCTCTCACCTTGCTCAACTCAGAGAGGCTCTCCCTGCACAGACTTCCGGAATCAAATCTGGCTGCTAAGGGCCTTCCCTCATTGGGAGTACTGGCTTCATTAATTCCCAGCTGACTAGACAATACTTTGTTCCCAGATCCATCCCCAAAAGTGCTGTTAGCAGTCTACAGTATCCCTCCTAAGAAATCCTACCCTTTAACACAGAGGGTATGGAAATATTTTCTCGGCCTCAAGAAATACAAATTAGCATACATGATATTCATCAAAAAAGCTCCTCAACCAGCTGAAGTTTTATTGTAAGCCTGATCATGGCCACCCCTCTGGAACCCCTGTCCAAGTGAATGCAGTATGTCAGGGGTCAGACAAATAGCTTCACAGCATGTAGAGATCAAGTCCTGAGCTAGAAGGTTCTGCTGGCTTACAAATGAGGAAGATGACAGAGGAAGAGTAACCTTTATTAAATACTAAGGTCACATGCTAGTCTAGTGTGTTCCTGTATATCAGGTTCAGTTTTGGAATAGCCAGCAAACGCATCCCAGAAGTGGGGCATGCTTCTGTAAAGTTCTTAGTTTCCTGTTCCTGTTTCAATGTTCTTTTGTCTTTGGAAAGTAATCTCACAGAATTTCACTGTATTATGAACAGCTCTGTCAAGGACGTATTTTTAGTTTCCTTTAGTGATTTTAGTATATATCTACATCAAAACCATCTAATTCTTAAATAGATACACACTGTGTGTGCATGTGTTTAGGAAGTGATACTGTTTTCAAAAAAAGAAAAACTGTGTAAATGCTACTGCTATGCATAATATTATGCTGATCTAAGACATACCAGTTAAAATTTACTTTGGAATATAATTCGGTAATATACACAATATAACCTTCCTTACAGCCAGTTAGGATAGCAACAGCACATGTGGCCTGAAGTTGACTTTAAGCTCTGGGAAAAGGTTCATTAGTGTAATAGGGTTGTTTAGGTGGGTGGTTTGTCAATATGTCTAAAGTGGTGTATATAGTAATCATTTTTACGACCACAAGCACTGGAGAGGCTATTTTAAAATTACAACGGGGGGAAGATAAAAACACAGACTCTAATCACTGTGGTTGTTGCCTGTCATTTTAGATCTATTTTTTTGTTGGTTGCCGCTAGCAACAAGAAAATTAAGCTGAAGAAGTTTAATCAAATAAATACTGCTCTTTACCTCCCTGACCATATACTATTAATATGTGGCACTGAAAAGTAGGCAAGTAAAAAATAAAAATCAATAATCTGAGATATGAATTATTTGATGGAACTTTAAAAAATCTTAAAAACAACAATCATCAATCATAAAGATTACATTCCTGGAGTCATAAGAAATAACCTCCACTGAGTTCATGAGCATCTTTCTACTTGCAGTGTGTGGAACAATGAGATTTCTTCTCTAGCCCCCATAAACAGAGGCAGAGGTCAATTAAGTAACCAGTATTTGAACCAGAAATTTCTCTTATCTCTAGCATTGCTGATTGTAATCCTGAGGGCTTTGATCATTAAAATAGAATGTGTCTTTAAAAAAGAAATAGAAAACCTTAATAGCACAAAAATAATATATTCATAGCTGCAGCTACTCTTAAATGAGCATTTATTATGCCAGGCACTGCGCTAGATATTTACATATCATAACTCATTTGATTTTCATGTGTCTGCAGACAGTCTACTTTTTCTTTTATATATGTGAAAAAGAAACTCAAAGAAGTTAATTAATTTGCCTAAAGTCACCAGTGACCAAGGAGTGACAAAGGAGACTAAGGTTGGTTTTGTGTAACTTCAAAGGCTCTGCTCTTTTCACGTTGCCATTCTCGCTCTCCGAAAAAGCAGAAACCTCTTAATTATTTGCAATATAGGTATATTATTTGCATTATAGATATACCTCTTAATTATTTGCATTATAGGTATATACCTATTATTTGCATTATAGGTATATAGTTGTAGGTCAAGGAGGTAAGAAAACAGAGGACTTTTCACAGCACACTGCAACCCTGGAGGTAGGAAAACTGACATTCAAACCCAGGGGTAAGTTCCAGTACTTTGGTCACCTGATGCAAAGAGCCAACTCATTGGAAAAGACCCTGATGCTGGGGAAGACTGAGGGCAGGTGGAGAAGTGGGCGATAGGATGAGCTGGTTGGATGGCATCACTGATGAACATGAGTTTGAGCAAACTCTGGGAGATAGCGCAGGACAGGGAGCCTGGCGTGCTGCAGTTCCGGGGGTCACAAAGAGTCAGACACGACTTAGCGACTAAGCAACAACAACAAATGGAAATAAGATTACAGAAATACTGGGTGCGCAGCTAGTATTCGAAATCAGGTTTGTCTGACTCAAGTGCACATTCTTTCTGTTTTCCCCACCTCCTACCAAGTGGAGTCTTTGTAATCTCGATATTTATGGATAGAATAAAAATCCTCTTTGATGAGAATTTTTTACTGAATAGAGTTACGTTTCAGAGGATAGTGTGTGATCTATGGTGTGGCCTAATCTATATACATCACAAATTGCTGTATGACAAAGTTCTATATTTTGCAGTTTTCATCAAATCTCATTTAATATGTACACATATTTTTTCTTATTCTGTTAGAAAAAAATGAAAGAAAAGTCACATTGGAGCTAAAGAATGTTATGGTCAAACAGCATGAGAATAAAATTCTATTGCTTATGTATCTAAAGTTTTGGTGAGTTTTGTGAATGTCACTTAAAGGGGGAAAAAAAAACAAAAAATCCCAACTCAAATGGAAATTAAAAGCAAAAATTTATTGATCAGATGGTCATTTCCTATAGGTTAAATTGTAACTGGCATTCTTACAAGTGTGCATGGTGTTTGTAAATTTCAGCATATTAAACTGAAGTGAGAATAGGGAGCCCTCTCTTCCAGAGATAGCTCTCCTGGAGACTTTGTATTAAGACCAAGCCCAGCCCTTCAGGTCCTGAATAAAATCTCCATAGGTTTGTACTGTATATTGCTGCGAGCCAGCAAAGGCAACGATGGTGAGAAATAGAGAAGAAGGTTTTAAGGGTGCTAAATAGCAGAACGAGATAACGGAAGCATAGAAAAGTGACAGGCACAACATAAGATTATGCTAACATTTTAAAATTTCAAATGCTATTAATACCTGCCTCCCAACACTGTTTGTACTGAGGCAAAATGACAGTGTCAACAGGACCCCCATGATGGATGTTTCTACACAGACCTGGCAACACTGAGGGGCATTCAACCCCCTCAGACCTGTAGTCCTCACATTTGGCATCCCCAGACCACTCAGCCTCTTTCCCTCTGGATTTTGGCTTTGTTAACGTTCTATACTGTTGTGTGTGTGTGTTTTTCAATTTCACTGACTTCTGCTTTTATCTTATATGTCTTCTTTCCTTCTATGTATTTTCATTTTGCTTTGCTTTTCATTTACAATCTTCTTAAGATGGAACTTCAGAACATTGATTTTAGACCTTTCTTCTTCCCTCAAATAAGCATTTAAAAACAAATTTCTCAAAAAGACCTAAACAGACATTTCTCCAAAGAAGACATACAGATGGCTAACACATGAAAAGTTGCTCAACACTGCTCATTATTAGAGAAATGCAAATCAAAACTACAACCTCACACCAGTAAGAATGGCCATCATCAAAAAGTCTACAAACAATAAATACTGGACAGGGTGTGGAGAAAAGGGAACATTCTTGCAGTGTTGGTGGGAATGTAAATTGATACAGCCACTATGGAAGACGGTATGGAGATTGCTTAAAAAACTAGGAATAAAACCACCATATGACCCAGCAATCCCGTTGCTAGGCATATACCCTGAGGAGACCAAAATTGAAAAAGACACATGTATCCCATTGTTCATTGCAGGACTATTTACAATAGCTAGAATATGGAAGCAACCTAGATGTCCATCAACAGATGAATGGATAAAGAAATTGTGATACATATACACAATGGAATATTATTCAGCCATAAAAAGGAATGCATTTTGAATCAGTTCTAAAGAGGTGGATGAACTTAGAACCTATTATACAGAGTGAAGTAAGTCAGAAAGAGAAAGATAACTATCGTATTCTAATGCACATACATGGAATCTAAAAAAATGGTATTGAAGAGTTTATTTACAGGGCAGCAATGGAGAAACAGACATAGAGAAAAGATTTATGGACATGGGGAGAGGGGAGGAGAGGGTGAGGTGTATGGAAAGAGTAACACGGAAACTTACATTACCATATATAAAATAGAGAGCCAATGGGAAATTGCTGTATGGCTCAGGAAACTCAAACAGGGGCTCTGTAGAAGGGTGGGATGGGGAGGGAGATGGGAGGGAGGTTCAAATGGGAGGGGATATATGTATACCTATGGCTGATTCATGTTCAGGTTTGACAGAAAACAACAAAATTCTGTAAAGCAATTATCCTTCAATAAAAAAAATAGATTAATTAAAAAAACTTAAATTTCTCTAGAAGTTCTACTTTTGCTGCATTCTACACATTTTGATACATTGCCATTTTATCATTCAATTTTAACTATTTCCTAATTCTCTTATTACTTTTTAGATCTACAGTTTATTTAGAAGTCCAAAATTCCAAAAAAGAAAAATATGAGATTTTCCTTGATATGTCATTGTTATTGATTCTTAATTTAATTGTTCAGTTCAGTTCAGTTCAGTCGCTCAGTTTGTGTCTGACTCTTTGCGACCCCATGAATCACAGCACGCCAGGCCTCCCTGTCCATCACCAACTCCCAGAGTTCACTCAAACTCATGTCCATTGAGTCAGTGATGCCATTCAGCCATCTCATTCTCTGTCATCCCAGTCCCTCCCAGCATCAGACTCTTTTCCAGTGAGTCAACTTGTAGTGGTTCAAAATAATATTCTATGATTCTGTGAAAATTAATAAGCATAACCTCAATTAAAATAGAGTTACGAGGCCAGAAGGGGGAGCCCTCACACCCTTTGATGACAGCAAATCCTAACAGGAAGAAAGAAGACTTCCTCTTCTTACCTACCAAGAACTCAGCCAATAAGAGATCATCACAACTCACCAGTGAGAAGCCACTATACTTGAAGTCTCAGTTCCTCCAATGGACTCTTTATTTACTTTATAACTTCCTTTCCCCCTTATTAAAAGATGTCTCCTTCCCTTGCTGTTTGGCAAATTCCTAGTTGCTCACCATGATTGCAGACCCTGAAATGCATTTCTTTGCTGATCCCAAGCAAACCCATTTTTGCTGTAGAAATAACTGGCAGTCTACTTGGTTCAGGTCGATAATTTTAATTCTTTCAAATTTATGGAGGCTCGTTTTATTGCCCAGCATAGTGTAAGGATCATGCCCATGTTTGAAGATTGTGTATTTTCCAGTTGTTTGGTGTAGTCTCCTATAAACATCAGATAGATTATGATGATTGATAGTGCTGCTCAATCATCCATGTCCTTACTGATTTTTTTTGTCTAGTCTATCAATTAGTGAGAGAGGAATGTTTAAATCTCTAAATATGACTGTGGAATTGCGTATTTCTCCCTTTAATTCTGTTAATTTTGCTTCATGTATTTGGAAGCACAATTATTAGCCATTGTGATATAATGAAAAATAAACATACGGTTTTCATCCCCAGTCCTGGTACACATACAGGGCTCCTAGAACTCCCAGAATTTCCTGTCTTTTTATGTACTAATGCGATAACTCAGGGGAGGGCCCTATGTAGCTTTAGGATGTGGGCTGGTCACCTTTCTGCATGCTAAGTCACTTCATTCGTGTCCAGCTCTTTGCAACCCTATGGACTGTAGCCAGCCAGGCTCCTCTGTCCATGGGATTCTCTAGGCAAGAATACTGGAGTGTATTTCCATGCCTGTCTCCAGGGAATCTTCCTGACCTAGGGATCGAATCCATGTCTCTTATGTTTCCTGCCTTAGCAGGCAGCTTTTTACCACTAGTGCCACCTGGGAAGTCCAATAACAAGTAATTTAATGAATGGTGTCTACATGATAAAACTTTCATTAAAAAAAACCCTGAAAGACCAGGTTTGGGGAGTTTCTGGGCTGGTGGACACCCTAAGGTGCCAGGAAGGTGATGTGCCCAGAATGAACATGGATGCTCTGCACCCCTTCCCCTTATACCTTGCATGATACATGTTTTCCATTTGTTGTTCTGAGTTGTACACTTTACAGTAAACAGATAATTTTTTAAGCAAAGTGCTTTCCTGAATTCTGTAATTCATTTTAGGAAATTATTGTTTCTGAGGCAGGGTCGAGAGAACCTCCAAACTTGTATTCTGTCTGGCAGAAGTATAAGTCTCCTGGGGATCCCATTTCTGGTTGGTGTCTGAAGTGGGGGGCAGTCTTCTAGGATTTAGCCCTTAACTCTTGTGGTTATACCATGTCTGAATAGTTGGTATCAGAATTGAATAAATTTAATTGAATGTAGGACCACAGTTGGTGTCAGTTAGTGGTTGGTGTCAAGAAAAAAAGAAAACCACACAGGTATATAAACAGTTATAATTGTTATGGTTTCCTGATGAATTTATTCTTTTATCATTATGAAATAATCCCACTTACCTCTAACAATACTCTTTGCCTTGAAGAATGTTTTATCTGACATTTTTATGGTATATCTTTTTATATCTTTACATTTAAAGTGTATCTCTTGTAGACAACATGTAATTTTTTAAAGTTCATTTTGATCTTTGTTTCCAACGTCGTCTAATAGAACTTTCTGGAATGATGGAAATGCTCTACTTCTGGACTATATAATATGGTAGCCACTATCCACATGTAACTATTGAGCACTTGAGATATGGCTAATACAACTGAGAAACTGAATTTTTTATTGTATTTAATTTAACTAATTTATAATTAAATAGCCACATATGGCAGTGTCAGCCATAGTAAACAGCACAGGTTTAGTTCATGAACATTTAAAGTAACTGCTGACATGGTTGGACACAGGTCTACATTTTGCTTGTTTTCTGTTTTGTGTCCCTCTTAGATAATTTCTATTGATCTGTTTCCAAGTTGTTTGACGTTTTACTTTATCATATGAGCTTTAACTTCTCTGTACATTCCTTTCTTCTCCTCCATCATTTGGAAGCATGCATTCACTGTTCAACACTCAGTTAAATGATATTAACTTTTTGAGGAATTTTCTGAATTCCCAAAAGTCAGACCATCCCCCGGCTTTTTGTTCCTACTATATCATACACGTTTCTCTCTCCTGGTGCCTCTAATTTTGTTACTAGCTCTGTCTCTTCCTCCTAAGCTGTCCATGTCTTATTCGTCTTTGATGTGTCCTCCTAACACTGTGATCTGTTCTCCTAACAACATATTGATTCTTCTTTCTTTTACATCATTTTTTAAATCTTATGATAAGATCCACTAGAAGTAACACTATTTCCTACAATATAATTTTTACCTGCCATGGACTAGACAGATATGAATAACGTTGTTCTCAGATTCATCTGACTGAAAACGTTATGAAAGAATTGCATCTCAGAAAAATCCCTAACAGCAGCACATCCTTTGTCAAGACGGGGTCTTGTTGCTATTAGACTGAATTGAAATCCACACCAACGGAAATAATTTAATCAGCTAAAGGGATTCTGGATTCTAGCAAAGAAGAGAATGTAGGATTCTGAATGTAAATTGTGAAATTGGCAGCAAAATATTTAGTATTCACCGAGGAGACAAAATCACCTGCTGATTATCGCTCCCTGTAAATGGAAGGACGTATTGGCATATTCTGGAACTTTTGGCATATTCTCTGAGCATAAAGCTGGTGTAGTAGAAAGAACAAAGACTGCAGAGCAAAACAAAGATCTGGTTTTGAATCCCAGGTCTTCTGTTTACTAGTTGTGCAGCCTTTGACAGGTTCTATAATCTCTCTAAGACTGATTTATCTATAAAATATGAAACATGCTACATAATTTTGCCATTATTATAAGTACTTAAAATTGTATACTTAAAGTCACTGGAAAATAAAGTTTACCTTGAACAAATAGAAATTTTTAATGTTATTATCTTTATAAGCTTTATCATTATTATTTTTACTTGTAGTATATATCTAACCAAGTTCATTGGAAACCATTTAAAGCATATTATGGCTAATTTGGTAGCTACTCTTGGCAATATATTTTGTACAAACTTAAAAGACTCCAAACTTTTCTTTCATTTTAGCTGTCCCTGCTGCTGCTGCTAAGTCGCTTCAGTCCTGTCCGACTCTGTGCGACCCCATAGACAGCAGCCCACCAGGCTCCCCCGTCCCTGGGATTCTCCAGGCAAGAACACTGGAATGGGTTGCCATTTCCTTCTCCATTAGCTGTCCCTAGGACTTAACAATTTAACCCCTGAGAAGGAAATTTTAGACCAAAAGAGATGCTCCAGGATCATACATAAGCAGCAGAAAAAAGCTGTTACTTACTGAGAACCACGGAGAAGGCAATGGCAAGCCACTCCAGTACTCTTGCCTAAAAAATCCCATGGATGGAGGAGCCTGGTAGGCTGCAGTCCGTGGGGTCGCTAAGGGTCGGACTCGACTGAGCGACTTCACTTTCACTTTTCACACATTGGAGAAGGAAATGGCAACCCACTCCAGTGTTCTTGCCTGGAGAATCCCAGGGACGGTGAGCCTGGTGGGCTTCCGTCTGTGGGGTCACACAGAGTCGGACACGACTGAAGTGACTTAGCAGCAGCAGCAGCACTGAGAACCAAGTGCCAGGTTATCTGCTAAATGCTTTACTTGCACTATCACTATCTAATTTAATCTTTTAAACGATCATTTAGAGTAGGGGCTGTTGTAAAAAGAAGAAAACAAAGCATTTTAGAGATTAAACAATTTGCCCAAGCTCATGCGGTAAGACACAAGCTGGGGTTCAAAGGCAAGTCTTTTAAACTCTTGCTCTTTAATTACCACTCAAAACTGTTTCCCAGCTGATCCAGACCCTCTGTTTTCCAGTCCTGCTGGTGCGCGTAGAGGCCAGTCCAGGGTGTGCACTTTCTTTACCATCTGAGCCACCAGGGAAGCCTGCAGGGTATGCACTTTATTGGTAAAGCCAATGGTAAAACCAACTTGAACCATAAAAAGTGCTTTGACGTCAGGAAACCACATCATTTTAAAGGTGCTACAAATTAATGTTTCTGTTAAAGCAAGAAAGAAACGGCAACCCACTCCAGTATTCATGCCTGGAAAATCCCATGGATGCAGGAGCCTGGTGGGCTACAGTCCATGGGGTCGCAAAGAGTCGGACACGACTGAATGACTTCACTTTATTTATTTAAGCAAGAAGTGACATAGCACTCATGCAACCAATATTGGAAGGCATTAGCAATCCTAACACTAGGATTAGCTTTTCTTCAAACACTTAGGTAATGTTTTTTCGCTAATGCTCAAGTGTTCTCCAGGCAGAGTTGTCTCTGCCTTGTTTACCACTTATATCCGGACACCACCCACACAATAGAGTGAATCACAGCTCGGGGCTAGGGAAGGTCTCTTCTTCATCATCAAGATCTTCCCTACTTTGTTGCTTCAGCTTAATGAATGAGAAACATAAAGGAGAAGATGAGGATTACAGGGACAATAGATACCAAAATGCATCCACAGAGATTACATTTCTAAACAGATTTGGAGACAGGAAACCAATAGTCCAACAGGAGGACTGGCAAACTGAATTGAAACATTCTCTTCCTCTAATAGGAAGAAAATTAAAGAAAGATTCTGTAGTCCTTATTAAAAGTAAACACAAAGTACATGTTGGTTTTAATTCCTTAATATTTGGAATGTGTGTATGTCTAAGTGAGATGAAATGGAGTTTTAAGATTTCAGCTTTAACAGATTCCTCTTGAAGAACTATCATTATGATGGTTACATGCAATTAATTGGAGCTGTTTAGAGAGTCTATGGTGGCATAAGCCAGGGTGGTTATGACCGCTACTCAGGGGGAAATTACAGGGACAATTACGACAACTGAGATGAGGTATGTCCACCCAATGTAAGAGAGACTTCTGTGTTGCCATTTAAGAGACCTCTGTCCACCAGTCTTATCCTGTCCCTCTCACCTTTCCTCCTGTATGTGCATACCTCTGACAATCATTCCTAGGCCTCCCTTGCTTTCAGGTACCTGTTAAGGCTAGTCTGCGTTGATGGAGGTAGGGGTTGGGGGGTCACCTGTCTTGTCTATAATCATCTACTCTTGTTGGGCATGTAAGAGATGGAGGGGTTTCCAGCCTTTCAGCATCCTTGTTAACCCCAGGAATTAAGCATGTTAGCATATTCCCTGGAGAAGGCAATGGCAACCCACTCCAGTACTCTTGCCTGAAAAATCCCATGGATGAAGGAATCTGGTAGGCTACAGTCCATGGGGTCTCACACAGTTGGACATGACTGAAGTGACTTAGCAGCAGCAGAGAGTCGCTAATTCCAACTGAATTTCTGTGTTTTTTTTTTTTTTTTTTTTTACTGTGACTTAAGTTGCCCCTAAATTCTTACCTAGCACAGAAAAGCTGTGTATGTGTCTGGAAGAGAAAAAAGTGATTTCAAGTTTTTTAGACTGTGGCTTTGGCTAATTTTTTAATCACATTTTTCTTTTTTCTAGTGGCTCTTCTGACACAAAATAAGAATGCACAAGAAAATAAGAAAATTCACTGAATGTTTAATTACTAAAATATCCAGGCTCAGAGTTCAATGTTTTTGGTTTTCAAAATCTCAAAAGGGCCTATTATTTATAGATTACAGTATTAGAAGGGAAAGAACTAATCTAACTAATGCATTTTCCTTGAAAAATAAAGCATGGCATGGATATTTAATAAGGTATAAATCATTAGAATGTAATCATTTTATATCTTTTCAAACTAGGCAGACTGGTACTTTCTTGATTGAGAAATATGAAAGGACACTTGCCCTCAGTTCAGTTCAGTTCAGTAGCTCAGTCGTGTCCAACTCTTTGCAACCCCATGAATCACAGTACACCAGGCTTCCCTGTCCATCTCCAACTCCCGGAGTTCACTCAAACTCATGTCCATAGAGTCGGTGATGCCATCCAGCCATCTCATTCTCTGTCATCCCCATCTCCTCCCACCCTCAATCCCTCCTAGCATCAGAGTCTTTTCCAGTAAGTCAACTCGTCGCATGAGGTGGCCAAAGTATTGGAGTTTCAGCTTTAGCATCCGTCCTTCCAATGAACACCCAGGATTGATCTCCTTTAGAATGGACTGGTTGGATCTCCTTGCAGTCCAAGGGACTCTCAAGAGTCTTCTCCAGCATCGCAGTTCAAAAGCATCAATTCTTTGGCGATCAGCTTTCTTCACAGTCCAACTCTCACACCCATACATGACCACTGGAGAAACCATAGCCTTGACTAGACGGACCTTGGTGGGCAAAGTCATGTCTCTGCTTTTTTATACGCTATCTAGGTTGGTCATAACTTGCCTTCCAAGGAGTAAGCGTCTTTTAATTTCATGGCTGCAATCAGCATCTGCAGTGATTTTGGAGCCCAAAAAAATAAAGTCTGACACTGTTTCCACTGTTTCCCCATCTATTTCCCATGAAGTGATAGGACCAGATGCCATGATCTTTGTTTTCTGAATGTTGAGCTTCAAGCCAAACTTTTCACTCTCCTCTTTCACTTTCATCAAGAGGCTTTTGAGTTCCTCTTCACTTTCTGCCATAAGGGTGGTGACATCTGCATATCTGAGGTTATTGCTATTTCTCCCAGAAATCTTGATTCCAGCTGGTGCTTCTTCCAACCCAGCGTTCCTCATGATGTACTCTGCATAGAAGTTAAATAAGCCGGGTGACAATATACAACCTTGACGTACTCCTTTTCCTATTTGGAACCAGTCTGTTGTTCCATGACCAGTTCTAACTGTTGCTTCCTGACCGGCATACAGGTTTCTCAAGACACAGGTCAGGTGGTCTGGTATTCCCATCTCTTTCAAATTTTCCACAGTTTATTGTGATCCACACAGTCAAAGGCTTTGGCATAGTCAATAAAGCAGAAATAGATGTTTTTCTGGAACTCTCTTGATTTCTCCATGATCCAGCAGATGTTGGCTATTTGATCTCTGGTGCTATTGATCTCTGGTGCCTTTTCTAAAACCAGCTTGAACATCTGGAAATTCACGGTTCACATATTGCTGAAGCCTGGCTTGGAGAATTTTGAGCATGACTTTACTAGCGTGTGAGATGAGTGCAATTGTGCGGTAGTTTGAGCATTCTTTGGCATTCCCTTTCTTTGGGATTGGAATGAAGACTGACCTTTTCCAGTCCTGTGGCCACTGCTGAGTTTTCCAAATTTGCTGGCATATTGAGTGCAGCACTTTCACAGCATCATCTTTCAGGATTTGAAATAGCTCAATTGGAATTCCATCACCTTCACATTCCAAGATGTCTGGCTCCAGGTGAGTGATTCTCTTGGTCACGAAGATCATTTTTGTACAGTTCCTCTGTGTATTCTTTCCAACTCTTAATATCTTCTGCTTCTGTTAGGTCCATACCATTTCTGTCCTTTATTGAGCCTATCTGTGCATGAAATGTTCCCTTGATAGCTCTAATTTTCCTGAAGAGATCTCTTGTTTTTTCTATTCTGTTGTTTTCCTCTATTTCTTTGCATTGATCGCTGAGGAAGGCTTTCTTATCTCTCCTTGCTATTCTTTGGAACTCTGCATGCATATGCTTATATCTTTCCTTTTCTCCTTTGCTTTTCACTTCTCTTCTTTTCACAGCTATTTGTAAGGCCTCCTCAGACAGCCATTTTGCTTTTTTGCATTTCTTTTCCATGGGGATGGTCTTGGTCCCTGTCTCCTGTACAATGTCACGAACCTCCGTCCAGAGTTCATCAGGCACTCTATCTATCAGATCTAGTCCCTTAAATCTATTTCTTACTTCCACTGTATAATCATAAGGGATTTGATTTAGGTCATATCTGAATGGTCTAGTGGTTTTCCCTACTTTCTTCAATTTCAGTCTGAATGTGGCAATAAGGAGTTCATGATCTGAGCCACAGTCAGCTCCTGGTTTTGTTTATGCTATCTGTATACAGCTTCTCCATCTTTGGCTGCAAAGAATATAATCAATCTGATTTCGGTGTTGACCATCTGGTGATGTCCATGTGTAGAGTCTTCTCTTGTGTTGTTGGAAGAGGGTGTTTGCTATGACCAGTGCATTCTCTTGGCAAAACTCTATTAGCCTTTGCCCCACTTCATTTCGTGCTCCAAGGCCAAATTTGCCTGTTACTCCAGGTGTTTCTTGACTTCCTACTTTTGCATTCCAGTCCCCTATAATGAAAAGGACATCTTTTTTGGGTGTTAGTTCTAAAAGGTCTTGTAGGTCTTCACAGAACCGTTCAACTTCAGCTTCTTCAGCGTTACTGGTTGGGGCATAGACTTGGATTACTGTAATATTGAATGGTTTGCCTGGACATGGAACAACAGACTGGTTCCAAATAGGAAAAGGTGTACGTCAAGGTTGTATATTGTCACCTTGCTTATTTAACTTATATGCAGAGTACATCATGAGGAACGCTGGGCTGGAAGAAGCACAAGCTGGAATTAAGATTGCTGGGAGAAATATCAATAACCTCAGATATGCAGATGACACTACCCTTATGGCAGAAAGTGAAGAGGAACTCAAAAGCCTCTTGATGAAAGTGAAAGAGGAGAGTGAAAAGGTTGGCTTGAAGCTCAACATTCAGAAAACAAAGATCATGGCATCTGGTCCCATCACTTCATGGGAAATAGATGGAAAAACAGTGGAAACAGTGTCAGACTTCGTTTTTTTGGGCTCCAAAATTACTGCAGATGCTGATTGCAGCCATGAAATTAAAAGACGCTTGCTCCTTGGAAGGAAAGTTATGACCAACCTTGATAGTATATTAAAAAGCAGAGACATTACTTTGCCAACCAAGGTCCGTCTAGTCAAGGCAATGGTTTTTCCTGTTGTCATGTATGGATGTGAGAGTTGGACTGTGAAGAAGGCTGATCGCCGAAGAATCGATGCTTTTGAACTGTGGTGTTGGAGAAGACTCTTGAGAGTCCCTTATACTGCAAGGAGATCCAACCAGTCCATTCTAAAGGAGATCAATCCTGGATGTTCATTGGAGGGACTGATGCTAAAGCTGAAACTGCAATACTTTGGCCACCTCATGTGATGAGTTGACTCACTGGAAAAGACTCTGATGCTGGGAAAGGTTGGGGGCGGGAGGAGAAGGGGACGACGGAGAATGAGATGGCTGGATGGCGTCACCGATTCTGTGGACATGAGTTTGAGTGTACTCCGGGAGTTGGTGATGGACAGGGAGGCCTGGCGTGCTGTGATTCATGGGGTCGCGGAGAGTCGGACACAACTGAGCGACTGAACTGAACTGAACTGAACTGCCTTGGAAAAGAACAGAAATCATTCTGTCGTTTTTGAGATTGCATCCAAGTACTGCATTTCGGACTCTTTTGTTGACCATGATGGCTACTCCATTTCTTCTAAGGGATTCCTGCCCACAGTAGTAGATATAATGGTCATCCGAGTTAAATTCACCCATTCCAGTCCATTTTAGTTCACTGATTCCCAGAATGTCTACGTTCACTCTTGTCATCTCCTGTTTGATCACTTCCAATTTGCCTTGATTCATGGACCTAACATTCCAGGTTCCTATGCAATATTGCTCTTTACAGTATCGGACCTTACTTCTATCATCGGTCACATCCACAACTGGGTATTTGTTTTGCTTTGGCTCCATCCCTTCATTCCTTCTATAGTTATTTCTCCACTGATCTCCAGTAGCATACTGGGCACCTACCGACCTGGGGAATTCCTCATTCAGTATCCTATCATTTTGCCTTTTGATACTCTTCATGGGGTTCTCAAGGCAAGTATACTGAAGTGGTTTGCCATTCTCTTCTCCAGTGGACCACATTCGGCTGTGGTCCATGTGATCAGATCAACTAGTTTTCTGTGATTATGATTTCAGTGTGTCTGCCCTCTGATGCCCCCTCGCAATACCGACCATCTTATTTGGGTTTCTCTTTCCTTGGTCGTGGGATATCTCTTCACAGTTGCTCCAGCAAAGCGCAGCCGCTGTTCCTTACCTTGGACGTGGGGTAGCTAACGTTATGGCAAAAAGCAAAGAGGAACTAGAGAGCCTCTTGATATGAAAGAGGAGAGTGAAAAAACTGGCTTAAAATTCAACATTCAAAAAACAAAGATCATGCCTTCCGGACCCATCACTTCATGGTAAATAGATGGGGAAACAATGAAAACAGTGACAAACCTTCTTTTCATGGGCTCCAAAATCACTGCAGATAATGACTTCAGCCATGAAATTAAAACACGCTTGCTCCTTGAAAGAAAAGCTATGACAAACCTAGACAGCAAATTAAAAAGCAGAGACATTACTTTACCAACAAAGATCTATCTAGTCAAAACTATGGTTTTTCCAGTAGTCACGTATGGATGTGAGAGTTAGACTATAAAGAAAACTGAGTGCCGAAGAATTGTGCTTTTGAACTGTGGTGTTGGAGAAGACTCTTGAGAGTCCCTTGGACTGCAAAGAGATCAAACCAGTCAAGCCTAAAGGAAATCAGTCCTGAATATTCATTGGAAGGACTGATGCTGAAGCTGAAGCTCCAATACTTTGGCCGTCTGATGACTCATTGGAAAAGACCCTGATGCTGGGAAAGACTGAGGGCACGAGGAGAAGGTAACAGAGGATGAGATGGTTGGATGGCATCACCAACTCAATGGACCTGAGTTTGAGTGAACTCTGGGAGTTGGTGATGGACAGGGAGGCCTAGTGTGCTGTAATCCATGGGGTTGCAAAGAGTCGGATACGACTGAGCAACTGAATTGAATTGAACTGAATTTGTGTAATGTTAAGCAGTTTATCTGAACTTCTGAAGTCACTGCTTCTTCATCTGCATGCCTGTTTTATTCATAAACCTGTTCCTTAAAGTGAATGTGAGGAGTAAATGAAGTAATGCATATAGGGTGCCTGGCATGTACTGAATGATTTATACATGTTAGCCATTAGTAATTAGTATCCACCTCCTACATTGAGAGGATGAAATATAAATAGATCCTTTTTCTCTAGAATAAACAATAAAGTTGCTCCCAGAAGGATCTATTGGAAGAGTCATTGGCACTGACATTTTTTTAAGGGAAACACCCTAGAAGGTTCAGTTCAGTTCAGTCGCTCAGTCATGTCCAACTCTTTGCGACCCCATGAATCTCAGCACACCAGGCCTCCCTGTTCATCACCAACTCCCGGAGTTCACTCAGCCTCATGTCCATCGAGTCGGTGATGCCATCCAGCCATCTCATTCCCTGTCGTCCCCGTCTCCTCCCAGCCCCAATCCCTCCCAGCATCAGAGTCTTTTCCAGTGAGTCAACTCATCGCACAAGGTGGCCAAAGTATTGGATTTTCAGCTTTAGCATAAGTCCTTCCGATGAACACCCAGGACTGATCTCCTTTAGAATGGACTTGTTGGATCTCCTTAGAGATCTCAAATTTTGCCATTTATGTGGGGGTTGCTATATTGTTGTGGCTATTTTGATAGGGTGAGTAGAGTCCAGAGAAATTCACAGATTAGCCCCCTGGAGATCACCTGTGGGAATAATCTGGGGGGAAGTGACCTCTAGCCAGAGACCTGAAAGATGAGCAGGTGTTAGCCAGGTAAGCACAAGGGACAGAGATCTGCAGGTACAGGATGTGCCAAGTCCTGAAAAAGAGGGTGTATTTGAGACTTATCAAGGCTATTAATAAAACTACTGTATTTACAAAACACATTGCATATTTTGACCATAAGTAATGAATGCACTTTTTTCAAGATTGGGAGATCATTTCTAAATCATAAAGCCTTTCCATTCTGAGATAAAGAAACCAAAGCTTAGAGATGAACGATAGAGAGCTGAGGAGACAGAAGGTAGGTAACATGATGGACATTTGTTGTGTATCAGACGGATGATATTATGCATATTTAATAGATGAGGAGACTGGGACATAAAGTTGTTAAATAACTCACTCGAGGAGGTGGCTCAGTCACTCAATGAGTGTCCAACTTTTTGTGAAGTGAAGTGAAGTGAAAGTTGCTCAGTTGTGTCTGACTCTCTGAGACCCCATGGACTATAGAGTCAATTGAATTCTCCAGGGCAGAATACTGGAGTTGGTAGCCTTTCCCTTCTCTAGAGGATCTTCACAACCCAGGGATCAAACCCAGGTCTCCCACATTGCAGGCGGATTCTTTACCAAATGAGCCACAAGGGAAACCCAACTCTCTGTGACCCTTTGAATTGTAGCCTGCCAGGCTCCTCTGTCCATAATTATCTTGGCAAGAATACTGGAGTGGTTTGCCATTTCCTTCATCAAGGGACTTTCCCAACCCAGGAATGGAACCCAAGTCTCCTGAGTTTTCTGCATTGCAGGCGGATTCTTTACCTGCAGAGCCATCATCAGGGAAGCCCAAGTCACCTGAAGCCATAGCTTTAACAAGAACCGAGCTGGAATTCAAATCCTGATGTACATCATCCCGATTATAGGATCATTTTCACTATATTCCCTAGAACTTGTGTGAGTTCATCCACATGTAAATTTACCTCCATAAGTGCATTGTAATTGTTCATTGTGTGTTTATTTCTACACTAGTCTGTAAGCCCCTTGGATGTCTTTTTGTGTTTGTAAGCACATTTCCTGGAAGACAGATGAATCCAACAACCAAATAACTAGATGGATGGATGGATGGATGGACAGATAAAGGAGCATTTGACAGATTACTTGCATGGATTTTTCCAAAGGTCTATCCAATCACCTTTCAAGCAAATTGTAATACTCTCAAACATATTTCTGAATCTAATTAATCATACACATTTTTAAGTCAGCAAGAAATCTACCATAATTTTAAATTTAACAAATATAAAGTGAAAGTGAAAGTGTTAGTCACTCAGTCGTTTCTGATTCTTTGAAACCCCATGGACTGTACCCCACCAGGTTCCTCTGTCCATTGAATTTTCCAGGCAAGAATACTGGAGTGCCACGCGCTTCACCAGGGGATCTTTCCGACCCAGGGATTGAACTCACGTCTCCTGAATTGCAGGCAGATTTTTTACTTTTTGAACTGCCTGGCAATAAAGTTCTGAATAAAGTAATAAATGGAAAATTCATGAATAGAAGCCCTACTCAGTGAGTTCCTTGTAGACAAAATTCATTGAAAATTTATCCTTTAGTTACTAATAACCAGCATATTTGGCAAACATATACTAAAAGTCTAATAGGTCAAGAGTTCTGATTAGAGTCATGCGTGCCTGGCCTTTTAAGTAACAAAAACAGTCCAGTTCAGAAAATAAAATTTTCTGGTGGACAAATACTTCTCAGTTCAGTTCAGTCGCTCAGTCGTGTCCGACTCTCCGCGACCCCATGAATCACAGCACGCCAGGCCTCCCTGTGCATCACCTACTCCTGGAGTTCACTCAAACTCATGTCCACAGAGTCGGTGATGCCATCCAGCCATCTCATTCTCCGTCGTCCCCTTCTCCTCCCGCCCCCAACCTTTTCCTGCATCAGAGTCTTTTCCAGTGAGTCAACCCGTCGCATGAGGTGGCCAAAGTATTGGAGTTTCAGCTTTAGCATCAGTCCTTCCAATGAACACCCAGGATTCATCTCCTTTAGAATGGACTGGTTGGATCTCCCTGCGGTACAAGGGGCTCTCAAGAGTCTTCTCCAACATCACAGTTCAAAAGCATCAATTCTTCGGCGATCAGCTTTCTTCACAGTCCAACTCTCACATCCATACATGACCACGGGAAAAACCATAGCCTAGACTAGATGGACCTTGGTTGGCAAAGTAATGTCTCTGCTTTTTAATATACTATCAAGGTTGGTCATAACTTTCCTTCCAAGGAGTAAGCGTCTTTTAATTTCATGGCTGCAATCAGCATCTGCAGTAATTTTGGAGCCCAAAAAAATAAAGTCTGACACTGTCTTCACTGTTTTTCCATCTATTTCCCATGAAGTGATGGGACCAGATGCCATGATCTTTGTTTTCTGAATGTTGAGCTTCAAGCCAACCTTTTCACTCTCCTCTTTCACTTTCATCAAGAGGCTTTTGAGTTCCTCTTCACTTTCTGCCATAAGGGTGGTGTCATCTGCATATCTGAGATTATTGATATTTCTCCCAGCAATCTTGATTCCAGCTTGTGCTTCTTCCAGCCCAGCGTTCCTCATGATGTACTCTGCATAGAAGTTAAATAAACAAGGTGACAATATACAGCCTTGATGCACTCCTTTTCCTATTTGGAACCAGTCTGTTGTTCCATGTACAGTTCTGACTGTTGCTTCCTGACCTGCATACAGGTTTCTCAAGAGGCAGGTCAGGTGGTCTGGGATTCCCATCTCTTTCAGAATTTTCCACAGTTTATTGTGATCCACACAGTCAAAGGCTTTGGCATAGTCAATGAAGCAGAATTAGATGCTCTTCTGGAACTCTCTTGCTTTCTCCATGATCCAGCGGATGTTAGCAATTTGATCTCTGGTGCCTCTGCCTTTTCTAAAACCTGCTTGAACATCTGGGAGTTCACGGTTCACATATTGCTGAAGCCTGGCTTGGAGAATTTTGAGCATGACTTTACTAGTGTGTGCTACTGCTAAGTCACTTCAGTCGTGTCTGACTCTGTGTGACCCCATAGATGGAAGCCCACCAGGCTCCCCCATCCCTGGGATTCTCCAGGCAAGAACACTGGAGTAGGTTGCCATTTCCTTCTCCAATGTGTGAAAGTGAAGTCGCTCAGTCGTGTCCGACCCTTAGCGACCCCACGGACTGCAGCCTACCAGGCTCCTCCATCCATGGGATTTTCTAGGCAAGAGTATTGGAGTGGCTTGCCATTGCCTTCTCTGACTAGCGTGTGAGATGAGTGCAATTGTGCAGTAGTTTGAGCATTCTTTGGCATTGCCTTTCTTTGGGATTGGAATGAAGACTGACCTTTTCCAGTCCTGTGGCCACTGCTGAGTTTTCCAAATTTGCTGGCATATTGAGTGCAGCACTTTCACAGCATCATCTTTCAAGATTTGAAATAGCTCAACTGGAATTCCATCACCACCACTAGCTTTGTTCGTAGTGATGCTTTCTAAGGCCCACTTGACTTCACATTCCAAGATGTCTGGCTCTAGGTCAGTGATCACGTTATCGTGACTATCTTGGTCGGGAAGATCTTTTTTGTACAGTTCTTCTGTGTATTCTTGCCACCTCTTCTTAATATCTTCTGCTTCTGTTAGGTCCATACCATTTCTGTCCTTTATCGAGCCCATCTTTGCATGAAATGTTCCCTTGGAATCTCTAATTTTCTTGAAGAGATCTCTTGTTTTTCCTATTCTGTTGTTTCCCTCTATTTCTTTGCATTGATCACTGAGGAAGGCTTTCTTAACTCTCCTTGCTATTCTTTGGAACTCTGCATTCAGATGCTTATATCTTTCCTTTTCTCCTTTGCTTTTCGCTTCTCTTCTTTTCACAGCTATTTGTAAGGCCTCCTCAGACAGCCATTTTGCTTTTTTGCATTTCTTTTCCATGGGGATGGTCTTGGTCCCTGTCTTCTGTACAATGTCATGAACCTCCGTCCAGAGTTCATCAGGCACTCTATCTATCAGATCTAGTCCCTTAAAACTATTCCTCACTTCCACTGTATAATCATAAGGGATTTGATTTAGGTCGTATCTAAATGGTCTAGTGGTTTTCCCTACTTTCTTCAATTTCAGTCTGAATGTGGCAATAAGGAGTTCATGATCTGAGTCACAGTCAGCTCCTGGTCTTGTTTTTGCTAACTGTATACAGCTTCTCCATCTTTGGCTGCAAAGAATATAATCAATCTGATTTCGGTATTGACCATCTGGTGATGTCCATGTGTAGAGTCTTCTCTTGTGTTGTTGGAAGAGGGTGTTTGCTATGACCAGTGCGTTCTCTTGACAAAACTCTATTAGCCTTTGCCCTGCTTCATTCCATGCTCCAAGGCCAAATTTGCCTGTTACTCCAGGTGTTTCTTGACTTCCTACTTTTGCATTCCAGTCCCCTATAATGAAAAGGACATCTTTTTTGGGTGTTAGTTCTAAAAGGTCTTGTAGGTCTTCACAGAACCGTTCAACTTCGGCTTCTTCAGCATTACTGGTTGGGGCATAGGCCTGGATTACTGTAATATTGAATGGTTTGCCTTGGAAATGAACAGAAATCATTCTGTCGTTTTTAAGATTGCATCCAAGTACTGCATTTCGGACTCTTTTGTTGACCATGATGGCTACTCCATTTCTTCTAAGGGATTCCTGCCCACAGTAATAGATATAATGGTCATCCGAGTTAAATTCACCCATTCCAGTCCATTTTAGTTCACTGATTCCCAGAATGTCTACGTTCACTCTTGCCATCTCCTGTGTGACCACTTCCAATTTGCCTTGATTCATGGACCTAATATTCCAGGTTCCTATGCAATATTGCTCTTTACAGCACTGGACCTTGCTTCTATCATCGGTCACATCCACAACTGGGTATTGGTTTTGCTTTTGCTCCATCCCTTTATTCCTTCTAGAGTTACTTCTCCACTGATCTCTAGTAGCATACTGGGCACCTACCGACCTGGGGAATTCCTCATTCTGTATCCTATTATTTTGCCTTTTGATACTGTTCATGGGGTTCTCAAGGCAAGTATACTAAAGTGGTTTGCCATTCCCTTCTCCTGTGGACCACATTTGGCTGTGGTCCATGTGATCAGATCAACTAGTTTTCTGTGATTATGATTTCAGTGTGTCTGCCCTCTGATGCCCCCTCACAATACCTACCGTCTTATTTGGGTTTCTCTTTCCTTGGTCTTGGAAAATCTCTTCACAGCCGCTCCAGCAAAGTGCAGCCGCTGTACCTTACCTTGGACGAGGGGTATCTCCTCAAGGCCGCCCCTCCTGACCTTGAACGTGGAGTAGCTCCTCTCGGCCCTCCTGCACCCGCGCAGCCACCGCCTGTTGGACGCGGGGCAGGTCCTCTCGGCCGCTGGCCCTGGCCTCGAACATGGGGTAGCTCCTCTCAGCCACGCCTCTTTGCCTGGTAAATACTTCTAGCTGATCCTTAAAGGAAGAGGAGAGGTAACATTTCACCACTCAAAAGATCTACATTTACTATCTTCATAATGAGATTCCAATGATGCCATCAGATGTCAAATTAATTGCTGATTATGGGCAGGAATGACATGAACATATCTAACCACTGGTACATATATGAGCACAAACTAGTCAGAACAGATATCATGACCCTACCAAAGGATGCCTCAATAGGTAAGAATATACCAGTATTAATTATCAGTCAAATGCATTGTTAGGGCATTAGTAGCAATGTTGCTCATAGGTCCTTGGAGATGAAAAGCAGAGATGTGGTTGATGGGGAACAGAGAGAGATCGATAAGAGGACAGAGGACCACAGAACAGGTTATAATGTGAGGACTAGTTTTGAGGAACAGGATTAAATATAGTTTGCTAACCACATAATTCATATCGGCCTTGAAACAAGGCACACATGTTATTAAAAAAGCTGAGCACACATCAGATGCTTGCATATTTGGTGCTGGGTATGCAGATGACACCACCCTTATGGCAGAAAGTGAAGAGGAACTCAAAAGCCTCTTGATGAAAGTGAAAGAGGAGAGTGAAAAAGTTGGCTTAAAGCTCAACATTCAGAAAACTAAGATCACGGCATCTGGTCCCATCACTTCATGGGCAATAGATGGGGAAACAGTGGAAACAGTGTCAGACTTTATTTTTTTGGGCTCCAAAATTACTGCAGATAGTGATTTCAGCCATGAAATTAAAAGACGCTTACTCCTTGGAAGGAAAGTTATGACCAACCTTGATAGCATATTAAAAAGCAGAGACATTACTTTGCCAACAAAGGTCCGTCTAGTCTAGGCTATGGTTTTTCCCGTGGTCATGTATGGATGTGAGAGTGGGACTGTGAAGAAAGCTGATCGCCGAAGAATTGATGCTTTTGAACTGTGGTGCTGGAGAAGACTCTTGAGAGTCCCTTGGATTGCAAGGAGATCCAACCAGTCCATTCTAAAGGAGATCAATCCTGGATATTCATTGGAAGGACTGATGCTGAAGCTGAAACTCCAATACTTTGGCCACCTCATGCGACGAGTTGACTCACTGGAAAAGAGTCTGATGCTAGGAGGGATTGGGGGCAGGAGGAGAAGGGGACAACAGAGAATGAGATGGCTGGATGGCATCACCGACTCTGTGGACATGAGTTTGAGTGAACTCCGGGAGTTGGTGATGGAGAGGGAGGCCTGGCATGCTGTGATTCATGGGGTCGCAAAGAGTCAGACACGACCGACCGACTGAACTGAACTGAACTGAACCTAAGTATTGACCTAAAGGTGCTGACAAAAGATAGGATTGGTCCAGTGGTCTCTGGGGTTAAATAGATTACTTGGTTCAGTTGTGGGGAAAGGAGAAAACCACTCAAAGTTCAAAAAGATTATCATATATGTTTGTAGGAACAGCATCCTTTCTTTCTTCCCCCTTTTGTTTCTTTTCTTTTTTGTTTGAATTAGATAGTATCAGTTCTTATTGCTTCCAATCAAAGAAAAACTGCTACATAAAATACTTTGCTTGTTCTTAATATAATATCCCTAGTAATTCTTTCTAAGCTCATTAGCTCTTTGAAGAACCAACTGCTTACTCATTAGGTATTGCCACAGATGTTCATGTAATCTGGAGTTTAGCTCTAAAATATTTTCATGCAAAATACTGGACAAGAACTACTTGAGTAAGATTTAGCAATAGAAGTAACAGAATTTTCCCTTATGATTTTATACTGCTGCTGCTGAGGGAGGCATTATTGGTTATTGACCACTGCCAAGATCCAACACCCTCTTTCCATAGCCCTATCCCTTGGTTTGGAGAAGGCAATGGCATCCCACTCCAGTACTCTTGCCTGGAAAATCCCATGGACAGAGGAGCCTGGTAGGCTGCAGTCCTTGGACATGACTGAGCGCCTTCACTTTCACTTTTCACTTTCATGCATTGGAGAAGTAAATGGCAACACACTCCAGTGTTCTTGCCTGGAGAATCCCAGGGACGGGGGAGCCTGGTGGGCTTCCGTCTATGGGGTTGCACAGAGTTGGACACGACTGAAGCAACTTAGCGGCAGCATCCCTTGGTTTATGCTGCTTTTTCTCCCAGAAAAGCCCTTCCCACCATCTTCACCTGTAGAAAACATATGTATCCTCAAATAACTGATGTAAATATCAGCTCTGTGAAGCCTAAACAGCAACAATAATCTGCAAAGCCTTTCCTATTTCCCAAGATAGAACTAATTGCTCCACATCTGTGACTCCTGACAATGTCACCTCTGTTGGAGCAATGTCTTCGTGTGCCTTGAACTGCAGATAACTGGACTCCTCAAAGAATTCATCTTAGCTTACCCAGGGCTAGAACAAATGTTATAAGTTACATTTATGACTTACTGGTATAAAGATAAATATATAATATTGTATGTACGTACATGTGCTCAGTCACTGAATCATGTCCTACTCTTTGCGGCCCCCATGGATTGTAGCCCACCAGGTTTCTCTGTTCCTAAGATTTCCCAGCCAAGAATACTGAACTGGGTTGTCATGTCCTCCTCCAGGGGATCTTCCCGACCCAGGGATGATACCCACATTTCTTGAGTCTCCTGCATTGACAGGCAGATTCTTTAATACTGTGCCACCTGGGAAGCCCATAATATTGTATACTACAACATTTTCTTTGACCTAAAGTTCCTGTCTTTCTTCCAGTTTCAAAAGAGAGTAAAACATTTTCATTGACCTCGAAGAGAAGAGTGGATCCTTGGCACTGTACCTACTTCATATAATGAATAAACTGCCCCTGTGTGTCTATGCTTTCATTTAAACATTTTTCTCACTTACATAATCCACAGCCTTAAGGGGCTTCTCTTAACGAGAATAAGTTTGGTTTCAGAATAGAACCAACTTGGAAATAGAATCAAACTTGAGATAAGGGTAAAATGATTCAGCCTCAAGGAGGTTCTCTTAAAGGAGTCTTATATATTTTTTGTATTTGAACGATTGAAGTATACAATAATTCTTCTAAGATTTTCAAATACATGGACAGTTGGCTAATTAAAAGTTTTCTCCAAAGGGGGAAAAAATTAAGATAGAACTATGGCATTAGCAGTCATTTGTTTTGTTTGGGGACATACCAATTAAGAGCAATATTTGAATTAATCTGAAATAAAATAATTAGCCTTTGCAATATGCTTTATGACTTACAAAGCAATTTCACAATTTAATTGGCACACCAAACCTGAAAGTTTGCTGTGTATCATTTTTCATTTGATAGGCAAGAAAACAAGCCTCAGATGGATTAAGTGACTTACCCAAGGTCACACAGCTGGTAGCACAGAGTCTGGGACTCATGCCCAGTTTTTCTAATTCCAGAATCTCGTATTCTTTCCACTGCATCATGCTGCCTATAGAAAAAAAGCATCTGTGCAAAAACAAGCTTGAAAATATGGATCTCACACTTCTAAGCAGCCTAATGACATTTCTGGAGATGTAATTAGATGTAATTGTGTTGTGGGTTTGGTTCTAAAATATTTTAACAAGAAGACGCTTGACAAAATTTATTTGAGATGAAAGTAAAAATTAACTGAACAATATTTTGAACTTGTGTGAAGTCTTATGGACAAAAAACTGGTCAAAATTACAATTAAATATGTCAGAAATGTATAGATAGATTTACATTTTTTATTTCAATTTCCATGTCCTTGTCCTTTAGGTTGTTAGATTTCATTTTGCTTCCTTTCTCTTCTCAGTCATTTAAGCCTCCCTTTGGAAGCAGACTCCTTTCATATCCTCTTTTGGTAAACAACCTAAAACAGACTTGACTGTGAGAGTTATCTTTTATCAACTCCTTTGCCCCTGAAATGGTAATTTCCTCACAAAGGAAACAAATGAAGGAAGGAAATGGCATTGAACGAGTCTGATCTTGAAAAAGGCAAAACTCTGCAAAGCATGAACACCAACAGCTTATCTAGAAAAAAGGGGGGAGCTGTTAAAATTAGTCAGCAATGCATTCTTCACAAGAAAACTGGGCAAAACAAAGAATAAGATTTCAGAAGGACATGTCGACCCAATGCCATACAATACACAAATTGTCTCTTTCAAGTATAAATCCAGTGGTTTCACAGTTCTAGGAAGTAGTTTGGCTGAAAAGAAATTATAGCAAGCCAAGTTTGCAAGGTCAAGCAATGAATAATTGAATGATTGAATGTCAACATGTCATTGTGATTACCCAGAGAAGAAGGGTCAGGAAATAGTGATTAAGATTTTTCTGGGATGCATTTCTGAAGTTTAAAAATATGTGTGTGCTATTTTACTCAGAAATAAAAATCAAGTTAATTTCAAAAATGTCTTGATTTTGCATGTCTTACTATGTGTTCTTATTCATTTGTGATATGAATACAATTAATAACACTGTAAACTTTCAAAATACACAAACTAATCTCATTTTACATTGTACATTCATCAACTTTTTGGTCTCTGGGTCACAAAACAGAAGGGATACTTCAGATGCAACCTCATGAAGCTAGTGCTACACAGATTGATTGTTTTTTCTACAGCAGACATCCTAACCAGAGTCAGCAGCTCACCCATAATGCTTCATTCCAACCCAGTTCAACGCACCAATGAAGTCCTTGAAGCAATCTGTTGCACAATGTACATTCCTTGTACCCAGGAAATTACTGCCATAGTCATCAATGTCATTTGGAAATCAAAGAATAATATTTACCCCTCCCCATATTTTACTGATTGGTACATGGAACAGTCCTCCAAATTTGAACAAACATTATTGGAACTAAGAGGAAATAGTCAATATAGATGGAATACTTCACAGGGCAGGTGGGTTTGGGGGAATACTTTCGTGAACAATTTTATGGAAGGTCTGCTATGGGTCAGTTGTGTGGCCAACATTAGCAATACAGGATGAAAAAGACATAACCCCTAATCTTAAAGAGCTCAAAGGGACTATCTTTATCTTATCTCTAAAATATAGCACACTGATTGGCACGTCCTAGGTGCTTAATAAATCTTGGGTAAATCCCTGGAAGGCCTGCTTAGTATTGCAAAAAACCTGCTACAAACCCAGATAAGTACACACATGAGTTCCATGCCAGGTCAGAGGAAATAAGAGAAGGAATCATGCATGGAATGAAAGGTATAATAATAGATGCAGCTGTTATTAGAAAACATGGAATAGAAATGCGATGTGAAAAAAAAAATCATTAATCATGAAGTGAAAGACATAAGTAAATTGTATCAGAGAGGAAAAGGGAAGCTAAAACCAAAATTTACTTTAAAACCAAAAAGAACTTCATTGATAAATATACAATTTTGTGTCACTTAAAGTATGAATTTAAAAACAAACTTTGGACTTTAATCATTAACAAAATCACTGTTTTAAAGCTTCCATTTTTTTCAACCATTTGATCTCCAATATTAAACAATAATAGATCATCAACCATTATTTTCCCATAGTATTCCTTATGTTTTAATATATGTTTTTAAATGTAGGGAAAGAATGTTGTACTATAGACCCAGTAATGGAAATTGTCAAAGATAAAACTAGTAAAGAGCCACTTTAGGAAAAACTAGCACTCACATAATTTACTATTATCCCAGAAAATTGAATTTTTTTCAACTTTACTTTTAATAAAATTACACAAAGCAATAACTGGTAATGATTTCCATAAGTCTAGTGAAGATAATTTTTTCATCTTCACAATAAAGTTTTCATCCATGTAAATTAATGGGACTGGAATCAGAAGTTCAAGGAATTAATCAACCTGATTTGTTGAAAGTTGCCAAAGTTCAGGGAGCAATTGGCAAATCAGACAAAGCCGAGAGGGAAAGAATTTGATATTTCAGATTTCAGTGCCATTTTGGCTATAGAAGTTTTTTGAACTGGAAAACATGATAAATCTTGAAAGAACAATTTTCACCTAGGCTTTATGATGACAGGCATTGTTGACAAGTAAATGAATACAAGATTCTAACAAAGATTTCTTCATTCTTTTTGCAAAAATGCAGTGAACTATCAAAGTCATCTGCTGCTAAGACAGCTCTTAGACTGTTAGTCCCTGTTACTGCTAACAGAGACTTTTCTAGTCTCAAAGACCAACCATGTTCAAAACCTTTTCAAAGAACACCAGACTTCCCAAAAGATAATTTATGCTTTCTTCATGCAGTAAAATAACAGAGGCATGACATAACATTTTCCCAAAGACCTGCACAATACTAAATACACTTATTTCACTTTAAATTTTTTTACTAACCAAAAATTCTGACTTACAAAGACAAATTTGACCTGCTCAGTGATATTATTTAGTGATAAATGTTTAGATTTTATTTACTGTAATTTGGTCTTCCAACTGCTTAGCTACATAGACGATAGGTGAAATTTACAGTGACTCAAGCATTTCACAGAATAACATATAAAGTTCTCAGATTATTGGAATAAAATATAGATCTGCTTTAAATCTGTACCTACTCTATTCTTGTAAAAGCTAGTGACAAAATACATTGCCAGTAGTGTAGGGTTCCCTAGTGGCTCAGTTGGTAAAGGATCTGCCCGCAATGCGGGAGACCTGGGTTTGAGACCTGGGTTGGGAAGATCCCCTGGAGGATGTATGGTAACCCACTCCAGTATTCTTGCCTGGAGAATCCCCACAGATAGAGGAGTCTGGTGGGCTACAGAGAATTGCAGAGAATCGGGCACAACTGAGTGACTAAGCATATTCCAATAGTGTGATATTGCAGCCAAACTGTTAAGAAAATCTGGCCAAGTTTGATTCTACTCAAGAACAAATTTTCATTTTCAAAAGATACAACAGTAACCATCAAAATTATTAAAATGATCTATAGATATAGACCCTTTATAGTTAGTGGACTCCAGTGTACCTCAGGCCTGAATTAAATTTTCAGTTCAGTTCAGTTCAGTTCATTTCAGTCGCTCAGTCATGTCCGACTCTTTGCGACCCCATGAATCACAGCACACCAGGCCTCCCTGTCCATCACCAACTCCCAGAGTTCACTCAAACTCATGTCCACAGAGTCGGTGATGCCATCCAGCCATCTCATTCTCTGTCGTCCCTGTCTCCTCCCACCCTCAATCCCTCCCAGCTTTTATTCTCCTTTAAAAAACAGATTTAGATCAATCAATTCATACTGGAAATAAAGGGATTAATTCCATTAAAAACAAAAAGAACAGTATCAGAAATAAGAACCTTTCCACTGGAAGCAAAGCAAGTATTTTTCACAATTCTGGGAAGACAGTAGAAGATGTCACTGTTCTGAAGATAAAAAGGAAAATCTACCCAAGAACAAATGACCTACAGAATCACCCTCTCACACACACTCAAAATATTGTTTGACCACATCTGGACATCTCATGGCCCAAGCAAATTGACCTATAAAATTAATCATCACAAATGACATCTTTAAAGTACTGAAAGAAAATTCTATTTTTCAAGGAAAATGTTCTCTAAAAATTACCCAAAAAGTCATTTTCAGAAAAACAAAATCAGAAAGATTTAATTTATAGTAAACCACACTAAAAGAAACACTGAATGAAGTTCTTCAGATATAAGAAAAACAATTCCAGATTAAAAGTATGAAAATTCAGGGAAGAATAAAACATCATAGAAAGGAGAAATGTGTTGATAAATCTAAGTTAACATTAAATAATTAAAAATATTTTCTGAGGCCTAAAAACATAACAGCATTTTCCAAAAAAAAAAGTTAGGTACTAATATGTAAAGGATGCATGTTATAATCTCTAGAGTAATATGAAAAGGATGATAAAAGAATGTGCACACAGCTAGCAGCTAGGGGAGAACAGAATGGTAATGAATGAATGAATAAATTAACTATAATTTCCTGTCAATAAGAAAAAGAGAGGAAATGGAAGATAAATCAGGGAAAATGAGAAAAACAATATTAATGTGGTAAATTTAAGCTCGAATATGTCAATATTGCATTAAAATTAAGTGGACTAAATATTGTAATTAAAGGACAGAGTGAACTTTTAAAAATAAGAGATATAACTTCAATGTTAGAGAAATTACAATGGAGGTTGTCTTGTTCAGGCTTTATAAGAAGGGGAGGAAGCCTCTGATTGACTTCTGACCATGCCTGAACCCTGCTTGGACCACACCCCTGACTGCAAGCACACCAACTGTTATCACAAAGTCAAGCATCACTTTAAATAAGAAAGAGAGTGGTTCTTGGAATCTCAAGCCCTGGAGGCCTGGCCAACCCTCCAGGGTCTAAGACTTATAATTTTTAAGGTAAAACAAACAGCACTGTAAAAGTTAAAGGAAAACCAGAGCTGCATTTTTGTGTTATAAATGCAAAATGGGATTATAAATGGGAGTACCCAAAACTGCAATTTGAAGTCTCACCAGTGGGGTGGACGTATCACCTGGGACCCTTTCCCAATTGGGATTCAGATTGCTATTAACAAGGGACTTTGCAGCACTGTTCAAGTCTGGATATCAGTTCAGTTCAGTTCAGTTCAGTTCAGTGGCTCAGTCGTGTCCGACTCTTTGCGACCCCATGAATCACAGCACGCCAGGTCTCCCTGTCCATCACCAACTCCCGGAGTTCACTCAAACTCATGTCCATCTAGTCAGTGATGCCATCCAGCCATCTCATTCTCTGTCATCCCCTTTTCCTCCTGCCCTCAATCCCTCCCAGCATCAGAGTCTTTGCCAGTGAGTCAACTCGTCGCATGAGGTGGCCAAAGTATTGCAGTTTCAGCTTTAGCATCAGTCCTTCCAAAGAACACCCAGGATTGATCTCCTCTAGAATGGACTGGTTGGATCTCCTTGCAGTCCAAGGGACTCTCAGGAGTCTTCTCCAACACCACAGTTCAAAAGCATCAATTCTTTGGCGATCAGCTTTCTTCATAGTCCAACTCTCACATCCATACATGACCACTGGAGAAACCATAGCCTTGACTAGACGGACCTTGCTTGGCAAAGTAATGTCCCTGCTTTTTAATATGCTATCTAGGCTGGTCATAACTTTCCTTCCAAGGAGTAAGCGTCTTTTAATTTCATGGCTGCAATCAGCATCTGCAGTGATTATGCTGCTGCTGCTAAGTCGCTTCAGTCGTTTATAGACAAAATATACCTCCAGGTTCAAATTGCCCAACAGGTGAAGTTAAGAAAGAAAGAGCACCAAGTTTATACAGACTGTTCCAGCAAATCAAAAACAGAGAGAACAAGTAGCAATTTGGTTATGAAGCCATCATAATTTTTAAATCAAAAGCTGACAAGGAAGTTGTAAGAAAGAAACCTACAGGTGAGTCTCTGTCAGAAACACAGATGTAAAAGTTTAAACAAAGTATTGTCTTCTGCATTGCAGGCAGGTTCTTTACCATCTGAGCCACCAGGGAAGCCCTATAAAATATTAATCAATATATTAAAAGTATTTGACCAAGATGGGGGTTTTGCTAGGAATTCAAAGGTGGTGTCACGTTTGAAAAATCAATAAATATAATTTATTACATTACAGAACAGAGTAGAAAAAGAATATTATAGTAGATTCAATAAAAATATTTGATCATTTTCAAAACCCATTGGGGATTTAAATAAATAGTCATTTAAAAAAAATTTAACAAGCCAAAACCAGAAGGCATTTCCTCATCTTGAATCTGGGCTGGTCTTTGTGACTTTCTTGACCAATAGAAAATGGCAGAAGTAACTCTAGGACTTCTAGGCTTGAAACTTCCACCCAGCGTTTCCTGAATGCTACCATCTAATTTCAACTTTCCTGAGACCACCATGCTGGAGAGGACATGTGTGTGCCGTGGTGAATAGTCTCAAATGAGCCCAGCCTTCTAGTCATTCCTACCAAGCAGATAGATGTGAGAGAAACCATCTACCAGTTGAACATCTCAAATTCAAATTGACTTTCGTCAATATCATGTGAAGCAAATGAATTTCTCAGGGTTGTGGGCTTTCCTGGTGGCTCTGTCAGTAAAGAATCCACCTGCAGTGTGGGAGACCTGGGTTGGCACCCTGGGTTGGGAAGATCCCCTGGAGGAAGGCATGGCAACTCATTCCAGTATTCTGGCCTGGAGAATCCCCATGGACAGAGGAGCCTGGCAGGCTGCAGTCCATGGGGTTGCAAACAGTCGGACACAAATGAGAGACTAAGCACATACACACCTGTTCACCAAAAGTATAGCAGTTGATGAAAAGTCAAGTGTACCTTGATGGGTGATAAACTTTACCAATCATTTTCTGATTAGCTGTGGATGATGAGATATCAGAAATGGCTATAACTACACAGATCATCTATTTCCTTCACTAGAACAAAGTTAGAAAACATTTTGTACAAAACCTTACATTGCAAATATTTTAGGCTTTGTGGGTCAAGAGGCAAAAATGGATACTATATATATAAATTATATACAAGTGAGAAAACAAGCTTATAAAAAATTTTTCTTCAAAATATGGGAATTGTGTGGTGGTCCAATGGTTAGGACTCCGTGCTTCCATTGCCAAAGACCTGAGCTCAGTCCCTGGTCGGGGAACTAATATCCTATAAGCTGTGTGGAGCAGCAAAAATATAAAAATATCATAATATTAACTGAGTATAATTTTTTGTAATACAGGTCTTCTAATGAGATGAATGGAATTCTTTTGCCAGTGATTGCTGAACTGGGGGTCAAAATTAGTGTGTCCTGTCATCAAATAAATTGCAAACGTTCTTCTACAGAAAATACTCTTATTTCTCAGGCGACACAAATACAGACAGAAGGAAGATTTGGCTCACAGTCTGTGGTTTGCTGGGCTTCCCAGGTGGCACAATAGTAAAGAACCCACCTGCTAGTGTGGGAAATGCAGGAGACTGCAGTTCAGTCCCTGGGCTGGGAAGATCCCCTGAAGGAGGAAATGGCAACACTCTCCAGTATTCTTGCCTAGGAAATCCTATGGACAGAGGAGCCTGGTGGGCTACAGTCATGGTGTTGCAGAGTCGGACACGACTGAGCAAGCACGTAGCTACTGCAGTTTGCCAATGCCTGCACTTCAATACAAAAGAGCTGAATGCTTTCTTTGAAGCTTCTCTGCAATTAGTTGAAAGCACAGAGCCAGTTTGTTGCTGTTTTATATGCTCTTCTGTTGGTTTGGAGCAGAGCAGGGCAGATCTACAAAGGCTGGTTGGGTAACTTTATCTGATTACTGAGATATATGAGTAAGGGAACAAGAAAATTTTCCCTTCAGGCTTTTCTTTACATTTTTCACATTTCTTGAAAGGCCTCTTTAAAAATCCTCCCCATCTCTCAGGCATTGAATCTTGGAGTTGGCTCTATCCCCAATTTGGGGGATAATTTGTGCCTTAAGACTCAGGTGAGTCACACTCCAGCTATAAAAATCTCTCTGTAGCCAAGTTTAGGCATCTTTACTGTAAAAAAAAAAACAAAAAAACCAACTTTTTTTTCCCAATCTCAATCATTTAAGTTGTGATTAAAACTGCTTTTAATTTAATTAAAATAGAAACAGTTACTTCTGAGCAAGTATACTCTCAATACCTTCAGGACAGCCCTAGATATCAATTTCCATCTCTTACTCTACGTGTGTGTCAAGGCCTCCTTGACTATAGGAAGTGTATTGCTAAGAAACACATTGTTATACTGGATCTAAGACAAAACCAACACCATCAGTAAAAACAGTTATGTCATATAGTTATTTCCTACCTGCAATTAGCCCAGGGGTTTTTGTTAAAACCCAATAGACTCCATGTGGAGAACAATGTGATTTGAGATGAATCAACATTCTTAGAAAACTTCCAGTAACTCCTACTAAAAATTGTACACATCATTAAACCAATTGACATGATCCCAGCAAACACTTTTTAGACAACCAAATTCAGTTACTTTACAACTGCAACAGAGCTATGTTAGGGGGGAAAGAAAGCATTTTAACTGGCATTACTAAGCATGCTTCCACTCTCCCACTTTAGTTCTTTGCATGAAAAGATTCATTTTGCCCACTAATACTACTATTTGGGATTTAAGAACTAAATTATTTCAAAATTTTAGTAACACAATTTTTCTAGAATGATACAGTGATGTATAAGATACAAAAAGGTACAAAATTAGCAAATATTTATGCAAACAAAGTAAAAGTGGAATTTCTTCATTTCTTTCTATGCCTGGAAATTCAAAGTTACTTATACCTATTTGTCCTTCAAACTCTTGATATAGTGTTTTGTCATGTATTAAGCGGAGAAGGCAATGGCAAGCCACTCCAGTACTCTTGCCTAGAGAATCCCATGGATGGAGGAGCCTGGTAGGCTGCAGTCCGTGGGGTCGCTAAGGGTCGGACACGACTGAGCGACTTCACTTTCACTTTTCACTTTCACACATTGGAGAAGGAAATGGCAACCCACTCCAGTGTTCTTGCCTGGAGAATCCCAGGGATGGGGGAGCCTGGTGGGCTTCCGTCTATGGGGTCACACAGAGTCGGACACGACTGAAGTGACTTAGCAGCAGCAGCAGCATGTATTAAGGCCTTCCAATGAGTGAGTTCGCGTTCCCAGGTGGTGCTACTGGTAAAGAACCTGCCTGCCAGTGCAGGAGATATAGAAGACGAGGATTTGATCACTGAGTTGGGAAGATCCTTAGGAAGAAGGACATGGCAACCCACTCCAGTATTCTTGCCTGGCGAATCCCATGGACAGAGGAGCCTGGAGGGCTACAGTCCATAGCGTCACAAAGAGTCAGAAGTGACTGAAGCAATTAGCACTTATGAATGAGTGAGTTATCATGTGTACGGATCGTATCTCCCTTAGCAGGGACTTTCCAGGATCCACATTTTTCCATCTGCAGCACTAGACTAATATGGGTCAAATTAGGTTGATTAAATCACCAGCTCCAGAGAGTTCCCACCATCCTGAGCATTCCCACTTTGCTGACAGGGCAATGAAAAGACTGTTCATACAGGATTACATCTTGGCTGCAGCTGACTTAACTTTGGGGTGGGTCTTTTCTCTGGAACTTATCAGTTAGGACTCTAAGGAACATAGCACGGTTTGCTCACCTTACATGTGAATATGTCATCCTCTTTCCATTGAAACAGCTTCTCCTATGAGAACAATAAGCTTTTCAAAATGTTTTGTTGCGGGTTTTTTTGTTTTTGCTTGTTTGTTGTCTTGTTTTTGCCTCCACAAAGATGCATTCATATCTGTAAGCCTGACAGTTCCTAAGAGCACATGAGAATCTGTTTACTTCTACAGGGCTAATTCATCAGAAGGCTTGTTAGCCTCTGGCTTTATTTGTTACCTGGGAATGGAACTGAGAAACTGCACAATGATGACTGCTTTTCATAAAAGGACACAAACATGCTCCATAATTTTATTTACCATTTCCACATTACTTCATCAGGATTGTTCCATTCGCCTCAGTGTGCTCTGGGAGGGATGGCCCAGCCTTAAAAGTAATCACATATGGCAAAAGAAGTTCTTTGTCAATCATTTTATTTTTAAGTGAATTGTATTTGCAATATCTGGAGTATCTCACTCTGCTCTAAATTTTCCCAAAGCAATTTATTTGCATCTTTTATGACCTTTACTGTGTGTCATGGGCTGAGTTATGTTCTCTCAAAATTCATGTGTTGATGCAGATGGTCAGCAGACACAGGGAAAATGCTCAATATTGCTAATTATTAGAGAAATGCAAATCAAAAGTACAAGAAATACCACCTCACACTGGTCAGAATAGCTATCATCAAAAAGTCTACAAACAGGAAATGCTGCAGAGGGTGTGGAAAAAAGGGAACCCTCCTACACTGTTGGTGGGAATGCAAATCAGTGCAGCCATTATGGAGAACAGTATGACAGTTTCTTAAAAAACTAAAATCAGAGCTACCATATGTGCAGAAATTCCTGGGCATATATCTGGGGAAAACTCTAATTCAAAATGATATGTGCAAGTATATATCATATGTGCATATAGCATTCATATATATATGAGCAACTGAATCACTTTGCTGTACACTGGAAACTAATACAACTTTGTAAATTATACTTCAATTAAAAAATTCATATGCTGAAGTCCAAGTCTCTAATACCTCATTTATGGCTGAATTTGGAAATAGGGTCTTTAAAGAGGTAATTAAGGTAAAATGAAGTCATTAGGGTGGGTCTGAATTCAACATGCACTCAGTCTCTCAGTGTGTCCGACCCTTTGCAGCCCCATGGACTGTAGCCCTCCAGGCTCCTCTGTCCATGGAATTTTCCAGGCAAGAATACTTGAGTAGGGTCTGTATTAGAAGAGATTAGGATGCAGACATGCAGAGAAGGAAGGCCATGTGAAGGCACAGGTTGAAGACAACCATTTGTAAGCCAAGGAGAGAAGCCTTAGAAAAAAAAAACAAAAAACAGCTCTATCAACACCTTGATCTTGGACTTCCAGCCTCCAGAACTGTGAGAAAATGATGTCTGTTGTTTAAGCTGCCAGTCTGTGGTACTTTCTTATGGGAGCTCTAGAAAACGAATATAGCACACCACCTTGGGTAATAGTTATTTATGCATATAAACTAGTTACTGGGCTTTCCAGGTGGCTCAGTGATAAAGAATCCGCCTGCCAATGCAGGAGACACAGGAGATGCAGGTTTGATCTTAGGTCAGGAAGATCTTCTAGAGGAGGAAATGGCAATCCACTCCAGTATTCTTGCCTGGAGAATCCCCTGACAGAGGAGCCTGGTGGGCTACAGTCCATGGACTCACAAAAAGTCAGACACAGCTGAGCATGAACACATACATGAACTCCTAGGGATTAACCTCATGCATCCTTTGGAAACAAAGTCCATGTCATAAACATTTATGTCCTCTATGTTCCTTTGCAGACAGTACATATTTAATAAAAAATAAGCTGAGTGAACACATTTATTAATTACAAAATATAGAAACAGTACAAGGTTTATCTAGAAAAATATTTTGAAACAAGCTTAGAAATATACTTTTAAAAAGGACATTTACTATTTAAACACAGTACTAAGGAATAGGGTTTAAATGTATTATTATCTTTTACAATGAATAATACCTTTTATCATGTTAAGACCTTGAGAGGGATTCAATATATGCAATAATTATATTAGTTTCTAATAACAAATTAGTGGATTAAAACAACATGAATTTATTTTCTTACAGTTCAGGCTTCCCTGGTGGCTCAGGCAGTAAAGAATCTGCAACGTAGGAGACCAGTTTTCAATCCTTGGGTTGGGAAAGTCCCCTGGAGAAGAATCCCATGGACAGAGGAGCCTGGCAGGCTACAGTCCACAGGGTCGCAAAGAGTTGAACATGACTGAGCGACTTCCACTCCACTCCACAGTTCAAGAAGTCAGAAGTCTACAATCAAGATGTTGGAAGGACCAGTTCTTTATGGAGGGTTTAGGAGAGAGTCTGTTTACTTTCCTTTCCCAGCTTCTAGGGGCTGCCTGCATTCTTAGGCTTCTGGTTCCTTCCTCAATGTACGAAGGGTATCCCTCTGAACTCTGGTTCTGTCAACACACCTCCAGCTTCCCTGGTGGCTCAGAGGGTAAAGCATCTGCCTGTGAAGCGGGAGACCCAAGTTTGATCCCTGGGTCGGGAAGATCCCCTGGAGAAGGAAATGGCAACCCACTCCAGTATTCAGGCCTGGAGAATCCCATGGAGCCTGGTGGGCTACACAGTCCATAGGGTCGCAAAGAGTCAGACACGACTGAGCGACTACCCTTTCTTTCTTTCTTTTCTTTGCCTCTCCTTATAAAAATTCTTGTGATTACATTGGACCAGATAATCCACCAGATAATCCATTATTACCTCTCCAGTTAAAAATCTTTAACTTAATCACACATCTGCTATGTTTCTTTAACCATGTAAGGTAACAACATACTCACAGGACCTAGGAATTATACATGTACCTCTTTGGAGGTGGGTTCCCTGGTGGTGCTAGTGGTAAAGAACCAGCCTGTCAGTGCAGGAGACGTAAAAGACAAGGGTTTGATCCCTGGGTCAGGAAGATCCCCTGGATGAGAGCATGGCAGCCCACTCCAGTATTCTTGGCTGGAGAATCCCATGGACAGAGGAGCCTGGAGGATGTGCCTGATGCAAACTTGGGCAGGCTCTGGCTCTAGTAATGCTGTAATGGAGGCAAGTGAAGAAGCCAAGACAGCCTTGGGGGACTGCACAGAAAAGGGAAAGAGGAAGGGAACTTGTGATGAAGTGAGTACCAAAAAAGGCAGCTGGACAGGCTGAGGGCTAGTGTGCAAAAAGACACGTCACATTCTGGTGTGGTCTAACCATAGGGAAGCAAAGGTTACTCCCAGTTTCCATTAAGTTCTTTATCACCATAAGTTAACTTTCAGTTTGTTTAGTGGGATGGAGATGTGAAAAGTATGTACCTGCTAAATTTGAAAATTAATTCTACAACTTCTGACTATCATTCCAGGTCAATGTCCTAAAAAGCATTTAACTGTACAGAGGTATCATTTTTAAAACACTATTTGATGTAGCTTAATTACTTTTAACAAAGCTGCTGAGAAAGTTACACCATTAAATTTCAGAGATCTGTATATAATAATTGTATCCAAGGTAGGAAGCATGAATTTTAATAATTTATTCAGAGACCATGATCATTAGGTGCCCTAGAGGGGATGTTATGCAAATACAAAACAAGTAAAACTAGGTAAAAAACAGAGACATCACTTTGCTGACAAAAGTCCATATAGTGAAAGCTATGGTTTTTCTAGTAGTCATGTATGGATGTGAGAGTTGGACCATAAACAAGGCTGAGCACCAAAGAATAAATGCTTTTGAATTGTGGTGTTGGAGAAGACTCTTGAGAGTCTCTTGGACTGCAAGGAGATCAAATCAGTCAATCCTAAAGGAAGTCAACCCTGAATATTCATTGGAAGGACTGATGCTGAAGTTGAAGCTCCAATACTTTGGCCACATGATGCTAAGAGCTGACTCATTGGAAAAGACCCTGATGCTGGGAAAGATTGAAGGCGGGAAGAGAAGGAGAAGACAGAGGATGAGACAGTGGGATGGCATCACTGACTGGATGGACATGAGTTTAAGCAAGCTCCGGGAGATAGTGAAGGACAGGGAAGTCTGGAGTGCTATATTCCATGGGGTTGCACAGAGTCGGACACAATTGAGTCACTGAACAGCAACTAAGTAAAAACCAGAGCAATATTGGTTTTGAAAATAGATGGTGAATTTGGTTTTTTGTTGTTGTTTTGCCACAATTTCCCCAGTTCATTCTCTTCCTAAATAAGTCCAACCTTATAGCCATAGGAAGTAAACATACTTTATGAATCTCTTAGATCTTTTTTCTCGGAAAAATTAAGGGATTGAATTAGGGATTGAATTGATTGCATCAATCACTGTGACTCTTGGGTTCTATGATTTTAAGTGTGTGTGTCTTCATTACCCACATGGCAAAATCCCATTATGGTGAATTTCATATAAGCTTTACAATTTTTAATCAAAATAAAATGTTAGATGGTAATTGAATACTAGAGTTCACATATTGTGCCTACATAACTTCAAGACAGGAGAAGGCAATGGCACCCCACTCCAGTACTCTTGCCTGGAAAATCCCATGGACGGAGGAGCCGGGTAGGCTGCAGTTCATGGGGTTGCACAGAGTCGGACACGACTGAAGCGACTTAGCAGCAGCAGCAGCAACTTCAAGACAAATAGCCAAAAGAGAAAGATTATTAAGAGAAAATAAAATCTTGGAACTCTTTATTAAAAAGGAAGGAACATCAATTTCCTTCTATTCCAATCTATCTTCTTACAAGCACCTGAATGCTGCCTGTGTAGTGGGTGCTCTGGGAATTATTTTCTCAGTAAAAGTTGATATGTAAGTGAGGTAAGAAAGCAAAAACGGAAGAATGGTCGTTAGTTGATGTTTTTGACAAAAGAATTGGAGAACAACATACCTCAATTATTTGCATTAATTATACAATACAAATAGCACACAAACAGGCTATTTTGACCATAGGTGACAAAGACCAAGAAGAGCATTTATAAAGCAGAGAACAGAGCCCCCAGAAAAACGTGAGACATTAGTGGAAGCAGAGAAATAACTTGTTACGGCAAACTCTTTTTTGTAACGGTTTTCTTATAACCACACATTTAACTCTAAATGCTCTCTTATCTGGCTAAGACCTTGCCTGGCCACCTGCACTGGGTACCCCTAGACCCCACTGGCTGGGTGTAGAAAAGACCAAAACATGTTTGCAAAGAAGAACAGATGGGTGCATGTGCCCGTAGGCAGTTCTGTCTTCCCAGAAGAACCAGCTTGTTCTGGCAGAAGGGTTTAGAAAATGAGCTGAAGGAATTACTCTGTTGAGACAAAGCAAAAACATCACCATTTCCTCTTTCACATCCATAAATGGAAACTATAATCTTTTGTTCTCTGTATTACAAAAAGCCAGTAAACAAGTAGCATGTCTACAGTTTTCTATTAATATAACTGAGAGTGACTTTCATTAGATTTCGTAGTTAATGAACTGGGTGTCTTGGAATTAGATGGGGACAAGCATCTTTATTTCACTCAAGAACGTCTAAAATAAAACAAATTTGGCCATGGATGCTACTAAAATCCCTTCAAAAACAAAATACCCCCTGATCATTAACCAAATTTTGACCCATGATGAAGACAATGATTTTACAGACAAAACAAATGCAAAATTTAAGTAATTACTTAATTATTTTTATCAAAAGCATTGTATGAGCCACTCAGATGACCAACGTTTGCTTTTCTCCTCTTTAAATCAGATACATAATGTGGAAAATCTAGGTAATTTCCCTTACCACATAGGCCTTATCTACTCAAAGGACATAAGTTTGAGCAAACTCTGGGAGACAGTGAAGGACAGGGAAGCCTGGCATGCTGCCATTCATGGGGTCACAAAGAGTCAGACATGACTGAACAACTGAACAACAGCAAAGTAAGTCTGTAGTTTTTCAGGAAAAACTACATTCTCTAGTGAGATCCAAATTAAAAAAAAAAAAATCATTCATTCATCTTTCTGACTTGTTACTCATCACCTCATCATTGACCTCAGGGACAAGCTTGGCACCTTACTAATGGACAGGTATTCTTCCTCATACCAGGTATGCCAATTACAAGGGAAGCTAGAGAAAATAAAACTAAAAGGACGTAAACAATTGATCCTGAACATAGCTGCCCAGAATCTGCTTAAGGCAGGCTGGGAGACATATACATAGACGGAAATCCACGTAGCTCAAACACATTTGCACCTTTGCAGTATCATAGCACTTTAGGTCTCAAAAAGGTGAATGATATCCTAACACACAAGTGTGAACAAGGAGCAAGATCTAACTCTCTCATGGCCTGGCTTGCCCTGGTGGAGAGGTTTAAAGTGTCCAAGAAGAGAGATGAATGACATGTCCTACAGGCAATGGCATACCTATGAATATTAGGTATTCATATATCTGTGGCTATGATTTCTTTAGAGAGTTTTAAATATTAGATATTCACATTATGAATTTTGTCCTTCTGAATAGAGTTTTTGAAAATGAATGGGAAGCAGGTTCTTCAAGTTTAAAAATTTAGAGTGGGAAACCTGAGTACAGCTAGGCTATGTTTCTAACTAAGGGCAGATCAACAGGCTTTCAAATCTGATGATCTATGAGTGCTGAAGAGCTGATCTAAAACCCATGGCCATCAGATATCTGCATGAAGGAACAATGAAGCACTGTCATTGCGGAGGTTACCCTTCAAGGTTGCCAACTTAACTTCACTCTTGACATAGCACATTGCTGATACTTAAACAGAAAAAGAGAGTTTTAATAATATTTTATAACTGCTTTTCTCTAAAATGGATTGAAATCTCCCTGTTATTTCAGTGTGTGTGTGTGTGTGTGTGTGTGTGTGTACTGGAAAAACTGAGCCCAGAAAGGTAACAGAGATTGAATAAGAAATAATTTCTTCATTCCCAAACTGCTCTCCATGATGCCTAAGCAACTTCTGTCAAAACCAGTGAGTGAGATCACAGAGGGCAAACTACTGACTGAATCTTCCACTTCCATCCAGTCACCTGCTTCTGCTTAACAAAGCTACCAGTGAATAGTATCATTTATTTCATATGCAAAATGATACAAGCCTCAAGGTGTAATTTTAAAATTCCTTCTAAAGATAAGCCACTGGCAACAAAATCTACAAATTATCTGCCACTAAAACAAGGCAACAATTACATTTTCTTCCATGTGACATCAGACAGAAATCACTCAGATTCAAAGTAAGACATTAGCTCTGTGAAGTAACCTGATTATCATAATTGTATAAGCCAAATGTTCATCTATTGCATTACAGAAGCAAAGCAGTAGGACTCTCGCTACATGCTCATAGGTCAATATACCAGCTCCTTGGAGATGCTGATGTGGAAATGTAATAATTTCAAGTCAGAAAGGTTGCCCAGCCTTTTACTGGAGAAGAAAAAAAGGGATAATGCTTTGTACATATTTTCTCTACCATACCTGTTTAGCGCTCAGATATACTTTAAATTTCATCCCAAATTTTCCATAAAATTTTATGTGTAGCACTCTATATATCCATAAAACTTTTAAAAAAAAGTTTCAAGGTAATAATATACTAATGAGCTTTAAAACTTCAAACAGCCAAAGGCATTTCCTATCACACACATGAATTTTTATCAACACTGTACTTGTTTTCATAGAAATGCTGGAAAAGCTATTCTACTAAATTCTCCTTTTCAACATGCAATTTGCCTCTACTCATAACATGAGCTTTCCCCGTTATGCTGCAAGAACCAAAGGTCCAATCTGGGAAAAGATTTCACAACATTTAAGCAGATGTTTAAACATCTGTTTCTGAGTAAACAAACAAAAAGTGAACAGGCTCATCAGGGAGATGCCCCATGTGAAAAATTAGCTTCCATCACACGACACTGCTTACTCTGTGTTGATCAGTCTGTCATGCACATTGGAAGGTGTGCCCAGGAGTCTGAAATAACTTGAAGAAGGTAAGACATGCCTTGGTCACAAACGGTGTTCATGATGACTCTGCAGGGCAGCCGACAATGCTGGAAGTCACAGCAGACTACAGGTGGGTTAAGTCTTGTGTTTATGAGCATAACTTAGTAAAAAGGAACCAGAAGATTTTAGTGCAGGCTGATGGACAGGGAGGCCTGGCGTGCTGCAGTCCATGGGGTTGCAAAGAGTCGGACACAACTGAGCGACTGAACTGAACTGAGCAGACTACATACAGCAAACATCAGGATCAAGCAGAGTGAAGGAAGGAGAGCTGACTTCCCTGGAGACAGCCTGAGAGCTACTTGCCAGCCCCTGAGGAGGAGGCTGATGTAATGGTGCATAACCTTCAGGTCACTGAGCCGCAGAAAACAGCCCAAGGGGCCCTTGGCAAAGATGAAGTTGCTTTCAACTGGTCTCATGTGGAAACATGTAAGTGGGAAATGAGAACTGAGATGATTCCTCCTTAGGAACCAGACAACGTGGGTTTTGTTATCTGCTATAAGTGTGCTCTGGGTGTGCCTGTGTCCAAATCCTGGTCCTTGAGGGCCTCAACGTGTGGCCTGTATCATGGGACCTTTCACGGCTCTGGGGAAGAGCTCTGGACTAGCAGTTAGGGATGTAACTCAGATTGGTGGTCACCCGTGAGCCAGACCCAACCTCTTCACTCAAGTTCCATCTTTCAGAGTCTCACCTCAGCCCTTCATTCTCAACCCCTTTGTCTCTGCATTGGGCCAGTGGCTCATGTCCTTCCCAAGGTCATTCAAGGTCTCCTAAATTATCTTCCTGCCTACCGTCTCTCATCTTTTCATTCTATCTTTCAAGAATTATCTTTTCAAGGTTACACTTGGCTTCTTAATACAAAAGTAATACAGGTAATACATGTTGATAACAGAAGAGATGTTAAATATAAAGAAAGAAAATCACTCATAATCCCACTTTTATCTTTTAACGGATGTGAAATAAGTGAAATGCCTTCTCTTCTCTCCTTTCTCTTTAGCATCCAGTTCTGTAGCCACCATCTAAAGATCATTTTACATTCTTCCAGATTTTATTCTATGCTTATAAGAATGTATATTTTTGTTGGTTCCCCCAAATTAAAATAGAATTGAGTTGTTAATATGGTTTGGCAATGTATTTTTTTTTACTGACAATGAACATTTTGCCAAGTCAGTACATATGAACCTTTTCAATACAACTTTCTTTTCAATATAACTTTTTTTTAAATTGCTATGTGAATTTCCTGTAATGAATATTCTGTATTGATTTAACCATTGTCTTATTAATTGAGAGTTCTCCATCAACTTTTGACTAGTAAACAATGCAGTCAGCATCCATGGACATTTATTTTGTGTGTAATCAAGCTAGTATTTCTGTGGGATAGACCCATAGAAGTGGAATTTCTAATGAAATTTCTGGGTCAAAGGTCATGCATATTTTAATTTTGATAAATAACTTGTCTTACAAAAAGCTATACCCATATTCACTCCCATCGATACAATTATGAGTGCCCATTTCCCCTCACTAAAGGTGCATGTTATCAATCTGTTGAAATGTTGCCAATCAAGTGGGTGAATAAGGTATCTTGCTATTGTTTAATTTTCATTTGTTTAATACTTATTGAATAGATCATTTTTTCATAAGTTTAATGGACATTTATACCGCTTCTTTCACTAACTTCCTATTTGAGTTCTTTGTCAATTTTCTATTTGGTTGATTATCTTTTTTCAAATTTTTAGCATTGAATGTTAGTAAGATAATCTGGATAGTAATTTTTTGTCTTTACATATGTATGTTGCATATATTTTTCTCTCAACCTCTCACTTATCTTTTACCCTTATTTTTTATCTTTTCAAATAAATCGTTAATATGTTGATTTTCTTTATGGTTCCTAGTTTTATTTCATACTGAGAAAGCCTTTCGTTATCCCACAATTATAAGCCTATGTTTCATTCATTTTCTTCTGGCATTCTTATAGTCTGGGTTTTTTTTTACTGCCTAGATCTTTAGTTATTTGGGATGCATTTTTGTGAAAGGCATGCTATAGAGCTCTAACTACATTACCAAGTATCTTAACATCATTTGGAATAACAATTTTTTCCTATTATTTCTGAAGCTCAACAGTTGCTATTTCACTAAATTTCCAGATGTGTTAGTGGTTAATAAAGACAAAGTATGTGTGCGTGTGTGTGTGTGTGTGTGAGAGAGAGAGAGAGAGTATGTGTGTAGTTGCTACATATATACACATGTTTTAATATCTGGTAGGCAAGTTTCATATATTGTAGACTTCATCCTAAAGGCAGCAATTGTGTTTATGCCCCATAAACACAATTCACAATAAATGAATTTACAATTCACAATAAATGAAATTATGCTCAAGAAACTCTGGTGCACTTATCAAAAATGATGCTATTCAAAAGCACACACACAATACTTTTTAATTCATTCTTTTAAAAAGTTGCAAAATATGTCACTTAATGTATAAATAATATTGCAGAAAGTATTCTTTTATGAAACATTATCTCACAGTCTAGTTGGGGGAAGAAAGCTTTTAAAAAGAGCAGACAATTTTCTGTCATCTCTTTAAGCCGAGAGTAAATTATTGCTACCACATTTTACAGCTCATGTCATGACATAGCTTCAATTAGGAAACCATTTATTCTGTCCAGTGAGACAGAAAAAATGGCTCGCAGTGGCAGTCCATTTTGCTACTGCCAGGTCTCTAGTCCAACAGAAATAACATTTTTTCACAGATGGGTAGTTCCCAAGGGACCAAGTCTCTGGAATCTTCCCTCAAAGTCTACGCTTTCTGAAGTCTTTGTTTCAACACAGAAAAAGACATTTTATGCTAAACCTTATTCTTACCAGCACTAAAGCATAGAAAAGAAACTAAAAAAAAAAAGAGATTAATAACTTAGAGATCACATGCAGGGTATCATCAATGAGGAGTTGCTAAAGGCATAAGGTACTAACAAACCCCACCACTTCCTCAGCGCTACTGGATGTTGACTGTTGCTGAAACCACAGACTTTCCAAAAAGAGGAGTTGAGAGGCATGCACGGGGACAGGGTGGCAAAATGACATCACACGAACATGTCTCCAACCCAGGTGTGCTCCAGAGTCGTATCTGACTCTTTACAACCCCATGGACTGTAGCTCGCCAGGCTCCTCTGTCCATGGTATTTTCTGGACAAGAATACTGGAGTGGGTTGCCATTTCCTACTCCAGGGGATCTCCTAACCAAGAGATCAAACCCACATCTCTCGCATCTCCTGCACGGGCAGGCAGATGATTTACCACTGCATCGCCTAGAATGTACATCAACTATATTCTTCCCAACTCCTCCATCCTTCACCGTTGCTTTGCAGTATAAACAGCTTGGCAAGGAGAATGAATGGAAATGTATACAAACCACTGAATTATTAATGTTCTTTGCACTGTGAAGCTAGGTGATAAAATCTTCCTTAAATTAGCTTAACACAGTGATGTGGATTTTGTCATCAGCTAGACTGTCTTTGTGGCTGCTGAAGAACATTCAGGCAAAGGTCTTAAATACTGAAGTACAGTCTGAGAAAAGGTCTTCTGACACCTTGTTCTTAGAGAATGTAACATCAGCTTAAATCAGTGAATATCCTCCCCAACCCCTATAAAAACACATAGATTAAATGCTCCCAAAGAAATATGGCATCTGTCTGCACACCTGAGTGTCTGCTCCTTCAAACTGATAGAGATAATTAAGCCAGGAATAATTTGCACATTAAGTATATAATTATTCTTTATCTTGGCTAAGGATAAAAAAACTGAGATCATATCATTATTATTAAAACTGCTTTCTTGTCCTTGAAAGAATATTGGTTACCCTATTCTGTGCCCGTGTCTGTGAGCAGCTGTCTTAATCCTTTCACACTAGAGCCAGAACTATGCTTTACTCATTTTTATATCCCTTACAGTGTTGCCGAACATTTTTGGCACGAGGGACAGGTTTCATGGAAGAAAATTTTTCCACGAACTGGGGTGGGGGTGATGGTTTTGGCATGATTCAAGAGCATTACATTTATTGTGCACTTTATTTCTAGGGCTTCCACTAGTGGCCCAGATGGCTAAGAAACTGCCTGCAATGAAGGAGACCCAGGTTTGATCCTTGGGTTGGGACGATCCCCTAGATAAGTAAATGGCTACCCATTTCATTATTCTTGCGGGGAGAATTCCATGGACAGAGGAGCCTGCAGGCTATACAGCCCATGGGGTGGCAAAGAGTTGGACAAGACTGAGCAACTAACACTTATTTCTGCTATTACTACATCAGCTGTGCCTAGATCATCAGGTATTAGATACTGGAGTTTGAGAACACCTGCCGTATAGCATATTGCCTTGCACGTGGTAGGTATTCAGTAAACTTAGTGAATTACATGAAGCATCTCAAATATTCTCTAGAATAGTATGATTTGGGTGGGCACCTGGTCCAATCTGATTTATATGAAAAGTCAGTACTTTTTTGAAAACATAATACTGTAAGGTTTAAAGATATAGTCATCAGATATTTAAAAACCACTACACAGAAAAACATACAGTTTGCAGAAATAAATTGTGCATTAGTTAAGCCCCAGATTCTTTCAGATTAATAACAGCTCTGGTGTCACAAACCAAAAGAAGGAAATGCACATCTAACTGCTTAAACTCCTTGCTTGCCCCTCTACATATAAAAATGTAATAAATGTTTACTACACTAGATGAGTTCTTGTACGTATTTCTTCATATACCCCTCAGAATTAAACAGGAAATAACGCTTTAAACGCCTCGAAGAAAGGAGACAAACTCCGGGTCAATCAATCTGATATGGATATTTGGGTGGCCCACCTTAGAGCTACAGCCATATGAGCTTTGGTGTCCTGAACAAGTCTTTCGCCCTACTCAGGCTACTAACAAGAAATCCCAGGAAAGGGGTTGAGAAGGCTGAAGAAGAACATAGGGTTCCAGACAAGATGTTGAAGTTAGAAGCATAATATTCATTCTGAAGGTGGTATGGGATTACAGCAATGGTAAGAATTTTGTCTTAGAACTGTGTCAAACACACTGTGGGGGAGGCAGCTAATGGTTGAGGATGGTTCACAGACGGTTCATGGTACTCAGTTTATATTTACTCCAGATCCCATCTCCAGGCATGTGTGAGTCCAGTGATATATCATTGTCTTGGACAGGATGAGTTCAAAATCGGGCAGGAGAGCAGTCTGGCATAGGGAAGATCCTCTGCATCAGTCGCTGAATGGGACTGGGACAGGCAGAAATGAACCAAAGCATTAGATTCTCTCATGGACCAGTGTTCTCGCCCACGGTACCACTGATAGTTAGTGACTGTCTTCTCAGAACAATCTAGTGTTGTGTGAAGAAGTTCAAACACAGTTATGCTGCTTTAAAAATATTTATTTTGAATAATTAAAGTCAACAGCATCATCATCATCTTTTGAAGATAGGAGGAGTTAATGAGAAGAATAGGTGGAAAGAGAAAAATGTTGAAAAGCATTTGAAAACCTGGTTTTATGCTTTTTTAATTACTAGCATAATACAATGGGCACCAACTTTATAAACAAGAGTATGAATGGATATTAGTATTAACACTGCCCTTTGGGCCTATTTTATGAAATGAATGTTTTATGAGCTAATTTATTTAAACACATATGTATCATTTTTTACATTCAATCCAGTAAATTATCTGAGGATAAAGAGGATCTTTTTTTATTTTTTGTACTAAATTTCCTTCCATCAATGATTGTAATAGAATACCATGGATTGGGATCTGGAACAAAGATCTCAGAACTGGGAATCAAAAATTAGTACCATGGTACAGAAATAAATATACTACCATATATAAAATAGATATCCAATGGGAATTTTCTGTATGACTCCCAATGCTGAAACAAGTGCTCTATGACAAGCTAGAGGAGTGGGATTCGGAGGGAGGTGAGAGGGAGGTTCAAGTGGGAGTGGACATATGTAACAGCTCAGTTCAGCTGCTTAGTCGTGTCCGACTCTTTGTGACCCCATGCACTGCAGAACACCAGGCCTCCCTGTCCATCACCAACTCCCGGAGTATACTCAAACTCATGTCCATTGAGTCGGTGATGCCATCCAACCATCTCATCCTCTGTCGTCCCCTTCTCTTCCCACCTTCAATCTTTCCCAGCATCAGGGTCTTTTCCAACGAGTCAGTTCTTCGTATCAGGTGGCCAAAGTTTTGGAGTTTCAGCTTCAACATCATTCCTTCCAAAGAATATTCAGGACTGATTTCCTTTAGGATGGACTGGTTGGATCTCCTTGCAGTCTAAGGGACTCTCTAGAGTCTTCTCCAACACCACAGTTCAAAAGCATCAATTCTTCAGTGTTCAGCTTTCTTTATAGTCCAACTCTCACATCCATACATGACTATGGAAAAAACCATAGCTATGACTAGATGGGCTTTGTTGGCAAAGTAATGTCTCTGCTTTGTAATATGCTGTCTAGGTTGGTCATAGTTTTCCTTTCAAGGAGCAAGCACCTTTTAATTTCATGGCTGCAGTCACCATCTTCAGTGATTTTGGAGCCCAAAATAATAAAATCTGTCACTGTTTCCATCTTTTCCCCATCTATTTGTCATGAAGTGATGGGACCACATGCCATGATGTTAGTTTTCTGAATGTTGAGCTTTAAGCCAACTTTTTCACTCTCCTCCTTCACTTTCATCAAGAGGCCCTTTAGTTCTTCCTAAGGGTGGTGTCATCTGCATATCTAAGGTTAGTGATATTTCTCCCAGAAATCTTGATTCCAGATTGTGCTTCATCCAGCCCGGAATTTTGCATGATGTATTCTGCAAATAAGTTAAATAAGCAGGGTGACAATACAAAGCCTTGACATACTCCTTTCCTGATTTGGAACCAGTCTATTGTTCCATGTCCAGTTCTAACTGCCGCTTCTTGAACTACATACAGACTTCTCAGGAGGCAGGTCAAGTGGTCTGGTATTCTCATCTCTTTCACAATTTTCCACGGTTTGCTGTGACCCACACAGTCAAAAGCTTTGGCATAGGTAATAAAGCAGAAATAGATGTTTTTCTGGAACTCTTTTGCTTTTTCGATGATCCAGTGGATGTTGGCAATTTGTGCTCTGGTTCCTCTGCCTTTTCTAAATCCAACTTGAACATCTGGAAGTTCACCGTTCATGAACTGTTGAAGCCTGTCTTGAAGAATTTTGCGCTTTACTTTGCTAGCGTGTGAGATGAGTGCAATTGTGTGGTAGTTTGAACTTTCTTTGGCGCTGCCTTTCTTTGGGATTGGAATGAAAAGTGACCTTTTCCAGTCCTATGGCCACTGCTGAGTTTTCCAAATTTGCTGGCATATTGAGTGCAGCACTTTCACAGCATCATCTTTTAGGATTTGAAATAGCTCAACTGGAATTCCATCACCTCCACTAGCTTTGTTTGTAGTGATGCATCATAAGGTCCACTTGACTTCGCATTCCAGGATGTCCGGATCTAGATAAGTAATCACACCTTTGTGGTTCTCTGGGTCATGAAGATCTTTTTTGTGTAGTTCTTCTGTTTATTCTTGACACCTCTTCTTAATATCTTCTGCTTCTGTTAGGGCCATAACATTTCTGTCCTTTATTGTGCCCATCTTTTCAAGAAATGTTCCCTTGGTATCTCTAATTTTCTTGAAGAAATCTCTAGTCTTACCCATTCTATTGTTTTCCTCTATTTCTTTGCATTGATCACTGAGGAAGGCTTTCTTATATCTCCTTTGTATTCTTTGGAACTCTGCATTCAAAAGGGTATATCTTTCCTTTTCTCCTTTGCCTTTCACTTCTCTTGTTTTCTCAGCTATTCATAAAGCCTCCTCAGACAACTATTTAGCCTTTTTGCATTTCTTTTTCTTAGGGATGGCCTTGATCACTGCCTCCTGTCCAAACCTCCATCCATACAGGCACTCTATCAGATCTAATACCTTGAATCTATTTGTCACTTCCACTGTATAATCATAAGGGATTTGATTTAGGTCATGCTCAAAATTCTCCAAGCCAGGCTTCAGCAATATGTGAACGGTAAACTTCCAGATGTTCAAGCAGGTTTTAGAAAAGGCAGAGGCACCCGAGATCAAATCGCCAACATCCGCTGGATCATGGAGAAAGCAAGAGAGTTCCAGAAAAACATCTATTTCTGCTTCATTGACTATGCCAAAGTCTTTGACTGTGTGGATCACAATAAACTGTGGAAAATTCTGAAAGAGATGGGAATCCCAGACCACCTGACCTGCCTCTTGAGAAACCTGTATGCAGGTCAGGAAGCAACTGTTAGAACTGGACATGGAACAACAGACTGGTTCCAAATAGGAAAAGGGGTACGTCAAGGTTGTATATTGTCACCCTGCTTATTTAACTTCTATGCAGAGTACATCATGAGGAACGCTGGGCTGGAAGAAGCACAAGCTGGAATCAAGATTGCTTGGCGAAATATCAATAACCTCAGATATGCAGATGACACCTCCTTTATGGCAGATAGTGAGGAGGAACGAAAAAGCCTCTTGATGAAAGTGAAAGAGGAGGGTGAAAAGGTTGGCTTGAAGCTCAACATTCAGAAAATGAAGATCATGGCATCTGGTCCCATCACTTCATGGGAAATAGATGGGGAAACAGTGGAAACAGTGTCAGACTTTATTTTTTTGGGTTCCAAAATCACTGCAAATGCTGATTGCAGCCATGAAATTAAAAGACGCTTACTCCTTGGAAAGAAAGTTATGACCAACCTAGATAGTATATTACAAAGCGGAGACATTACTTTGCCAACCAAGGTCTGTCTAGTCAAGGCTATGGTTTTTCCAGTGGTCATGTATGGATGTGAGAGTTGGACTGTGAGGAAAGCTGATCACCGAAGAACTGATGCTTTTGAACTGTGGTGTTGGAGAAGACTCTTGAGAGTCCCTTGGACTGCAAGGAGATCCAACCAGTCCATCCTAAAGGAGATCAGTCTTGGGTGTTCATTGGAAGGAGTGATGCTAAAGCTGAAACTGCAATACTTTGGCCACCTCATGAGACGAGTTGACTCACTGGAAAAGAGTCTGATGCTGGGAGGGATTGGGGGCAGGAGGAGAAGGGGACGACAGAGAATGAGATGGCTGGATGGCATCACCGACTTGATGGACATGAGTGTGAGTGAACTCCAGGAGTTGGTGATGGACAGGGAGGCCTGGCGTGCTGTGATTCATGGGGTCGCAAAGAGTCGGACACTACTAGCAACTTAACTGAACTGAACTGAATGGTCTAGTGGTTTTCCCCACTTTCTTCACTTTAAGTCTGAATTTGGCAATAAGGTGTTCATGATCTGAGCCACAGTCAGCTCCTGGTCTGGTTTCTGCTAACTGTATAGAGCTCCTCCATCTTTGGCTGCAGAGAATATAATCAATCTGATTTCAGTATTGACCATATGGTTATGTCCATGTGTAGGGTCTTCTCTTGTGTTGTTGAAAGAGGGTGTTTGCTATGACCAGTGTGTTCTCTTGACAAAACTCTGTTAGCCTTTTCTCTGCTTCATTGTGTACTCCAAGGCCAAATTTGCCTGTTATTCCAAGTATCTCTTGACTTCTTACTTTTGCATTCCAGTTCCCTATAATGAAAAGGACATCTTTGGGGGTGTTAGTTCTAGAAGGTCTTGTAGGTCTTCATAGAGCCATTCAACTTCAGCTTCTTCAGCATTACTGTCAGGGAATAGACTTGGATTACTGTGATATTGAATGGTTTGTCTTGGAAACAAACAGAGATCATTCTGTTGTTTTTGAGACTGTACCCAAGTAATCTCAAATACAGGACATATGTATACCTATGACTGATTCATGTTGATGTATGGCAGAAACCAACACAATATTGAAAAGCAATTATCCTTTAATTAAAAGTAAATTTTTAAGAAGTTAGAGTCATGGTAAAACACCCTAGGTTAAGACCAATGACTTGAATCAGGATATCCATCCAAGTGAAAAGAGTAATAGATAATAGTGTGGAGAGGCAAAACAGCAATACAGTCCATGGAATTCTCTAGGCCAGAATACTGGAGTGGGTAGCCTTTCCCCTTCTCCAGAGGATCTTCCCAACCCAGGGATCGAACCCAGGTCTCCCATACTACAGGCGGATTCTTTACCAAAGAGCCACAAGGGAAGCCCTTAATAAATAGCTAGGAGGGGCAAAAGAAGATCGAAAGAAAGTGAAAGTGAAACCACTGAGTTGTATTTGGCTCTTTGTGACCCCATGGAATGTAGCCTGCCACGTTCCTCTGTCCACGGGATTTTCCAGGCAAGAATGCTGGAGTGGGTTGCCATTTCCTTCTCCAGGGGATCTTCCCAACCCAAGGGTCAAAGCCAGGTCTCCCACATTGCAGGCAGACTCTTTACCATCTGAGCTACCAGGTAAGTCCCTAAAAGTAGATTAAGAGCCTCCAATGGAGTAAAAGTCCTAATAAGGATTCCATATCAGAAAGCCAGGACAAAAATGTCAGAGTTAAATTGAGATGGTCTTTAGGTTATTATTCATTACAGAGAATTCTAAGGATTTGGGTCCGTAAGCAAGACATGGATAAGAAGCAGATGCAGGACAATGGATTACCATTCCCCTTATCAGACACAGGCTAGTTGGTCAGCCCCAAAGTAATCTAAATCACAAATAAATTTAAAAAAAAAGCAAAAACAATAACTATATCCAAAGCAAATCATGAAATCATATTAGAAAAGCTTTCAATGAAACCTTATCTGTACTTAACAGTCTTATCTGCCACCACTCTCCAGCATAAGCCCACAAAACGGATTGTTCATATCTCCCAAACATGCCTTGTGCCTTCCTACCTATATATCTTTTGTAACTATTCCCTCAATCAAACAAAACCCTCTATCATACCCCCATTTACCCAAGCTGTCACTACCCAATAAAACCAATTCAAATCCCACACCTCTCATGCGGTCTTTTTCGTGTATCCCAATATGAAATGATTTCTCACTACTCTGAACTCTTGGGTCATTCACTGGACCCTTCACATGTACCACCCTGCATTATTCATTTCATTTTCCTGCTCCTATAATTAACTGCATTGCTAGTTCTTTGAGAAGGCAATGATTGTATCTTATCACCTCTGGATCCCTATTCTACATTAAAATACTCAGTAAAGATGTATTGAGCTGAACTTGGAGTTAGAGGCCTTGTCTTAGAGTGTAGATCTTTCCAATACCAGTGGCCCCAGCATACGCCATGCTATAAAGCTAAACAACTCAAAAATGTACCCAGTACCGGCTCTGGTTGGTTAAAATAGAAATACATGCTTAACTTTCTCTTTCTCTCCCTTTCTCTTTTTGCCAGTACATTTCATCTTTCTTAACACAGCATCATATAGCTAGAAACTGAAATCTCTCTACCAAATGGAATTAGACCAAAACTACAGAGGACAAAATACAAATCACACTGCAGTGATATTATTTCCTTATTTCCCAAATCATACATAATTATTAAAGAAAAATTTGAAAATAGAGAAACACAAAAAGAAAAATAATTATTTTTCAAAACTTTTATAATCCTCCCACCCAGAGATAGGCACTATTAATTTTCTGGTGGCTAATCTTTCCTTAGTAAAATCACCTTATGCTCCATATCTGCCTAGGTCATTCTAAATGAAATCACCCTACCTACATCTTCTATCATATGAAACTTACTACAGCAGCCCCTCACCCCAGCTGCTGGTAGATAATCTCCCCAAAGGAACAGATTGTCCAGCGATATAGACCAACAAATATAAACCAACAAAATAAGCCACACAACAGGCTCTATCTTGTGAATTTAAGTTGTGTATACGAGATAGTAAATTGTCTTCTACAGTTTTAAAATTGCTATTCTCAGATAACAGTTAATCATTAAAAGCGTACCCACTGAAACGGTGGTTATGAAATGGACACAAAATAAATCCACTGGAAAAAAAATAAATCCACTGAAATGATGATTTCTATAAACTCACAAATTAAACAAATAATCACTAAGCTATGCCCAGACTCATACAATTATATTATACAATTATTACTTTTGTAATGAGTGTAATTTATTTTCTCCTTAATAAGCAAATGACAGTAACACAACAAACCAAGTGATGACTAACTGATTTTCTTTTTAGATTTATCAAATAAAGTGGTCAGAATATTATTTCTCTTGAGAAACTCTCTGTACCTGTACTTAACCCAAGGTCTGTAATAGCTTACCATGGTCTTTTCCTCTTTCTTGAAAGAGGAGATATTCCACCAAGATAAAATAATCACCTATGAAAACTTTGATATTTTTAGTATAGTCTGAGTTTAAATCACCTTTAAAAAATGTTCATCTGTGCATTTATATATTAATAGTTCTGTGTACCATTTTCAGGAATATTGACAGTGACTTCTCCTGAAACTGAGTTACACTTCCTGTTTGATAAAAAAAACTATTTGATTACTTTCATTTGAAATGTTCTTGCATATTTTAGTAAAGTGTGACCCACAATTTCATTCCAGACTATCACAATAGCCAAAATGTATGTATTATCACTATATGTGATAATCTAATAGATACACTAATATATTATAGATACACTAATCTATAATGTATATATTATCATTACAAGCAAAAATGTGTAACCATATTCTGTGGTTATACATTCACACAGAATATGGATATGTTTTCCTCTCTCAGAGCCCTTAGGGTAGTCTTGTTACGGTTTCCAGTTAAAAATACCATGGTGGACTTCCCTGGTGGTACAGTGGATAAGAATCCACCTGCCAGTGCAGGGGGTGTTGGTTCAATTCCTGGTCTGGGAACATTTCATATGTCAGTGGAGCAACTAAGCTGGTGAACCACAACAACTGAGCCCATGCACCTTAGAACCTGTGCTCCACAAAAAAGAGTAGCCCCAGCTGGCCACAACCAGAGAAAAGCCCATGGGCAGCAATAAAGACCCAACATAGCAAAAAAAAAAAAAAAGCAGTAGAAATGTTTAATAATAAGTGTATACTGATCATGAGAAAGGAGGGGCACATAACAATCACATTCTGTTTTCAAAATATAAAGAACCCAAGACTTCTCCCAAGATTTTCTGACACTTTGCAGAGGTAGTTCTCTTTATATAATCCTGAGAAAAAAAGGATGGTTTAAAAATATCAAATTCCAAGAAAAAGTCAAATAGGTTTTCTACTCACACTCATCCCATAGTTCTCAAAATAATAGAAAGAGAACCCCCAAAGTTATCTGAGTTACTTCTAACATAATTTAAGTT